>NC_040908.2:62330648-62635870 GCF_004126475.2 Phyllostomus discolor | reverse complement strand
AAAGAACTAAAAAAAATGGAGATAAGCAATCTATCAAATGCAGAGTTCAAAACACTGGTTATAAAGATACTCAAGGAACTTAGTGGGGACCTCAAAAGTGTAAAAAAGATCCAGTCAGAAACAAATGATACACTGATTGAAATAAAGAGCAATTTACGGAGAAACAACACTAGAGTATATGCAGCCAAGAATCAAATCAATTATTTGGAACATAAGGAAGCAAAAAAAAAAAAAAAAAAAACCCAATGAGAAGAAGAAAAAGAAAAAAGCATTAACAAAATGAGGATAGTATAAGCAGCCCCTGGGACAACTTCAAATGTTCTAACATTAGCATCATAGGTGTACCAGCAGGAGAAACGAAAGAGCAAGAAATTGGAAATCCATTTTTAAAAATAATGAAAGAAAACTTCCCTAATTTGGTGAAGGAAATAGACATGCAAGTCCAGTCCCAAACCAGATGAATGCAAAGAGGCCCACTCCAAGATATATCATAATTAAAATGCCAAAGCTTAAAGATAAAGAGAGAATTTTAAAAGCTGCAAGAGACAGAAATTAGTACCTATGGGGGAGTTCCCATCAGATTGTCAGCTGATTTCTCAAAAGAAGCTTTTCAGGTTACACAGGATTGGCAAGAAACATTCAAGTTCATGAAAAGCAGGAACCTACAACTAAGATTGCTCTTGAACCATTTAGAATCAAAGATATCATTTAGAATCAAAGGACAAATAAAGAACTTCCCATACAAGGTAAAACTAAAGGAGTACATAATCACCAAACTATTAATGTATGGTATGTTAAAGGGACTTATTTAAGAAAATGATAATCAAAATTATGAACAATAAAATGGCATTAAATAATATCTATCAACAAATAAATCTAAAAACCAAAGTAAGCAAATAAGAACAGAGACAGAAGCATGGGTAAAGAGTGGGTTTTGATGGTTGCTAGATGGGAGGGGACTGTGAGAGAATGAGTGAAGAGGTGAGGGGATTAAGAAGTACAAATAGATGGTTACAGAATAGCCATGGGGATGCAAAGCACAGTACAGGAAATGGAGTAGTCAAAGAGCTTATATGCATGATCCATGGACATGAACAACAGTGTGGGGATTGCCTGAGGAAGTGGGGGGTGCTTGGTGGGGGGCAAAGGGGAAAAATTGGGACAACTATGACTATATTATCAATAAAATATAATAAAAATGATAAATAAAAGGGCTTATAAAAATAATAATATTATCATCCTAACTAGGTATCTCAGTTGGTTAGGGCATTGTCCCTATATGCCAAGTTTGCAGGTTTGATCCCCAGTTAAGGCACACACAAAAATCAGCCAATGAATGCATATATAAGTATTATTAAAACAACAAATCAGTGTTTCTCTCTTTCTTTCTCAAATCAATACATAAAAAATTTAAAGAATAACATTATCCATAAGATGGAAAATTGTATACAAACCAAATATTTAATTATTGGGAAAAGTATAGGTAAACTCTGGTAAAATGATAAAATATAACTTCATATAGTCATTTTAAATTATCTCGCAACTTGTCAAAATACATCAAAATTATACCCAATATAATTACAATTCTAAGTTACAAATATCATGTACCCAATTATATCAATTAAGTATTATTACATAAAAACTACCTAAAACTTAGTGTCTTAAAACAACCATAATTTTATTTGCTTACAATTCTGTGGGTTAGCAATTTGGGCTGGGTTCAGCTGCATGGTATGTTAGCTGGCCTGGCCTGGGATTACTCATATGACTGTAATCTTCCAGCAGTTTAACTGAGGCTGGACGATCTCAGATGCCTTCATTCACAAGTCTGGATTTTGTTACTGACTGAAGGATGGTTCTTTATCTCTGTACATGGTCTCTCATAGAAGGGAGGATAGGTCAAACTTCTTTACATTTTGGTGGCAGCATGAAGAAGGCAAGAGAAGATACTACAATCTTTTGGTCAAAGCCAGTCATAGGCCAGCTGAAATTCAACAGGAGCAGCAATAGGCTCCACATTTTGATGAGGAGAATATCTAGGTCACATTGCAAAGAGATAGGTGATCATTAAACAAGTTACACACCAATGATTCACAGCCAATCCCACAAAGCACATTAAATCATATGTATGTACACTATGGAAATTGAACAAATATTCAAAAGCTCTACCAAATTGTTTCATATGTATTTTTTTCTGTAAAATTGTTAGTAAAATTTAAAAAAATAGAAAAGCAATTTACATTCCAAAATACATTCATTTTACTGCATTAAAAGGGAACACAGAAGATTATTTTGTGTACAAGGAGTGCTCATAAAAGGTACCAGACAAATAACTTCAGTATCTTAGATTCTAATATTAAAGCAGCTAGAGCAGGGGCTGGATTGACATTCCTGGTAGCTGTAAAGTTTTTTCTGAAAGATTTCCCAGTTTGTTATAGAAGAAAATGCTACATACTTTTGTTTATGAGCAAAGGTTTTATTTAATCCAGAACTTCTTTTTTAAAGTATACTTTATTGATTATACTATTATAGTTGTCCCATTTTTTTCTTCTCCCCTTTCTCTCCCTCTGTCCTGCACCCCCACTCCCTCCAGCATTCTTCCGCTTAGTTCATGTCTATGGGTTGTACATATAAGTTCTTTGGCTTCTCCATTTCCTATATTATTCTTAACTTCCCCCTGTCTATTTTGTGCCTATCGATTATGCTTCTTATTCCCTGTATCTTTTCCCCCTATTCTGCCCTCTCTTCCTCCCCACTGATCTCCATTTCTGTGATTCTGTTCCTGTTCTTCTTAGTTTGTTTTTGTTTTTGTTTTTTAGGTTCAGTTGTTGATAGTTGTGTTTGTTGTCATTTTACTGTTCATAGTTTTGATCTTTTTCTTAGATAAGTCCCTTTAACATTTCATGTAATAAGGACTTGGTGATGATGAACTCCTTGAACTTGACCTTATCTGGGAAGCACTTTATCTGCCCTTCCATTCTAAATGATAGCTTCGCTGGATAGACTCATCTTAGATGTAGGTCCTTGCCTTTCATGACTTTGAGTACTTCTTTCTACCCCATTCTTGCCTATAAATTTTCTTTTGAGAAAGCAGATAGTTTTATGAGAACTCCTTTGTAGATAACTGTCTCCTTTTCTCTTGTTGCTTTTAAGATTCTCTCCTTATCTTTAATCTTGGGTAACTCAATTATGTTGTGTCTTGGTGTGTTTCTCCTTGAATCCAATCTAGAACTTCTTGGCAGCATTGCCTGCACTACTAAAACAGCCCTCACCATTATTTTAGACTTCTTCCACTCAATGAACATGTCCTAACATTCTTATTTCTAAACACTTTTTACTTCACACCCATGCTCATTTGATACTCATTATTGTGTTTATTTTACCATTTTGTTCTGATGTAGGATTTCTCCTAGATATACAAATATACAGCTCCTAAGACTTAGGGTGACTAAAACTGAGTTCATATTCCCCCACAAGCTACTGCACTTCTTGCCTCTCTCCGTTAATGGCACCCTTATCACGCTCATCCAGGCTCATAACTCTGGAGTCACCTTTATTTCTTCCCTCTCACTCTCCTGCTGACATCAGGTTGGCTTCCTCAGCCAGCTGACTTGACCTCTGAAAAGTTTCTTCTGGCTGCTTCCATTCTAATCTTCAAGAACCCCTGTCAACTCTTGCTTGACATAGCTGCCTCTCATCTCTTCATGATTCTTTTCTAACTCATACTGACATCTGTGTTATCTTTTTAAAACAGATCCATCCAGGTAACCTGATGAGGAAATAAGTACCATTTGTCTTCTAGGTCATCACGCCCTTGTGCTTTGTGTGCTTAAATCTTGGACACCAAGTCTGAGCTCTTGGAGAGACAGAGGAGAGGCAGAGGGTTGAGGTTGAGATGCATTTACATTATGAGGTAATGCTTTGTGGATCAAAATGTGATCTGCAGACCACCAGCACCAGCAGTACCAGGGAATTTACAGAAATGTAGAATCTCAAGTGCTACTCCAGATGTAATGAGTCACGATTTGCATTTTAGCAACATCCATAAATGATTTATGTGTACAGTAAATTTGGAAAAAATCCCAAGGGACACCCCTTTACAACACTTTAATCCTGCTGGCCTCACTTCTTACTCCAGCGGTAGGTAGGAGTGATCAAGAGTGGCCAACCCACCTATTTATCTATATATTGCCTTGGCCTCTTAAGCTCCCTGTTTCTCCCACTCTTGCTTCTAGGTCAACTTCCTAAATAACTACTGCACCCAAGTCATTGTTTCAGCTTCTACTTTCAGGAAAACACAGGCTCAGATAGTAAAAATGTTGAGGAGGGCCTGAGCAAGCAGGGCAGCAGTGCTCTCCAGGTGGCAGAATCATGGCTGGTGTGATGAGGGGAAAGCCCAGCGCCTAGGCAACAAGCATCAAGCTTTGGAGGAGACACAGTGGAAACTCCTGGAGCTTAGTTTGGCAAAGAAGTGTATCCCACCAGAGATTGCCAGCCCTCAAGGCAGGGCCAGCTTTATGGGTCTGAGATCTGTGCAGTCACACAGAGCCCCAGATGCAGGACACCACACTAGGTTTAATGCTCTGCTGCCACTATCTTGAATTTCTTAATTTTTGAACAATAGCTCTGCAGTTTCATTTTGTACTGTGTTCTGCAAATTATTTAGCTGGTTCTGTTCCAGGGTAAAAAGAAACAGCAAAGCTGAGGCTGATTGATTTCTCTTTAGTTCACCAATAAGTCCCCAGAACTTTTATATGATCCGGAGTTGGGAGGGTGGGGAGGATTCCTCCCCAACACCACCATTTCCAACAAAACTGGGGCTTTGCCAATTGTGGTAAGTGGGGAATGAAGCAAATTTGATATCCTTTTGAAAAACAAAAGGATATAACATTTCTTGCACTTCATGTGTTACAGAGAAAATTCTTACCTCTTCCATGAAAATTTTATTTCAATCTTCTGTTTAAAATTCTGTAGTGCTTCTTGCCCTGGCTGGGTGGCTAATTTAGTTGAAATATTGTCCCATGTGCCAGGGGATTGTGGGTTCCATCCCTGGTCAGGGAAAATACCTAAGTTGCAGTTTGATCCCTGATTGGGGCATGGTACTAGGGGCAACTGATTGATATTTGCTCGTTCTCTCTCTCTCTCCCCCCACTACCTCCTTCCTCTGTCTCTAAAAATCAATAAATACATCCTTGGGTGAGGATTTAAAAATAAATAAAATAAAGTAAAATAAAATTCTATAGTGGTTCTTCATTTCCTAGAAACTAAAAAACAATCCCTGTAGTAAAGCATTCAGGGTTTTGCACGATCTAACACCACCCTAGTACTGCTGTCCGCTAAATTCTTTCTTGGACCTTAAGCTTTAGTCCCAGTAGCAAGTCTTCCCTACACCCTTGACTGCCATGTACCCAGATTCCCTACCCAATTCCAAATAGTCAACCGCTGAGATTAGTTTCTTGTAAGAATACAGAAAATTTAAACATTTATACATTTATACAATGCTAAAAATTTAAACATTTATGTACTTTATTTTTCTTTCTTATAAAAGAGGTAGCATACTGTATTCACTGTTCTATCCACTCTTTTATTTGTGCTGTTGCCCTTGGCCTGGGATGTTTTTCTGTACTATCTTCATCGGTAAGTCAAGCCGTCTTCAACACCCATTGCAAACACCTCTCCTTGAAGCATTCCCAAATCCCACTAGTTTCAATTTAAGATTGTCCCTGGAAAATTAAACAGGAAGTTTACAATTAAACTGCAGTTAGCTGTTTAGTATCTCAAAGTATCTTGGTTGTTATTCTGCATAACAAAAGACCGAATCTATATATTAAAGAAAACCATATGAAATTGCTGTTATTTGACAATTTTGACCTAAAAATGGCACTTTATATGGGTAATCTAATAGATTTAAATTTACATAGGACTTTTCCCTCACCTCTTTAGTTTCCTATAAGATTCTTTCTTTTCCTACCAATAAGCATAGCATTTAGTGACCTATATTCTTTTATTCCAATACTTCTTCTTAACATTAACCTTGTAGGAATCTAAGGCTTCCTAGGTTTATAACTGCCTTTTATTTCCATATTACATATGGCTCTTACTGAAGAATAACGACCCTTCTTCTACTATCTCCACTATCCTTTTCACTAGTACAACCTGTAGTCACTCTTACTAACTTTACAACCCCCTGTTTTGCTGAGCAAAGCATGAAGTCACTGGGACATTGCAGGCTGGTATTGCCTTCACCTATGTTTCTCCTGCTCTGCTTGCTAGTTCTAGATGAGGATGTAACAACAGCAGTTGATGCATCAAACAGGTTGTGCTCTCTATTCATTGATAACCTCATAACTAATTCACATTGAGAGAATTTGTGCTGAAGTCCTGCTCTTGGACATGGACTCTCAATGCCCAGCAGGGAGCATGCCCTCCAACAGTTTTGGGCTTATAGAGAAAAAATCAGTGACCAAAAGGGAAGAAATGAATATCGGTCCAATTAGGAAATGTTTGGACAAGAATTCTGATTGTCCTGCCTGGCATTATATGCTCATCCCTGGACCAGTCACTGTGGCCAGAGGGATAGATTATTATTGCCCACTGTTATAACCAAGGAGCAGGTTAGTAACAGAAGACCCTGGGGAGGATAAGGCATTCTGAACAGACAACAACACATTACTACTCCATATTGAATTTGAAACAGATTCTCCTACCTATACTTTCAGTACTGGGTTTTGTTTTACCTCTTGTGTTATATAAATACTTGTCACATACCTGCTATATAAAACAAGTTTAATCTCTTTTCCACAAAAAAAATGTTCAAATATATTAACAGTGCACGTGCCCTCCCTGTATCTTCCCTTCTCCAGCCAGTGACCTCACTGCTGGTTTCCTCCTGGGTATTTGGCCATTCCTTCTTTTTCACCTTCTCTGGCCCTTCTTCCTTGGTCCTTATCCCGCCCCAAGACGTTGGCCTTTTCTGGATTTTTTTCTTAGCCCTTCTCTTCATCATTACATACTTTCTCCCTGGGTCAGTTAGACAATACCACTAGCACACCACCCCAGCCTTTTGGACTATTTAATACTCCATGTATTTTTTTTCAAATACAAACAAAAGTTTATTTAGAAAATCGCAGAGGTAGAAGAAATAAGCCACAGAAGTGTGTCTGCTGGGCTGCATGGGCTCAGAAAATAAGGTACAGAGGCAAAAGAAGGGCCTTTGGAGCTCAGAAAAAAAGGAAGCAAAGAGACATGCCTAAAGGAAGAAGGTGTGGGTGGTTCAAGAGAGAGAGTCATGCTTTTTCTGACAGGGTTTACTTTGTCTCAGTTACATAAAATCTTGCAACACCCCTGCCCCTTAACAATTTTATAAATTATTTCATCATTTGTAAAAGTTAGGATTGCATTTATCACATAAAATATAGATGGCATCTTAGTCTTTTTGGGCTGCTATAACAAAAATATCATTGTCTGGGTGACTTCAACAACAAACATTTATTTCTCACAGTTCTCGAGGCTTGGAAGTCCAAGATTAAGGTGCAGGCAGATTTGTTGTCAGGGGAGATTCCTGGTTCATGATGGCAGTCATGGCAGAAAGGGCACTAATCTCATTCATGAGGGCTCCATCCTCAAGACCTAATCACCTCTCAAAGGCCCAACCTCCAAATACCATCACACTGAGGATTAGGTTCAACATACGAACTTTGGGGGACACAAAGATTCACTCGATAGCAGCCAACTGCTGTGGTTGAAAAAATAAGTGTTTTCTATACCTCGCACCACAAGAAGTGAGGAGGCGGTCAGTGCAGTGCTAGTGTAGCAGTACCCCAGCACCATCCATGACCACAGTCCTACTACAACAGATGCCCTACTATTCTCTGCACTTCATTAAATGTACAATCATACCTCAATATTTGTTGACTTCAAAACACATCAAACTCTGTACTTGTTGCATTTTGAAGAAAAAAAATGTTTCAGCACTCAGCACCTGCTTGAGACTCAGTATCACATTTGCTAGAAATTATGGATCATGACACAGCCCCAGAAGAGAAAATGCTTTGTCACTCATCATTTTCTCAGTGTTCATCAGTTTCAGCACTCATCATGAGTTCCAAAATGAATTAACAATGAGTACTGAAGTACCACTGTATTTTTTAAACTATAAAGTGCTGTGTAAGCATGAATTGCAAACAACTAATCCTTAGATTTTTCTATCTGGACTTCCTGACATCCTCTCTCTTCCATTGGCTTCTGAGCCTGCAAGTCCCTTCCTGGTTCTTTTACCCTCCAGCCTTGGAATGACGCTCTGAAGCTTCTTTGTTCTTTTGTAAAAGATATATTGATAAAAGCAATTTTACAAGATAAATAAAAATACACTATTGATTGCTTCACCTTTCCTTTAGTAGGCTTTTGCTTTCTTCTATTTTTATCCATTGTTTTATGTTTCAAACTCCCAACTCTGGAGAAATCCATCTGCCTAGCCCTGATTATCTTGAGCTACCTACCCTATTCCCACTTTAGATGTAGAAGGCAATTCCATTTACACTGTATTTGACTCACAGATGAAAGGGACATACATGAGTTTATAACAATCTTCTTTTATGGAGCTTGTCTTAAAGTAACAGTAGGTATGCTGGCAGTGGGAGTGATAAATCAGTGCAAGTTCTTTGAAGGGCAATTTGAAAAATACATCAGAATATCTTTTAAATGTTCGCATCCTTTGACAAGGCAATTCCTCTTTTAGAGAATTTCTCCTAAGGAAACTACCAGTGATGATAAAATGTACAATCATGTGGTAGGATCAAAGATGGTCGACAAAGCCTTATTTGGAATTTGAAAATTAGGGGATTGATTAAATTGATGATTACATATCTGTATAAAGACTACTGATGTTACAGGAATGCATCAACTAAAATGAAAAAAATCTCAGAATGTATTGCCAAGAAAGCAATTTATTAAAAAAGTGTATATTGTGCTATTATTCTATTTTTGTTTCTTTTAAAAATGCATAGGAGTTCTAGAAGGGTTTCCACTAAGGTTTTTATAGATAAGTGAGATTACAAAACTATGATTATTAGTCTCTTCCTGCTTGCTCGTGTTTTTCTATTTTTCTCTGAAGATCACCAGTCATGGAAAAGCAGGTCTTCTCATGTTACACCCTGACCATCTCTGCTCAAACAGCTGCAGAACTATCCCGAATTACAGGTTTCACAGCCTGATGCTCTGATGCAGACAGTTTGCCCCAATTTCAACAGATTTACGTATTTGCTAAAGGAATCGAGACTGCAAACTTCACTGTCTCCACAATTCAGTAGTATTTTATTAAAATTTGATATTGTTTCCTTAAAAAAGAGTTCTCCACTTTTACTTCTCTAAGATACATAACAAAATATGGCAAATGTTCTGTGCATCCTAGATGTTCTCAATTATAGCCTCTGTCTACACGGTTTTTGAAATAACATTGGCCTACAATAAAATCATTATTGTCGCCCTGGCTGAGTGGCTCAGTTAGTTGGAACATACTCTTGTACACCAAAAAATGTAGAGGATTTGACTCCTGGTCAGGGCACATGCCTGGTTTTCGGGTCTTGTCCCCAGGTGGGCACTAGTGGGAGGCCACCTATTGCTGTTTCTCTTTCACATCAATCTCTCTCTCTCTTTCTGATCTCTCTAAAACGATAAACATATCCTTGGGTAAGGATTTAAAAAAACCATTATCATCAGCAATCACAATATTGAGTACATACAATTTGCTAAGCATTATACTATGCACATTATATGTATTACTCAATTTGAACTTCCCAGCCCAGTTTGAGCTTTGAGGCAGCACAAATGTGTATATATGTGAGTCAGGTTTATTATTAGCCTCTGTGGTGGACAAATATAAGTGACCAACTCAGCACTTCACTTCCCCCTTTTCTAACAATACCCTAAAAATGGGGATAATGAGAGTATATAACTCATAGGATGTTCGTGAGTTTTAGCTAAGTGAATACATGACTATTACAAACAAAGCTGCTATACGCATTCACGTACAAGTCTTTGTATGGATATATGCTTTCTTTTCTCTTGGGAAAATAGCTGAGTGGAATGACTGGGTGAGTTTTAAATTTTAGTCTTTCTAGTGAGTGTTACTGGCATATCATTGTGATTTTATCTTTTACTAATGGCTAATTATGTTGAGCAGCTTTTCATATGTTTATTTGTCAAACATATATCTTCTTTAATTAGTTGTCTATTTAAATTTTTTGCCACCTTTTGCATGGGTTGTTGGTTTGCTTATAATTGAGTTTAGAGAGTTTTTATATATTCTGATTCAAGACTTATATCAAATGTATGACATGAAAGTATTTTCTCTGTCTGTGGCTATGCCTTTTGTTCTCTTTACAGTGTCATTGGAAAAATAGAAGTGCTTGGTTTTTATTAAATTGAATATTAATTTGTTTTTTATGTATACTACTTTTGGTACATATCTAAGAAATTTTTAACTCAATTTACCAAGGTTAATGCCTATCTTTTCTTCTAAGAAGTTTATAGTTTTAGATTTAAGATCTACTTTGAGTAAATTTTGTGTTTGGCACAAGTATGAATTGAAGTACAGTTTGTGGGGGCTTTTTGCATGTAGATATCCAATTGTTCCAGCACCATGTGATAACAAGACTATTCTTTTTCCACTAAATTGCCTTGCATCTTTGAAAAATCAGTTGTCCATATACATATGGATTTATTGCTGGATTTTCTATTTTATTTCACTGATATAGTTTTCTAATTTTGTGCCAATACTACATTGTCTTAATTATTTAAGTTTTATAATAATTTTAGAATTGGATAGTGTTAGTTCTCCATCTTTGTTCTGCCTTTTTAGTATCTTTTCACTTTTTCAGGTTTTTTGTATTTCCATAAATTTTAGGAACAGCTTGTCAATTTCTACCATAGAAAAAGCTAATGTGATTTTGATTAAGATTGCATTAAATCTATGGATAAATATTAAGTCATCTGACCCATGAACACAGTATAGCTCTCTATTTGATTAATTTCTTCAAAAAGATTCACTTAAGCCCTGGCTGGCATAGCTCAGTGGATTGAGTGTGGGCTGCGAACTAAAGTGTCGCAGGTTCGATTCCCAGTCAGGGTACATGCCTGGGTTGCAGGCCATAACCCCCAGCAACCGCACATTGATGTTTCTCTCTCTCTCTCTTTCTCCCTCCCTTCCCTCTCTAAAAATAAATAAATAAAATCTTTTAAAAAAAGATTTGAACAGACAATTTAAAACACATAGATGGCAAATAAACATAAGAAAAGATGCTCAACCTCATTAGTTAATAGGTAAAGGCAAATTAAAATCACAATGAGGCAACATTAAATAGCTATTAGAATGGTTGAAATTAAAAAGACTTACCAGACCAAGTATTGAGGAGGATGGAAAGAACTGAAATTCTTGTGAACTTCTGGTGACAAGGTCAATATTACAACTATTTTGGGAAACAATTTGGCAGTTTCTTAGGTTGAACATATAAGAAACATATGATTTACTCAATCCACTCCTAGGTATTTGCTCAAAAGAAAAATAATTATTGACCATATAAAGAGTTGTATACAAATGTTTAAGGAAGCTTTATTTATAATAGCCCCAAGCTGGAAACAGCTCAACTGTCTGTGAACAGATGAATGGATAAACAAACCAGCATATTCATAAAATGGAATACCACTCAGCAATAAAAAAGAATGAATGATTGCTACCTATAGCAACATAGGTGAATCTTAAAATTATCATGCTGAGTAAAAGAAGCCAGCCAAAAAAGAATACATTCTGTATGATTAAACTATAGAGAATTCAAAACAAATCTATAACAACAAAAAGAAGATTTTTGGGTGCTTAGAGATAGGGAACAGGGAGGTGTGGGAGGGAGGGATTACAAAAGTACAAAGGAAAAGTTTCGGAGGTGAAAGATATGTTCATATGTTGACTTTAGTGATGATTTCATGGGTGTATACTTATATAAAATTTTACCTTTTAAATACATGCAGTTTATTATAAATAATATACATTTTAGTAAAATATATGGGCATGTACACTTTGTATATAAAATTATAGCTATTTATTGAGATATAAATAACATATAAAAAGCTATATATAAAACTTTCATTTTAAAACTTGGTCTCAGAAGTGAAAATGTTACTTTCTTTCTTGTTTCATTGGCCAGTGAAAGTCAAATGTTCACCCCTCACTATAAGGGGCCAGGAAAGTACATTCTTAGCACATGCCTAGATGGAGTTGAATGTTTGTGTTTGTGTATAGTTCTAATGGGTCCTAATGACTCAGCAGTAAACATACTGGTTTTGTATAAATAGAACACTTGCCCTAGTTGTTAGGCAATTGAATTCACATTTATTCGTAGAACCAACAAACAATAGTAGACTTAGCAACCCTCACTCAAAAGTCCTGCAAAGGTTCAGTTCTTTTGCTTATAATAGTAAGGAACACAAGTCAAATCATATTGGCCAAGTAACCTAGACTTTTCCCTACTAATTCTGAAATTAGTGTTTCTTAGAATCCAAAAAATAAATAGAACTAGGAGAAAACATGAATAAGCATTTGGCCTAGTTCCTGTCCCCTAGATGATTACATTTAATGCCACAGAAGACAGATGGAGGGTCAGAGATTTTATAATGATAAATTCAGTCTCCTAAATTTATTCTTTTCATGGTCAAGAACTTGTTTTATGTGTCTGACTAAAAAAAAGGTTTTAATTTAAACTAATTTATTTTTGCTCTGTTATCAGTCACTATGATAAATTGGTCAGAAATATTAAAGAAAAAGTTATATGGCATAGAAAAGATTAACACCCTTATTGTACAAAAATCTCTTGCAGATCAGTAAGGGAAAAATATGAACATTTTACTTCTTTTTTAGCAATATGGCAAATTGTATTACTACAGCCTCTACCTCACCCCTAGCAGGACTTTTTTTTTTAAAAAAAACACATAGAAATGTTGCATCTGCTCTAATATTTTCTGTAACTTTTCATTTATATTTTAAAATATTTCTAATTTTTTGAAAGAAAACAAAAATCTTGATTAAAAACAGTCTATGGACACAGGCAATTCAAAAAGGAAAATTTATATGACAGTAAACATATAAGATGAGAAAAGAAGTAATTTATTATTCAAAGTAGTAATTTAAATAAAAATAGCAAGGAGATGCCATTTCAGCTGTAAAATTAGCAAATATATGTTAAAAATGAAAATAATATTTTTAAGGGTATCAAGCTCATACTTACAGTAGGATAGTCAATTGGTCAAAACTTTTTCATTGTGTGAGAATGACAAAAGCATGCATATTTATAATTTTTTGCTAGTACCATATTTTTCAGACTATTAAGATGTACTTTTCCCCCCCAAATTTGGGAGGAATAATGGTTGTTAATGCTGCTGTTGAGTTCTGTTTACATTTACATTGGTGAAATATTATGTTATCTATGTTATTAAATATTTTACTACATTTTTTGCGTCAAAATTTTTTTCCTATTTTCCTCCTCTAAAACCTAGGTGCATCTTATAGTCCAAAAATACATTATATATTTTCGGAGTTTTCTGCAATAAACATGTCCTACTTTTGTAACAAAATACATACTTGTAATTGAAAGCAATATTGCTATTTTAAAGTTCTCTCTTGCCCTGGCTGGTGTAGCTCAGTGGATTGAGCGCGGGCTGGGAACCAAAGTGTCCCAGGTTCGATTCCCAGCCAGGGTACATGCCTGGGTTGCAGGCCATAACCCCCAGCAACCGCACATTGATGTTTCTCTCTCTCTCTATCTCCCTCCCTTCCCTCTCTAAAAGTAAATAAATAAAATATTTAAAAAAAAAAAAAGTTCTCTCTTATGTTTCTCTTCTCCATGCTCACCAACTCCAATTTCTTTCATCTTTCCTTACAAGGCCTATGTTCATACTGAAAAAAGTATTTTTCGGGGTTTTCAGAACTTTTTTCATTTTCTCCATGTTCTTAATTTAGTTGAGCTGACTTTCTGAATTAGCCTACCATTACAGGTTTGAATTTTTGAAAAACACTTTTCTGGTTTCTCTTTTAAATTGTAAAGTTACATCTGCATTGCATATTGCCTAAAGCATCCATTAGCTAGATTGATATTTAAAAATATGCTCATACTAACTTTATTCTTTTGTTCAAAAATACTTATTAAATACCTTTTATATACTCTGGCACTGTCCCTCTGCATGCCAGCAGAGATATATGGGTATCCGTGTATGTGGATTTATACAATATGCCCAAATGTATGGGTATACCATGTATGTGGGTATATATGTGTATATCCATTTGTATAAAACATGTGCCAGTCACTGGGCCTAGTGCCTTATAAGCTTTACTTCATTAAGCCCTCACAGCAATCTCATGAGATCATTATATTATTTCTATTTCATGGATAATGTTTAAGAGGAGCTGTAATATTCCAAAGAATAATTGGTAAGAGTAGAAAGCTCAGCCTCTCAGATGGTATCCAGGAAGGGAAGAAGGTAGAGAAATGAAACTGTGTATGAGGCTATATGAGAAATGCCACAAATGTGATTTAAAACAAAAACAAAGAACTTTCTAGACCTTCACTGGTTTCAATAACTTTATCACACACGGCAGGCTTCAGGGGTGTGTGAACAGAGCGGCGGCATAGGACCCCATGTTCAGATGGACCCCACACTTGGCGTTTAATGCTCTGCAGTTGCCACCTTGACATTCTAAGTATTTTTTTCTTTAAACTTCTGCTTTGTAAATGAAGTCTGGCGAACATTGGAAGCACGTGCCTTGGAGTCTTCAGCTCGCAGGCCATCTGTGGACCGTCAGCTCCCCACTTCCTGGCAGCCAGCTGTCCATCACCTGGTGCCTGGGGCCTTGCCCCACCACACCCTCTCCATGCCTGCCATCCCGACTGTGAGCACTGCTGCCTTCCACCCAGCATGGCAACCGGGTTGTGTTGTGCTGTGAGACTCATATTATGAGATCCGTGTTCTTTTGTGACCCTCTGCCTCCATTGGGGCCCAGGAAAGTCGAGGTGGGTTATGTGCACCTCAGGAATACTTTTTGGCAAGGTGTGGGTGACAGCAGTCATCCCTGCCAGGGCTGACAGGACCACAGCTGTTGGGGGGAAAGAGGTGGACTTGCCAGGGGAAGGCTTCTTGCCTGCCCCCAGCCCAGATACTGAACAAGTCCTGGGACTGAGGTTGCAGTGGGTTTTGAGACTCACCAGCTGTTGCAGAAGTCTGTGGCTAGAAGAAAGGGTCCATGGCTGGAGGGACGAGGTCCAGGTGCCTGGCAGGACCTATATGTACCCTGTGAGTATCCCCTGCCCATGGAAATTACATTAAATAGCAAATTAAAAAACACCATGACAGGTCAAGAGAGCAAGTGGGAAAGAAAGGAAAAGCTTCACATGGTACCACTAACAGTGCATTTTTTCCTGTTTTTTAAACAAGGGGAGTGTATTTTCATTTTATACTGGACAGGAAAATTATGTAGCCAGCCCTGCTGTCCTATGGTCAGACCACATGTCATTGTAGTTGCAGATGACAGAGGAGGGAACAGTTGACTCTAAGAGGAAAGGTGACTTATTTGAGTACTCCGCCCTTATTTACCTTTGTCTTCAGAATGTTTATACACAGAGTCCTACTGCTTGCTGTTCCTAGTATCAGAAGATGATGTACTGGTGACTGCTATCTGGCTGGCCGGCCAGAGGAGAAGGGCTGTTTATTATATGGATGGTAGTGTACAGAGTAAAGCTGTCCCAGGGTGCATTCCTTTCAGCTTTATTGAAAGCCACTTTCTGTAGGGATTTCTCTGATGAAAAGAGGTTCCCCCTCTGAAGATGCCTGCCTGAGTGCCAAACAGGTCTCTGAGCATTCCTTCCCCAGTATTGCTCATTCCTGCAGATAACTGCCTTAATGCACGGGAAAAAGCAACCTGGTACTGATGCTATGATGACAGTCAGTCAACAGGATCATCTCCACATAGAAAGGACAGACAGTTCTCATTCACAGCGAGGCACTCTCCTGGAGAAGCTCTCCTGGAGAAGGCACTCTTGGGTTAGCTGGATTTTCTCACACAAACAATGGAGTTAGGTAGCTACATACCTAAGGGTTTATCTGAACTCTTCTAATTTAATGACCATGAATGCCATATTCAAATCAGTGGTGTTATATAATTGTATACTGTCCAATAGTAAGCTTTTAAAATGTAAATCAGTCTGATAATAAGGACATACATCTTATATATTTTCAGTTCATTTTGTTTCACTATTTCAAGAGATTCCTCCAGAAGGGGGCTTAGGCATGGATGGGAAGAACAGGGAGGAAAGGGCCATAAAAGGGTGGAGGAGCTATGGGCAGGGAGGGGAGAATCCAGGGGGCAGTAGACTTCAGGGAGTATGCACCACTTAGCATCACCTCATAACAGTGTGTACCTGGCAAAGAGCTCCCAGGAGAAACTGCTGAATAGTGAGCTGCTCTAGGTCAAGGGCTATCCTTTCATATTTTAATTATTAGTTATTAAGAAACAAGCATTCATGATCTTGAAGTGAGAAATCAAATATGTTTTTATGCTGGAGATCAACTTAAAATCACTCTTTTACCTGCCTCCAATCTATGCTTAGGTGGGTATAACCAGACATAAGATGGTAAACACCCAACTTATCTACACAGGACTTAGGTTTTTAATCATTTTTAACTCCTTTCTAGCCATTTCAACCCACCCTCGTCTTTATTATTTTTTTTTTACCAAAATGTGTGCTTGATAATACAGTAAGAAAGAAAGGTAAAGAAAATGGTGTTATTCCTTTTCATTTATCTGCCACTCTCCTTGCACCCACCAGAAGGCAAAGTATGAAATATCGGGATGCCTTTTCCTCTGCTCCCTGTCTATCATTCTGAAGTTTCTGCAGGTCCCACCCTTCCTCCTCTAGCTCTGTGGAATTGGTTATGTCTTAGATGAAGAGAGTTTTATAGTCAGGAAAAAAAATAGAGGCAGAAAAATAGAACAAATCCCAGGGGCCCCAGGACCTGCTATAGGACAAAGGTCTCAGGTCCCACTTCCTGGCCATGTAATTTGGAGAAGACTGGTGGCTGTTTATAAGGGCCAGTCCTGAAAGGAGTACATACCCATCACTACTTGCACCCTACTGGCCACAGTTCAGTCACTTACAGAGCCTAATTGCAAGAAAGGCTAAAAGCTGTGATCTGTGGCACTACCTCTGCCACACTAAACAGCTGGTGCCACAACAACCAGGAAAAGTTCAAAAATTGGAAGAACAACACTTTGGAAACCTAGAGTGGTGGGTGGGGCTAAAAACTGAAAGATTTGCTAATAGTTTCATTAGGTACAGTTAGACTCTGTGGAGCCAGGCACTTGCCCCTCTCCCTCCCCAGAAGCAGATGGAAAGCTTGCCCTTTGACGTGGACATGCAGGCTGTGGACTTGGAAACACCAGCATAGTGACGTAAAAGAGATAAGGAACTCTACTGAAAACCATGGTATTAAAGTTCAAGCCTAATGACTAAGACTTGATAATCCCAGCCTCTTTCTCCCACTCAGTTCCAGGATGCTAAAAGCCATACTTGGACTTTCCAAGCAGCATTCCTTTTCAACAAAAGCAAATAGCCTAGGAGAAAGGACTTATGGATCCTCCCAGTGAAATAGCTGCCCCTTGACCGTTCACCCTACTGGAGCCTCACGCACACTCAGAGAATCTTCCAGTGAGCTTTTCAGTGCCTCACATTCATGAACATGTGAACAAAGAGAAAGCCAAGAATTACCAAGTAATTAAAGAGAGCCTCTAAAATGAAAGACAAAGTCTAAAATACACAAATAGAAAATGAATCCAGATCTAAGAGGAAATATAAAGAGCAAAAGAAACCTTAGGGGGAAAAACATTATTAATTAATATCTTCAGAGAATTACAAGGATTTATTGCATACATAAGACAAGAAAAAACAGGGTTGCTATTAAAAAGCTCATCCTTGACACAAGCAAGAGATTTTGAAAATTAAAAAATAGGATAAACGAAGTTAAGAATTCAGTAGAAGGGGTGAAAGAAAAAGTTGAAAAAGTCTCCTAGAGAGCAGAACAAAAGGCAAAAAGAAGAAAACAGGAGAAATAAGAGAATAAAATCATAGGATCTGTTTAAAAGTTTCAACATCTCACTGATGGGAATTACAAAAGAGTGAGATAATGGGCAGGAGATATTATCAAAGAATTCCCAGAACACAAGGTTATGAGTTATATGGAAAGGGCCCACTAGGCATTCAACGCAATGAAGGAAAGGAGACTTGCAATAATGAACATCACTGTAAAAGTTCAGAACACCAAGAATGAAAAGAAGGGTTGAAAAGCCTACAGAGACCACAGACAATTCACAGCAGAAGCCAGGATATAATGGCAACACAAAAACAATCCAATTAAAAAATGAGCAAAGGACCCAAATAGATACCTCTCCAAAGAAGGCATACAGTTGGCCAATAGACATATGAAAATATGCTCAGTCACTAATCACCAGAGAAATGCAAATTAGAACCATGAGATATCACCTCACACCTGTCAGAACTGCTATCATCAATAAATCAACAAATGACAAGTGTTGGCTAGGATGTGGAAAAAAGGGAACCCTCATGCACTGTTGGTGGGAATGCAGATTGGTGCAGCCACCTGTGGAAAACAGTATTAAGATTCCTCAAAAAATTAAAAGTGGAACTGCCTTATAACCTAGCATTTCCACATCTGGGTATATTTCTGAAGAAACCCAAAACACTAATTCTAAAGAATATATGCACCCCTATGCTCATTGCAGCATTATTTATAAGAGATGAGATTTGGAAGCAGTCCAAGTGTCCATCAGTAGATGAGTGGATAAAAAAGGTATGGTACATTTACACAATGGAATACACTCTGCTGTAAAAAAGAAGGAATTCTTACCCTTTGCAACAGCATGGATAGACCTGGAGAACATTATGCTAAATGAAATAAACTAGTCAGAGAAAGACAAATATCATATGATTTCACTTATATGTGGAATCTAATGAACAAAATAAACTAACAAACAAAATAGAAACAGACTCATAGAGAGAGAACAGACTGACAGCTGTCAGAGGGAAGAATGGTCACAGGGCTAAGTGAAAAGGGTGAAGGGATTAAATAAAAAAAGCCCTCATAGATACAGACAACAGTATGGTGATGACCAGAGGGAAACGAGGTGTGGGGGAGGTAGAAGTGGGTAAAAGGGGGAGAATGGTGAAGGAAGTAGAGTTGACTTGGGGTGGTGAATGCACAGTGCAATATACAGATAATGTATTACAGAACTGTACACCTGAAACCTATATAATTTTATTAACCAACACCGCCCCAATAAAATGAAAAAGTAAAGAAAAAAAAGATAATGGATTGATGCCTTCAAAATTATGAAAGGAAATGATTTCCAATTTATAAATCTATATTTGGCCCAACTATCATTGAAATATGAAGGGTAACTGCAACAAACTCTTAAATGGTTCAAGAAAAAAATACGCATATACCATAAAGAGAAAAGACATGATAAAGTAAATACAGCAAAAATGTTAAAAAAAAAAAATAGTGAGTTGCTAAAGGTATTAAGGAGGTTAATAGTCTTATTGGGTAAAACTTATAAGACTATTACCCCATAGTCTTATAAGTTAAGTTTGGAAGAAAAAGGATAAGGGTAGAATAAAGGAATTTTGAGATGTGTAAGGTCTCTAAACCATTGTAGAATGGAACATGTTCCACGCAAACAAGGAGGTAAAAGAACAAAGTACAACCACAGGGTGGAGAAAACAGAATCCAGCTGTGTAGTTGGTCTGAAGAGTGACCAGTCTAGTCTGGAGCAGGAGGGCCAGGGACAGAGGCTTATTTCCAATAAAATATGGATTGATAAATTAGCCATTGGAGGAGTTTTATAGTTCAGACAGAGATGACTAAGTGGACAGGACCCTAGAAAATAGAATAAAGCAAAATTTGAGTTAATTATTAACTCCAGGGAAAATGAACAATTGCATAAGAGTGGAAATATAAATGATGTGGTTCGGCCATGAACAAGATTTATGTGGTTGTATTAATATAAAAGTGAATATATAATATAATCACATTGGGAATAAGTGGAGGAAAATGGTATATGAATGGTGGTATAAAAGAGATCATTCCTCACCCTGACTGGTATGGCTCAGTTGGTTGGAGCATCATCCCATAACAGAAAGGTTGTGGGTTCAGTTCTTGGTCAGGTCCCATGCCTAGGCTGCAGGTTCAATTCCCAGTCTGGGCATACAGGAGGCAACTAATAGATGCCCCTTTCTTGTATCAATGTTTCTCTCCCTTCCTCTCTCCCCTTCACTCTCTAAAATATCGTTGGGTGAGGATTAGGAAAAAGAGAGAGATTACTCCTCATATTCCACAGTAAGAAATCAATAAATAATGTATAAAATGGAAAAACCAAGAGAGGCAGTAGAAACCTATTATTGGAAATACAGGGGTAAACATGAGAAAATGGTTAAAGAATTGTTTCTGAGAAATGGGAAACATTGTGGGTAGGGATAAGAAGAAGATCTATTTTTTTTAATTTAATCCTTGCCCCAGGATATGTTTTTATTAATTTTAGAGAGAGGGAAAGGGAAAGAGAGGGAGAGAAATATCAATGCGAGAAACATGGATTGGCTGCCTCCTGTATGCACCCCAACTGTGGGGATCAATCCCACAGCTTAGGTATGTGACCCGACTAGAACTGAACTCACAACTTTTTGGTGCACAGGACAGCACTCCTACCAACTGAGCCACACAGGCCAGGACAAGGATTTTTTTTTTTTAAATAAGTAGGGGTTTTCTGGGATAGTCCTAGTTTAGCTTTGTGAGTCTAGCATAGTTTTATTATTATTGTCCCTTTTACTCTCAAGATCATCCTAATTTGGATGTAGTCTTGAAGTGTAATTTGACTTTTAAAACTATGTATGGTTAAAAATTTGATAAAATATAAAATGAAAAGAGAGGGCTCTTTGGATCCTAAATAAAATAAATCTGTTTCATCCAGCTCAGCAAAGACTTTAATTTTATTTTCCTCTAAAATTAATTCTTCATTTAAAATTAAATATAAGCAGTATGCCTGTTTCAAAGCACTTTTTACATTCACTGCCTCATTTAATCCTTACAAGCTTCACGGGGTAAACATCCTATCTCATTTTATAGATGATAAAAGTGTGGTTTAGAGAGGTCCTGTGACTTCACAACAAGGTGACACAGCGTATCAATAATAGTCTGCACTGGCCGGGGCCTGCTGATGATGGCTCTCATGCTCATGACACACAATGAAATGACACGGTGTTTAAGCCATCCCACAAATGAACAGAATCTGAGATGGAAAACCAAGGATCCAGATTAATAGCCTAGCTGTTAGAAAAACAGATTATGAAAAACAATGAAAAATTCAAACATCCTTTTGTCAGCCTGGTCTTGCAACAAAAATTCTAATTAGTTTACCCAATTAGGTGTAGTGGAAACTGAAATCACCATTGCGGAAAGACAGCCCACACCTGTCTTGGGGTCCCAAAGGATGAATCTCTGCTCCTAAACCTCCAGACCAGGGAAGCGATTCTAATGGTTGTCTTATTTTTAGAAACATACCTTAAAAAAAAAAGAAACATACCTTAAAATTATCAAAGTAATGCATAATTAGTTCAGAAAAATAATAAAATAGAGGTAAAGTACAAAAGAAAAATTGAAATCATCTAAATCTGACCACCTAAAGATGAATATGGTGAATATTTTAGCGTATGTATCTCTCTCTTTTTCTTATACAAATGCAAAAATAGTATCATATCATGCACACTTTTCAGCAGTCTGCTGCTCCCCCTAAAAACTGCATTTTGGACATGATTTTAAGTCTATAATCATGTCTATATCTTTCCTTTTAGTGGCTGCCTAATAGTTCATCTTTTGGATTACTCTCTTTGACCAATCCTCCATTGCTAGATACTTGGATTGTTTTTGGTTTTTCTTTTTTTTTCTATTATTAACTTTACTCAACAACAAAACTCTACACACACATCTCTGTGTACATGTCCCATTATTTCCTCAGGATAGCTTCCTTGGAGTGAGATTACTGTGCCAAAGAGCAAGAATCTCAGGCTCCCTTCTAACTCACATTGTGAATTGCCCTTCTAAAGGTTACACTTTCCCATCAGTAGAGGATGTAAATGTCCATATCTCTATATCTCTCCAACCCCACAAACAAGAATTGTCACGAGTTCTTTAATTCCTACTTTCTCTAATATTTTTCCTACCTGACATCTGGCCTGACTGGTTCTATCTTAAGCTCACACCCCAACTTTCCCCATCTGCCTCTCATATTATTTGAGTTTGGATCAGTCTTTCCTCACTTGAGAATACATTCCTTCGATGTAAAGAACTTTACCCTGCATATCAAGGTCTGTACAGCAACACACCCAGTAACAGGGTCACTGTGACATGCCCGAGAATTCTGAAATTTCAGAACCAAGTTTGTTAGAATTAACTGTTTAATATAGTATCCCACATTGATTTGCCAGTCTTGGAAACAAAGCCGCATTGAAGCTAGTTAAGACATAGGAGCAGAGGCCACGAGCTGCTGGTACATTCCTTTACCTCCTACTCTGATTCTTTCTCCCTGCCCCAGGGGCATCCCTTCCTAAGTCCTTCACTAGGTGTGCACTGAAATGCTTTTGTTTTCTTTATTTTAAAGGGGTACCATTTGAAGAGTACATTCCCACAGTCCATTCTTTGCTTCTCATTGCTCATTTGCTCCAAGAGTGAGGATCACACCCCCATGCTTCCTAAAACTTTCACTCCTAGTTCAAGATACTTGATAGCTTTGCACAACGTTTGGCTAAAGTTTCTCTTGTAATTCTTCGGTCTTTTCCTTCATGATCAAGAGGGCTGGTAGAATCAGCCGTGTTTAGTTTGTGTATGTAACCCCCTTCTCCCTCAGGACTGGCACAGAGACGTCATAAAGAGTATGCTCCAACGGGGTTAAATAAATACCGAACCAGGTACTGCGTGCTCCCTCACACTCCTCACTTTGTAGAAGTTACTCTTGCTAGTGGTGCCCATACTCAGGAAGGGTAATGAAAGAAAACACAGGTTAACTTTGCACTGGGACGTATTAACGTTCAACAACCTTTATCTTGGGAACTGAGCGTTTCCATCCCTGGCATTTATCAACCCACAGCCCGAAGGGAGGAAGAGAAGAAATTGTAGCAGGAAGGGGACGAGTGGACTCAGGTCTAGCTGCCCTTTCGGCCAAACCTTTTCTAACACACAGGTACAAACTACATTCTCACTTGGAGACTGAAAATCACTGTTTTCTGGGTTTCACCCTCTACTACCTCAAACCAACCATGCCAAAATTTAACCAATTCACCAGGCCTTAGCATAAACATACTTTTCTAGTTTTACCAATTTTAGGAGGATAATTAAGTGACACATTTTTACAAAAATACACAAAGCCACACAGTCCAGAGTCCAACCCTCAGACAAGATCAATTACTAAACATCTGCAGGGCAAAAGAAAAGAGGGCGGAGACTTTGGAGAGACAGCTCTGGGAGCTGTTTGGAAGCCCCGTGAAGGATTCAGTTCTACCTTGTCCCCAACTAGGCAGCCGGTGCTAGGCCACCGGGGTCCTCCGCTGGCCCGGAGTGCGCTCCCGCTGGGCCCCGCCCAAGGCCCCGCCCCGCCGCCGACGTCACTTGTTATGTCTCGGTTGGGTTTGCGGCCGCAGCCGGTCCCCTGCTCTGGAGACGACGGTCGGTCGCGGCCTCGCGAGGTAACCGCAGCGTTGGGTTCCGCCGCCGGGACCCGCGGCGGCCATCCAAGCGGGGCGGGCGCAACGTGGCTAGGGGGCAACCCAATAGCCACCTGGGGAGCCACCTCGGGCCTGTTTTTCCTTTATTTCTCCAGGACCTTCGCCGTGCGCGCCCCATTGCCCTCTGCAGAGACCGCGACGCCCCCGCCCTGGTCGGGCCGCTCCACCCGCTGGCCTGAAAGGCGCCGCCCTCCGGCCGGAGCGAACCTGGAGCCGCCGCCACCGCCAAGCCTGCCGGGCTTCTCACGGAGCCTGGGTGGCCAGCGGGGCCTGGGCCCTGGGCACCGGGCGCGGCGCTGCGGCGTCCACTCCTCTCCGCGCGGGGCCCCGGGCCTGGCCCGGCCGAGTGCCGCGCCCTCCTGACTCGCCGCCGCGGGATCCCTGCCTGCCCCTCCGGCCCCGCCTGCAGCCCCGACCCTGTTTCCTTTGTGGATCGGAAATATATTTTTGGCTTCCCCGTTCCCTTTGAGATTACGGTGCTGGAAGGACGACCCGCCACCTCGGTCAGTGCCCCTTGCTTGGGCGGGCTCTCCCCGCGCTCCTCTCCTTTTGGTGTTTAATTGATGGGGCTTTAAAAGTTTTTTCCTTTTATTTTTCTCGCCTCTTGACTGGAAGGCCTGGAGCGAGGCTTTGCGCCTGTGCCCCTGGTCGTCTGGCCCTCACCCCACAGATACCCAAGTCCACCTGCCCCCGGCCGGGGATGTTCCGACAGTGACGGCGAGGGCGGAGCCGCACTCTCAGATCGTGCCCTCACCCAGGCCGGTGTGAACACAAACTCCCCCACCCTCCTCTTTTTCGTAGTCAGAGCTCTCTGCAAAGAGAGGAGACGCTGGGAAAGATGTGGCTGAAGCTTTTTTTCTTGCTCCTCTATTTCCTGGTCCTGTTCGTCCTGGCCAGGTTTTTTGAGGCCATTGTGTGGTATGAAACTGGCATCTTTGCCACCCAGCTGGTGGATCCGGTGGCACTGAGCTTCAAGAAGCTGAAAACCATTCTGGAGTGCCGAGGACTGGGGTACTCGGGGCTGCCCGAGAAGAAGGATGTGCGGGAGCTGGTGGAAAAGTCAGGCGAGTATCGGACTACCCTCCTGTCTTCTTCACCCGGGGTGGGGAGCGACCTGTACTTCCTCGTACCTGGTGGTACCCCAGAATGAGGCCTTAGCTGGAAGAGTTAAGCCCATTCCTCCGAGAGCTGCCCAGTTTTTCTTTGTCTAGGTTTTCTACAAAAAACATGTGAATACCCGTTTTGAGAAGGAGTTTGGAATTATTTGTAGGATATAAGTGTGTCTTTTCAAGGTTATTTTAAAGTATAACAGTTTAAAGTGCACCTTCTTAGCATTGTTTACTAAGTTCACTGATTTTCTCAAAATTTGAGAATGTTACAAACTGGAAAGCATTTTTAGTCAGTTGAAAATCATAACGATATAAGAAACCCCACCAAATTTGTCTGTACATAGCAATATTTGTCACTTTAATAATAGCAAGTTACCTACAGGGATCATATCGTTGAAATACTTAATGTCAAAGAGGCATTTAGGCCTAAGATTTAAACGTAAAATAAGGAGTTTAAATAGAGAGAAAGTGTACACTGTACAGTATTAGTTTTTCATACTTTAAGTGTGGTGAAAATGAGGTGAATTTTTTTTGTGAATGCCTACCTTGTTCATTTTACGTTTCTGTTAGGGCTTTTTTAAAAAACCTTGTATTTTGGATGTAAACTTTTTTTTCCCCTTCTGTGTCGCAGGCACTGCTGCATCAACTTAAATAAGCTGAGAAATAGAATTGAAATAGTGCTAAGAGAAGACCATGTTAAAGAATGCATTTTCAATTACTGTTGGTTTTGGGGTAGGATTGGGTAAAAACTATGGTTAATTTTTTTCCACCCCTGCATGAAGTATATCCTTGTTTAGATATACTTCCTTGAAGGGGAATGTACTATCATTTAAGAAAGGCATTCTAGATTGCTGTAGGTAACAGTTGAAACTGATGGTTATCTTTTTTTGTTGTTTTAAGTATAGCTGTCAGCTATGTCTTTTGCAAGAAAAATATTTTCTTTATTTAGTACCCTATAGCTATATAGTATGATAGACAAGAATATTAACCCCAGAGGATTTAGTACTCACATATTTGCAAGTTAAGGGTTATCAAACTCATATTTCCCTACTGGGATAGAGGAGGGAACCCTCTCTGTAAAAATGATATATTTTTCTTTAGAGGAAACATAAAATTGTCTATTATTCTTGCCTCTTGTTTACTGACTGGTTAATGGTGACTTTTATATTTGGGTGGGGGGAATGGAATAAAGTAGATCTCTAACAAGTAAACTCTCTAGGTTTAGAAATATGTCTTAACTGCCAAAGCCAAATCATTTTTCATGATAAAATAGTTTGATAACACAGTTTTTTTCCTTTTGACTTTTATTTAATGTTGCCTTCCTTTGGGCCTAAATGTATTTGTCACTTTTGACAGTATTGGGGTGTACATATCACTTAAGTAAAAATACAGCCTACAAATATATGACTCAGATTACACGTTGTATAGCAGAGAGGTCTTGGTGTAGCAATTTCATTTTATAATTTAAATATTTGTTGTGCATGGTTTTGCTGCTCTGATGATAAAAGTGCTTATTTTCTCAGGTTTAAAATTTAAGGCAAAAGTTAAAATGATTTGACATTAGTGTTTTCCTTTACTTTTTATTTGATGATGTAAGCTCTAAATTTATACTGTTAATTTGTGTTTGAATATGGAGTTTGATCTTATAGATGATCTTTTGTATCTAACCTCCAAGTCATATAAGCTCTGTTGCTATTTTAAGTTTATGGTGATGGGAATTCTGTAAACTCATTTCTAAATGTAAGTCAGAAGTATATAAATCATACTGTTTAAAAATTATTTGGAGCCTGGATATGTTACATATAAAGCTAAATAATACTTTGTTAGCTTTTGGATTAGTAGAAATTCAATAATTCCCTAATAAATTATGTGATGACCCCCCACCCCCCAGATTATAAGCCCCATACGGAGATGGACTTTGCCCTTGTCCATTTTTGCCTGGCACATAGTAGGTTCTTATTACCTATTTACTGAATGTATGGATCTTAAATGGAAGTATTCAGATTCTACTCATCTATAGAGTGCAGTGAAAGTATAATATGATTTTTAACATTGTAAAATGAAATTAATCATTGGAGTTGGGGAACGAGGGATTTTTGAAATCTTATTACTGTTATTTTTTCGGTCTTCAGGTGACTTAATGGAAGGTGAACTCTATTCTGCACTCAAGGAAGAAGAAGCATCTGAATCTGTTTCTAGTACCAATTTCAGTGGTGAAATGCATTTCTATGAGCTTGTAGAAGACACAAAAGATGGCATCTGGCTGGTTCAGGTATCAGAAACAATGATAGAAATGAATTTATTTTTACCAAAATAACATTCCCCAGTTGGTAACACTTCTGTGTACTTATGTCAGGTTTCTTAAACATAGCTCAGTTCTCATAGGGTTGCTCCAGTGTCCCCTTAAAGAGATTCTGTAGACCAAGGAAAATGAATATTGAAGAGTGGGTGATGGGAAATGTTGGGGAAAGAGGGTTGACTGCTTTGTTTGCAATCAGCAGAAGCAAATTCATTTTAGTCGTTGGATCTTCATTAAAGTAAGAAGCACGCATATATATTCCTTTAATTTAGTGATTTGTACTATTTCTTTTAATTTTTTTAAAATCCATTTTTTAACTCAGTGATCCAAATAATTTTTATATCTAAAGGAAGAACCTAAAGTAAAAATAAATAAATAAATAAATAAATAAAGGAATCCTTCTATAATGAAAGACAACTTTTGTGACTGTAGACAAACTATTGTAGGGAATGGTGGGGGGTGCTCATTACTTTGCTTATGAAATTCATGATAGTATAATTTTAAGCCCTAGCTCCCATGAAAACTGTGAGGTTTAATCAGCATATTAGACTTTTAGAGCTATGAAGGACTTTAAAAATAATCTTTTATGTTCCCAAAGTATAGTTTATGTACCATTCATGGTAAATAAGTGGGCACATATTATCTATCACTTACATATTTTAATGTAAATTAGAAGAATCAATATATGGAACATATACTTTCATAAATAATCACTTAGAGCTAGGCTAAAGTTATTTCAATTTTTAAAGTGTAAGTTCCTTAAAGTATGATATTAAATAAATTAACAGCATGAATTCAGGTAAAATTATGATTTTGAACTAGGATCAAATCCCAGGTCCCCTCATTTCTTGTCCAGTGCTCTTGTCATTTCACACTGGGGCTGCAAAGTTTGATTCAGGGTATAAAAAAACACAGAATAGCCGTGTTTTCATAAATCTTTCAGTATGGGAGCAGGACTGTAAAATGTGGTAGAAAAGCTGAGTTCAGAGACCTTAGTTGCAGATCTGGTTCTGTCACTGATTTCTTTGTATGGTGAATAGACTTTCTGTTGCACATCATCTCAAATAAATACATATATAAAGAGCATGGAGTAATACCATAGTTCACTAGGCTAAAGGGCTAAGGTTTGGGAATTCTTCAGGTGATTGCATTGGATATCCATGACCTTTCCTTTACTTTCAATCTTCCTATTGTGTTTGACTTACTACCCTCCAGATAATCTAATTCAGTAATTTATAGTGAATTTGTTTTCCAATTACAGTTGATATACAATGTTAGTTTCAGGTGTACAGGTAGCGATCAGGCATTTGTATACTTTACAAAGGGATCACCTTGATAAGTTTACTATCCATCTGATACCATATGTGGCTATTACAATATTATTAACCATATTCCCTATGCGGTACTTTACATCCCTGTAACTATTTTTATAATTGGCAATTTGTACTTTTTAATTTTTTTTAATGCCTTTCAACTTTTTCACCCATCCCCTCCCCCCCACCCTCCCATCTGGTGACCATCCCTTTTTTTCTCTGTATCTATGCTATGAATTTGTTTCTGTTTTGTTTATTTTGTTTTTTAGATTCTCTATATAAGTGAAATCATATGGTATTTGTTTTACTCTCCCTCTGACTTATTTCATTTAGTATAATACTCTCCAGGTCCATCCATGTTGTTGCAAATGGTAATTTTTCATTCTTTTTATGGCCAAGTAATACTCTGTTGTATATATACCCCATCTGTGTATCCAGTCGTCTATCCATGGACACTTAGGTTGCTTCCATCTTGGCTATTGTAAATAATACTGTGTGGACATAGGGATGCATTTTCTTGTCAAATAAGTTGTTCAGATTTGTTCAGATAAATACCCAGAAGTAGAATTGCTGGGTCATATGGTAGTTCTTTAATTTTTTGAAGAACCTCCATACTTTTTTTCAAAGTGGCTGTACCAATTTGCAGTCTCACCAACAATGCAAACAGGTTCCCTTTTCTCCACATCCTCACCAACAGTTGTTATTTATTGATTTATTGATGGTAGCCATTCTGTCAGGTGCAAGATGATACCTCATTGTGGTTTTAATTTGTATTTCCCTGACAATTACTTACATTGAGCATTTTTTCATGTCTTTTGGCTATCTCTGTTTCCTTTTTGAGAAGTGTCTAGTCAGGTTTTCTGCCTATTTCAAATCAGATTGTTTGTTTTCTTTGGTGTTAAGTTGTATGAGTTCCTTATATTTTGGATAGTAACCCCTTATCATTGGTGAATGTCTTCTCCCATTCTAGGTTGTCTTTAGTCTTTTCATTTTGTTGATGGTTTCCTTTGCTGTGCAAAAGCCTTTTGTTTGATGTAGTCCCATTTGTTTATATTTTCTTTTGTTTCTCTTACCTAAGGAGCTACATCAAAAAAATACATATTAAGAGTGATGTCAAAGAGGTTACTGTTTATGCTTTTTTCTAGATTTCTGGCTTCAGATCTTACATATTACTCTCTAGTTTATTTTGAGTTTATCATTGTATATGGTATAAGAAAGTGGGCCAGTTTCATTTTTTGCATGTATCTGTCCAGTTTTCCCAACACCATTTATTGAAGAGGGTGTCTTTACCTAATTGCATATTCTTGCCTCCTTCATCATAGATTAATTGACCATATTGGCATAGTTTAATTTCTAAGCTCTCTCTTGTTTCTTTGATCTGTGTGTCTGTTTTTATGCCAGTACCATGCTGTTTTGATTACTCTAGCTTTGTAGTATAGTTTGATATCGGAGTGTGATACCTATAACTTTGTTCTTCTTTCTCAAGATTGCTTTGGCTATTCAAGGTCTTGTGATTCCATATATATTTTAGGATTATTTATTCTAGTTCTGTGAAAAATGTCAGTGGTATTTTGGTAGGGATTGCATTGAATCTGTATATATCTTTGTAGTCAGTAATTTTTAAGTTCAGCAAAGGGAGAAACTGGGAGGGTATAATTCATACCTTATCCACCAAATTCTAGATTATTTCTGTGTTAATTAGTTGGTATTAAAAAATAAACTATAGCACCTTTAAAGTTTTATAAGTAAATTGTTATTCCACATATTTTCCCAGATATTTATTTCTGATAGTCTGATTAAGGAGAACTTACCGATTTGGTAACTTTAGTTTTATTACTGAGGTTAAGTTGAATAGCCAGTCCTACTGCCCCATGTTCTGTGTTTAAATGTTTGTCCACACATTGAATGTTACCATAGAGATGAATGGTAAAAATGCTGAGCACCTTCCAAACCTGGGAAAGCCAGGTCAAAAGTCTGGAGATCTTTTGGTATGTATATTGGGTGGTGTTACCTGTACACAACAAACATATTCTGGTTCACGAATTAGCAATTTATTCTTGGCTTATAAATTATCTAATATTTTTTAATGTCCTATTAAAGTATCCATGGATTTAACTCCCTTATTATGTAACAGAATTTACAAAATATGTGTATGCAAGACCCTCAAGACATATTAGGAACATAAACCAGGTTAAGTCCTTGCTCATTCAGGCAGCTCGAATTTCATTTGGGAGAGTTAGGCTCTAAATAAATAAGTATTTAATATAACATCAGTTTGTGGAAAGTGCTAAGAAGAAAATAAGCTAGATCAGTTAGGGTAAGAAGATGGGGAGTGGCAAGGAATTCTCTGATAAGGTGACACTTGAATGAAGTGAAGATGAAATAATGAATGATAGTGAATGTTAGCATTATAAATTCTAATCACTAAATTATTATTGTCTGAATATTTTTAAACCTCATAGGTATTAATACTTTAAAATGATTTCTTAGAAAAATGAAATGTATGTATGTGGTTTTCTATGTGTTAATGATGCAGTAGGAGACAAACATAAGCACACTTAATTTTTCCAGTGACCCTCAAGATTTGAACTTATCAGCACTGTCTGGCTCATATTCATTGGGACCAGTGGCTTTTATCTGTCAAATGGCTGAATTGGGTTGAGAGAACAGTCCCTGGTAGGATACTGAGAAGACTGAGATTGAAACCCTGTCTTTTGCACTCTGAACTCACCAGCTAACCTATCAGCACAGAAACTTTGGTGTAAGCTCTTAAAAGAAAGCTTTTTTTTTTAATTAAAAATACCTGCTAAAAATAGAAATATTTTCTTGGTTGCTTTGTCATTCAGCTCAGATTATATTTATCTAATTTCTTGTAAAAGATAACTTTCAAAAATTAGTTTTTAACAGTTTGAATTACTGTTCTTTTTTCTCATTATTTTAGAAGAAGCTGTCTAATTTGTTTGCTCCATCTTTTTTTAAGTATATTTTAATGATTATGCTATTACACTTGTCTCATTCTTTTTTCTCCCCTTTATCCTCCTCCACCCAGTACGCCCATTCCCTACAGCATCTTCCCCCCTTAGTTCATGTTCATGGGTCATACATACAAGTTCTTTGGCTTATCCATTTCCTATACTGTTCTTAACTTTCTCCTGTCTATTTTGTACCTACCAGTTATGCTTCTTATTCCCTGTACCTTTCTCCCACTCTTTCCTTTTATCCTCCCCCTCCCCACTGATAACCCTCCACATGATCTCCATTTCTTTGATTCTGTTCCTGTTCTAGTTTGCTTAGTTTGTTTTTGTTTTCAGGTTCATTTGTTGATAGTTGTGAATTTGTCATCATTTTACTGTCAATATTTAATCATCTTTTTCTTAGATAAGCCCCTTTAACATTACATGTAATAAGGGCATGTTGGTGATGAACTCCTTTAACTTGACCTTACCTGGGAAGAACTTTATCTGCCCTTCCAATCTAAATAATAGCTTTGCTGGATAGAATCATCTTGGATGGAGATCCTTGCCTTTCACGACTTGTAATACTTCTTTCTAGCCCCTTTTTGCCTATAAGGTTTCTTTTGAGAAATCAGCTGATAGTCTTATGGGTACTCCTTTGTAGGCAAGTACCTCCTTTTGTCTTGCTGCTTTTAAGATTCTCTCCTTGTCTTTAATCTTGGCTAATGTGATTATATGTGCCTTGGTGTGTGCTTCCTTAGGTCCCACTTCTTTGGAACTCTTTGAGTTTCCTAGAGTTCCTAGAAGTCTATTTCCTTTGCCAGATTTCGGAAGTTCTCCTTCATTATGTTTTCAAATAAGTTTTCAATTTCTTGTTCTTCCTCTTCTGGCACCCCTTATAATTCAGATGTTGGAAAGATTAAAGTTGTCCCGGAGGTTTGTAAGCCTCTCCTCATTTTTTTGAATTCTTATTTCTTCTTTCTGTTCTAGTTGAATGTTTATTTCTTCCTTCTGGTCCACACCATTGATTTGAGTCCTTGTTTCATTCCCTTCACTGTTGGTTCCTGTACATTTTCTTTATTTCACTTTGTATAGCATTCACTTTTTCCCCTATTTTGTGACCATACTCAGCCATTTCTGTGAGCATCCTGATTACCAGTGTTTTCAACTATGCATCTCATAGGTTGGCTGTCTCTTCATTGTTTAGTTCTAATTTTGGAGCTTTGATCTGTTTTTTCATTAGTGCCATATTTTTTTTTGTCTTGGCACAGCTGTTATGTTGTAAGAGGGGGAGCCTTAGCTATTCACCAGGGTGGAGCAACCCCCTTTGCTGAGTTGTGTCACTCTATGTGGTGAAGGGGTCAGAGAAGGAACAATGCCACTTGCTTGGCTCTCCGCTGACTTTCAGTCACTTACCCTGCTACCCACAATCAAATTGCGCCCTTCTGGTGCTGATTCCTGGGTGGTTGGGTCTCTCCAGTGAACTCCCCTATGAGGCTGGGAGTTTCTCCCGCTGCGGCAACCCCCACAGGTTTTTACAGTCAGAGGTTTTGAGGCTTTATTTCCCCATGCCAGAACCCTGAGTTGCAGGTCTCACTCCCCAGTTGTTCTTCCCGGTTATCCCACATGCTAATATGGGACCCCCTGGTCCTCCAGCCACTTCCTTGCAGCGTTTTCTCTGCCCCAGCTGCTCGTCTCTGCCCTGCCCCTCCTACCAGTCTGAATGAATATTTAATTTCTTGGTTGTTGGACTTCCATACAGTTCAATTTTCTGACAGTTCTGGTTAGTTTTGCTTTTAAGTTTGTTGTTGTCTTTCTTTTGGTTGTACAAGGAGGCAAAGAGTATCTACCTGTGTCTCCATCTTGGCTGGATGTTCTTTTCCTGGAGTTTTGATCTGTTCTTTTATTTGGGCCATATCTCTTTGTCTTGGTGCACCTGTTACGTTGTAACAGGCAAAGCCTTAGTTATTCACCAGGGTGAGGTAACCCACTTAATGGCATTGTGGTGTTATATGTGGGGGAGGAGTCAGAGAGGGAATAATGCCCCTTGCTCAGCTCTCCCCCGCTTGCAAGAGACTGACAGTTTCTCCCACTGCCACACCCCCCTCAGGTTTTTACAGCCAGAGGTTCTGAGACTTTATTTCCCCCAAGCTGGAACCCTAGGTTTCACTGTCTGTCTCACTACCCAGTTGGTTCTCCTGGTTTATCTGCCATCCCCCGGCCCCCCACCCCTACCCCCCTGCCAAATGTGGGCCCCTGGTCCATCACCCACAGCCTGGTCTGCCAGCCACCACAGCCTTGCCACATGTCCTCTCCACCCCGGCTGCCTGTGTTCATCCCTCCTACCAGTCAGAATGAATGTTTCTTCTTTAACTCCTTGGTTGTCGTTTTTGGTTTTTAAATGGGTTGTTTCTTTTGATTGTGCCAGGAGGCAAAGAGTGTCTATCTACACCTCCATCTTAGCCGGAACTCCTGCATTTTTTGTTAAATCTGTGAGGATCCAAAGATCCCGGCCAGTTCAGTCCTCTTCAAACTGCATTTATTTTAGATATCCTGTATAAGAAATAGCTAAGCATACCCCAGTTCTCTCTTCTTTTGCTCCCAGTTTTGTAGTTTATAGTTAGTTTCCTTTTGTATTTATTGAGAAAAAATGTAATTACGTAGCATATGACTGATAATTAGCACTTTAAACTTCATATGTTACTTTACTGAAAGGATGTGTGGACTTAATTTATTTAGGGAAAATGTGACTTTAATAAATGGGCATATGAGCGCTGGCTGGTATGGCTTGGTTTTAGTGTAGTCCTGTAACCGGAAGACTGCAGGTTCAGTTCCTGGTGAGGTCACAAACCTAGGTTTCAGGTGCAGTCTCTGGCCTGGGTGCGAACAGGAGGCAACCAATCAATGTTTCTGTCTCTCCCTTCCTCTTTCTCTAAAAATCAGTGAAAAAATGTCCACAGATAAGGATAAAAAATAATTAATAAATGGGTATATGAATTAGCTATTATATTACTTGGTCGGTTCTTTATTTTTCTGGAATGGATTGATTGATAATCTAGATCAATTATCTTTTTTGGTGACACTTCATGTGAAATGACACTACAAAGGGAAAAATGAATATAATTTATTCAATTCATCCTATATTTTTTATGATATCTATCTTCTCTACAATTCATGAGTTTGTTTTGTGAATAATACATGTTAAAGATCTTTATGTTTTCCTCCTCTTAACTGTTTGAAGATGTATTCATGCTCATGATTATCCTTTTGTTAAAATAGAGTATTGGGATACTCCTTTTCATGTCAAGCTTTTCTATGTCCATCTTACATTCTTTGTAGTCTGAGGTGAAAGGAACTAACCTGTTTTCTAACAATTTTTTCTAACATTCTGTTAGTTCCTGCTTTGTTTCTAACCCAAGCTTGTTTCATTAGCTACTTTTCACTTTTGTGGATTCTTTGATTCTGCTGCTGCCCAATCTTCTTAGCATCACAAAACAGAAGACAATTACTTTTCTTTCAAAAGAGTCATAGAGAGACAGACAAACAGTGGATATGCTTCTGAAATGGAGAAGTTTGCATAGTTTATGGGTTTTGTGGATTTATCCTTATCTTAACATTTCTGTGTCTGTGTTGTAACTTTTGTTCAAAGAAGTGCAAAGAAGGATTGTGATATTTGTTCCCTACCGGTTTCGTCACATCTTAAGGAATTTAACATCACTGGAATTGCTATAGCAGTGGAAAGCATCATAGTATTTGAAGTAAAGCTTTGGGTCAATATCTACTGAAGTATTATGTTAATATATTTTCTGTTGGGCTGAAAAGAGTTAATAGCTGTTTTAAAATTTGTTCATCTTTGCTCCTAGATGATAGTTGTCCAGGGAGATTCTAGCCTATTTATTCCTTTCTGGACACTGCTCTAAATGCAAAATACAGTCAAACCTCAGTTCTCCAATGTCTTGGTTCTTGAACAGCGTGGTCCTTGACCAGGTTGTTCGCATACACAAAAAAATGCCTCACTTGTCCAACAAAACTTCGGGTCTCAATTCTCTACCCGACAACCCTTTTAAGCATAAGAGGGTACCTGTGTGATCAGTCATGTGCCTCTCAGCCTGCACACATAGGAGATTCAGTTTTCGAAAAAATCACTTCTCAAACAGTTTCCAGAATGAATTAAGATCGAGAACCGAAGTTCCACTGTATATAGCCAGCTGCTTTATCCTTTATTTTGTATTAGTGAAAAACTTTCATCTTTACTCATAAAGAAAGCTTGTGAGAAAACCAAAGAAACAATTAAATGCCATTGAGTTTTGTTTTTGTCAATCACTTTTCTGCATTTTTTATTTTTTATAAAATTTGGGTATATATATTTAGGTTGGTCTATGATTTTGAAAGAAGAAATTTCCTGTTAAAATGACATATTGAGACATGCAAAACATATTATTGCACAGTACTCCTGTTCTGTGCAGTTACGTTATATAATTTAGCCTAGATGTTGTATGGGGATTAATAATAATAAAAGGCATATGCCAAATGTTCTGATTAGTAATAAAATCCACCTTTAAAACCTAGGCCAAAGTGTGTAGCTTTTTCTTCCACCAGTGTAATACCTGTAGTACATGTGGAAGACAGTAGGCAATAACCTGAGATCCAGTTTTTCTTTGTAAGTTTAACTGGACTACACAAGTTGACATCAGAAGATATGAGCACTTGGCATCACACACTCTCCAACCCAGTTCCATCCAGTGATGTGCTGGCGCCAGCTCATACCATTTCATGAAGGATGATTGTTAACATCTCTTTCCAACTCCATATTTAGAGATGTCTTGTTGCTAACTTGAAGCAGACCATCTGGGCATATTTACACTAAGGAAATCAGCAAATCAGAGCCTCCTGCTTCTTCTGGAGAGCTAGTTAAACATTTATCAGCAAACACTGGTTCCATCCATTCACTCAGCCATCTAACAGATATTCAAATCTAATGTCTGCCAGTTGAACCTTGTGAGCACTGAGGGCACAAAGATGAATAATGATAGTCTGTGCCATAAAACAGCTTATAGTTCAGTTGACTGAAATGTGTGGGCCAGTAAAAGTCTTAGTACATAGTTGATTATCTTTTCCATCTGAGTTAGATGGTGCATGATGGTGCTAGCATCTTAAGGGATCCTAAAGAAGTATATTAGACAATGAAGTAGAACCTAGGAAAACTGCAGTAGTTTTGCAGTGGAAAAAGTATATTTTTAAATATACTAGATAGGGGGTCTTTATGTTTGGGGTTAAAAACACTGATGCATAGCAAGATACAATTTATGGTAATGTTTGTCCGGAAAATATTCCAGATGACAGGTCATTGGGAAAGGGACTTTCATTATAACAGTAATTAAAAACTTGGAGACTTTCGAGAATCTATATAATCAGAAGTAGAAAAATAAGTTACTAAACCTTAAAAAGTTAAAATTGTTTGGTTCAATATAAATATTTAACGAGTACCCAAATGAGTTAGGCTAGCTATACTACACTGGCTGCAGGAAATACAGTGGTGAGCAAGTGTCGGGATGCCAGCAAATACGTTGGGGGTGGGGGTGGTGGGTGAAAAGATTGCTTCACTTGTAGCCTTTTGCCAAATCTGTCCCAGACTTGGAATTTAGGCTATACTTTTATCTAGTTTTCCAGTCCCTGATAATATTCCCATAGAGAAGTCAACTGCCAAGAAAGATGCCCCCTTTCTTAATAAGACCAGAGTGTGAATGCCCCTCGGAAACATTGTGCATTCTGTTGGGTATGAGCTATAGTTGGGAACTCTCACTGGTGCAACACAGTAGTAATAGACTTAAAGTATTTTGTCATGCCATGTGACTCAGCCAGATGAGTTATTTTGTGAAAATATTAAGATTTTTAGTGGTTGTTTAATTCAGCCTCCACCACATTTAATTTATGCTAACCCTTTCGTTGAATGATATGACTATTTAGGGCATTGGACAAAATAATTTCTAATTGCATAAACATAACTCTAGAGTCAAATAAAATGCTTTCATGCCATGCCTAGCAGATCTTTCATTTTTGTGTGGCTTTCCCAGTCAGGGGTCATTAAACTCTTCAAAAGCATGTGTTGGAACAGCTTACTGAATAAATAGGACCTAGGGTTAAACATTGTCATGTACTTACCACACGGGTGTTCCTGCCTTTCTTCACTCACTTTTGTTGTCTGTGCTGCAGCCTGAGTGCCTGGGAACAACCCCGTCTCATTCTTACTTCCTTTCCTAGCGCCAGAGCCCTTGTAAATCTGAAAGATACCTGTGCAGTGATCAGGATCTTTACTGAAAGATGCCCCTAGACTTAGGGCCATATCTCATATTGATTAAAGCACCTCTTGATTAATCCCTTGATGCAGTATTGTTTTAAATACAGACCTGAAACACTTGGGTTATTTGCAGCTTTGAAATGGGAGTGAAAGGGAGTTCCTGTTGTTGTTGTTATTGTTGTTGACGCTATTAAAGATGTCCCCCATTCCCCCACCCCTAGGTGGAAGGCAGGCAGGAAGGCAGAACAGGGAATGTGGTAATATGATTGCACAGACACTTCTTATCCCTGAGCAATCGATAAATAACTTCAAGATTTCTTGGATTACTTGACTGAAAGAATTACTATATTGACTCTTGAATGGTAAAAAAAGAAAAAGAAAAGAAATGCCTGCCTTGCTTGATCTCCTTTATTCTTCAAGTAAAATTTACATAGCACATTTGGACCATGAAAAAAAATGCAAAGCTAAGGACTCAAATGTAACCAGTGTAAACCTCTTCAGAAAGAGCTTTCATCTCCTAAGACCATGTCCTCAAATTGCCCCCTTTCTGGTTACCTCAGCCATCTGAGCATTTGAATAATAATTTGTGTCTCCCTCAATAAGATCATTTATTGTCACTAACAAGTACTAACAAAACCATTTGTTTATGCCCTAAATTGTATTTGTGTGTTTATTAATAGCATCAAAGTTATGTTACAAAATGTTACATATGCATGCATGTCTCTAGGTCTGAGGATGTTAACATCAGTGGTATATGGCAGTGTTTATTGGACTGTTGGCACGAAAGTGGCATTTTTCAGCACCATGTGCTCTCTCCCTTCCTGTTGCCCTTGCAAATCTGTTAGACTTCCAGCAGAGGGGCCACAGATGAGGTAGCTGTACCATCTCCTCCCTCTCCCTGGGAGTTGACTGTTGGCACTTGTTTCACACACACCCCTGCAATTCCACTTCCTGCAGGCTTTGTAAACGTGAAAATAGCCCTTCCCTCCAGAAAGATTACAGGCCCTCAGAGTACCGTGTTATAATTTTGAATTAAATAGTACTAGTAATATAGCATTCATGAAAAATAAAGTAGAGTATATACACCCTATGCTTAAAATAAATCAAATGGTTGTTTTCATGAGGATGTTTTTGGCTTTCCTTTAAGTTTCTATTTAGTTATTTTTATTTGTGTTTTTGTTTTTAATAAATATGCTTTTATTTTTGTTTTTTACTGGTGTCTTTATTGGAATTCTGCCCTCACTTAAAGCAGGAAAGTTAAAGAATAAAGGGAGAAGGTATGAAAATTTAGGTTCATAAACCTAAATTTTCTTAGCCTTGGTAAGAAAAAACTCATTATATACTTTGAAGGTTAATATACTTAAGTTAATTTAGTTTGCTTTTTTTAAGAAATATTTTTCTTATCCCAATCTTAATTGTGTTTGAAAGCTATTTGCAAGTTTGAAGTAGTAGTTAAAAATGTAGAATGCATGATGGTGTTCTTTTTATGTGTTAGAACCATTCATGAGTGTTATGAAAGGACACAGGAGTAGTATTGATTTTAGTCAAAGCACCATTTAATAGAAAACATGTGTTTGACTCTGGCTCCATAACCATACTTATAAAAAAGTGAAATGTGAACTCATCAAATCCACATGTGATCATTTTAAGTAAACTTTACTTGGATTATTGTTTAAATTTTTCAGAGCAAAGAAATGGCTCCAAGGGCCATTTTCTTACACCATATGGTGAAGAAAGGATGTGGATGGCTTTTTAATATGGCTTTAACTCCCCTTCTCTGTAACTGCCACAGAGTGCGGGAGTTTGATGAACTGTATTCAGTAATTTAGGTCTTTCCCAATTGGACAGTTAGTTGCTCCTTCTACGAGATTTCAGTGATAATGTGATATAGTAAAAAAGAACTAGGAACAGAATATCTTTTTCAAAAAAGTGAAATAATGTTATAACTGGTTGTTTTGACTCTAGGTAATTGAAGTTTCTGTTTTTCTTTTGCGGAAAATAGGTCATAGCAAATGACAGAAGCCCCTTGGTGGGTAAAATCCACTGGGAGAAAATGGTGAAAAAGGTGTCAAGATTTGGAATACGGACAGGCACTTTTAACTGTTCCAGTGACCCCAGGTAAGCTGATGAGGCAATTCTTAGATTTTGAGTTCTGACCAGAATTTTTTAAAATAAAGATAATGATACCAGAAGCTTCTTTAAAATGAAAGCTATTTATAACATTTAGCATACTGTTAGTTATACAGGTACTTGATTAATAGTTTTTGATAAACTGGCAGTTACTTACTTTTTCTCCAAGATCTCTTTTTTCCCTGTCTGATTCTTCTGTGTTCTTTCTAGGGGGGGATTCCTAAGAGTATGCCTTCAGTCCTTTATGTTTCACTTTTCTTTCCCAGAGGGACTTCAGCACGTTTATGGCTTTAGGTGACACCTTTGTGCTGACCTAATCTTCCATAACTCAGATCTGTGGTTTGCATTTTGGCACTCATTTTTATCTACTTTATTCCTAACATATCCTGTTTGCTAAACCCAGTGTTCAAATTCAGATTCATTTTCTCTTTCTTTTCTTTAAAAAAATTTTTTTTAATTTGTTGATTTTTAGGGAGAGAAGGAGAGAGCTAAAGAAACACTGATTTGTGGTTCCACTTATTTATGCATTTATTAGTTGATTTTTGTATGAACTCTGACTGGGCATTAAACCTTCAACTTTGGCATATTGGGATGATGCTCTAACCAACTGAGCTACCTGACCAGGGCATCATCTTTTTCTTGAATAACCCTGTGCTCTTTCTACCTTTCCTTTTCTGTCTTTTATTGTTTGTTTGTTTGTTTGTTTGTTTTTTCCATTTTCTCAGACAGAAATCTTTGTAGGCATATTTGTTTTTCTTTTTGTCATCACCAGTATTTAGTCTGTCACATGATTTCTTGTTATATTATTCTATTATTTGTTCTTTATAATGCATAAATAGCATAGATAGCATGTTTTATTTAGCACTACGGAAGGGGTATATGATATGTATATAGAAACCCCCACAACATAAGGCAACTTCTAATGTAGGTAGATACACCTGATTTATGTATCTTATATGTGGCCACAATGGGAAACCTATTAGCTAGAGAAAACCCTCCTGCACCACTGCTAGACCTCAGATTTTCTCGCCTTTCTCCTTTAGCCCCATGTTTCCTTTAGTTCTCTTTACCCTCTCCTCGATTTGCTCACTTGTAAGGGGAGAGTTGTTGCAGCAGGATGCCCTAAGAGTTGGGGATAAGGAGGGAAGTTCTTGTATCTCCTGACTCACATTTAATCTCCTCATCTACCCACAAAGCTCCATCCCCATCTTCATCACAGAAATTTGATCATAGTTCAGTGCCTTTTGGTGAAATGTCCAAGACAGCCTAAGTACTAATGTTCTTACAAAAACAAAATCATTATTACTTCTGTCTTTGTTTATGAAAAATAATTGTGTTTAGTCTGGTTCCATCATTTCCAGAGTCTTAGTGAAAGATCTCTTTTACCCCACTTGTGATTGCAATATCAGAACAAATGATAATGCTGGTTATTTTGATATTTTTCCAGGTTATGCCAAAAGTCACTATTTTATTGAGAAATATTTAGAATTGATTTTTAAAAAATCAGTGAACTAAGTAATACATTTCAGTCCTGACAAGTATGGCTCAGTTGGTTGAGCATTGTCCCATAAAACAAAAGGTTGCTGGTTTGATCCCCAATAAGGACACAGGGCCTGGGCTGCAAGCCTGGTTCCTGGTTGGGGTGCATGGGAGAGGCAGTCGATCAGTATTTTTCTCCCTGTCTTTCTCCCTCCCTTCCCCTCTCTCTAAAAATAAATAAAATCTTTTTAAAAATAAAAAATAATACAAACACAACAACTTACAATATTAGGTTGACCAAAAAGTCTGTATGGTTTTTTTTTTTCATAAAAGACACATTTTTCATTTTCACCAATAGCTTTATTGATTTAGATATTTTGAGTATGTTGGCTATCTCCCATGTGGTATGGCATTGATTGTTCTCAATTAATGTTCCTATTTGATCACTGTCGATTTCAAGTGGTCTACCAGAGCACCTTCCAGCAAGAAATCTCTAGCACGAAACTTCGCAAACCACTTCCAACACGTTCAATCAGTCACAGCACCTTCTCCATACACTGCACAAATCTTTTTTTTGCATTTCAGTTGCGTTTTTAGCTTTCTTGAAATAATAAGGCATATATGCAAAAAACATTGCATATTTTCTTCTATGATCAATATTAAAGTGGCTACACAAAAATTCACCAATTTTGTTAAGTTGTTTTAAGTGCACACTGATATGACAGTTGTCACAATACAGTCTAACAAGATTGCTTTGAATGAAGTTAAAGACAACTAAGCTCTACTAGAGCCATCTTACAGAAAAAATCAAATGAACTTTTTGGCCAACCCAGTGTATTAGAAAATATCAAGTAAAAACGAAATTATAAAAATATAAAATTGAAACACATATTACAGTCTAATATTTAAAGTTAGATAACATTAATAAAGAGTTTAAAAATAATAAGTAAGCACAACATAAAATGAAGATAATCTATTAAGCATGAGACATTGAAGGAAATTATAATATTTTATTTTTCTTGTGTAATCTTATAAAGCAAAATGTATCAGAAGTGTCACAATTGAGGCCAGTGGATTTTAGTGCAGATTTTTCTAGCTTCTTTTGGAAAAGCTCTTTTTGATTCTGTACTAGCTGAAAAATGGTGAAGATACATATAAGCTACCTCTATACATTTTCATCTAAATCCTTCATCTTCAAATAACCCCACCTTATTTATGATAAAGATATATTTTTGAGAAACATTTTGCTGTTTTATTGATTGCAAGTATAATTTTTTGTTATTAGAGAAGCACTTTATCTTAATTTTCATCACAAAGGTGAAGATTTTGATGCACAGTTACTTGTATAAGTTCTAATACTGTCATGTTCATGTTTCCTTTTATTCAGAAAGTCTTCCCAGATAAGAACTGTTCTTGCTACAGAAACTGTGCTTAATCAGGGTTTTTTCTTTCTTTTGAGGATTTTGGAGATACAAAAGAACAAAATAGTTAGAACTGGCCAGGAAATAGTTTTACTCAGCAAGCGTTTTAACCGTATATTGAACAAGTGAGTCATCATTTTGATTCCAGATTTTTAAAAACACCAAATCTCTGTACTCCACTGTCAAGTTGCCTTCTTTACTGTAGCTCCTTCTCTGGGTGGCCTCCGGGACAGCCTCCTCTGTCTAGTGGGCCAGTCCCATTGCACAGCAGTTTCACCCCGACAAGACCATTCAGGACCACCACCTCTGGGCAGTGTCTGACTACCATGGCAGAAGTTCTCATTCCTTTACCTGCACATCCAGCTTGCCTGGCAATAACCCTGTCATTCCCCAAACAAGCAATCTAGCTCAGACGGCTGACCTTTCAGCCATCTATTCTCTGCTTTTTTTTTTTTTTTTTTTTTAGTGAAAGTACATAATGAAGTGGTTGTATATCTTGTGGGGTTTGGGGAGATCAAGGTAAATGGGTTGGGGGTACCTGTTGTGAGAGCCTCAGAGGTAGGGGCCCATGGAACAAGCAGGGTAGGAGAGATTGGAGGAAGGGCCAGGAAGGCCAAGGAGGCTGGTGACTTCATCTGAAGAAATCACATTATATAAACAGAGTATCAAGCATGCCATACCAGAAACTGGAGTACCAAAACTCACAAGCCATGTTTTCTACCATTTTTAGTCTTCACATTCTCTAAGAGATCTCAAAAGATTTACTTTAAAAACTAGAGGATATTTTCATGCTATTGTTACTGAATTTATTTAGACCTTTAAAAAGTTTTTTAAAATTTGACAGTAAAAGTTTTTATATAGATAAAAAGTAATATAACATTCTTTAAAAATAATATGTACATTACTCTTTATTTCTAATGTTTAGCAGTAAGGTTTACATTAATATGATATACTTTTTTGTGTATTGGATTTCTTTAGAAGTGTGTTTAGATAAATATATAATGGTAGCCTGGTGTTTTATAAGTATTAGAGTGTTCATCAAGTCTGGAAGACATGATTTAATTTGAAAGATACATGATAACATACAGAATTTTTCCTGACTCTTAAATTCTATCTGGAATGATAAACCTTAAAACTATCACTTAGCTCTGAACTGAAAAGAAAGCACATAGTACATTTGTTTTCTTACATAGAAAAATAATATTCACTAAGCTGCCTGTTTTATAGACTAAGGTTTTCTATCAGAAAGATTGTCATTCAATTTATAACACAAATCAGAAGCCAAATATTCTCTAGAGTGGTTTCAAAGATACAAGAATGACCAAGAAGAGTAGGACTGTGTCATCATAAGTGTCATATGCAATTTAAAAAATTAAAGCTATTTAAAGATATTTAAGATGTAAATAAGGCAATTATCTACATGTGCATTTGTTGATTTTGAGGGAGGGTAAAAATAGCATTAATGTCAATGAATTACTGTCTTGCATTAGACAAATACATTGTTAAGGGATAGAAGATATTTTAGTTTTTTAGGATGTGTAATTCTCAAACCATTTCAGTTAAAGTAATATTGATATTGATGGAGTCTTGTTAAGGAAGTGAATCAAGAGTTGCGGTCCGTGATTCTGAGCCACCCAGATAGTTTCCCAGAGTCATCACTAACCTTGACTTTATGACATAACATGTTGTCTTCACTTTATTATTTATTTATTTACTTATTGCCATTCATTTACAAATCTGTAACAAACAAAATGCATCAACAGTTGTTTGGACTCCAAAAAAGAAATATATCCACGTGGTAGATTTTTCTCAACTTTTACTGAGGTAAATTTACATAGCATAAAATTCCACAGGGTGGGTTTTTGGGGGAAAAAAACCTTTTTTTTTTTAAAGAGAACTATTTCATTTATAATCTCACCACTGTAATACAATAACCATTTTCATTTTTTTAGTATTTCCTCATTTGTCAATTAGAGGGAGAGTAATGTCACAAATATTATAGTAAGAATCAGTCCATTTCCAAAAGGACTGGAGTCGTGACCCTACTGGGTAAATCTAAACAAGTGATTTAATTTTAGATAATTCTTCTGTACTGACTCTTATAAAATGGGGTCATAGTTGGACTGAATCTCTTCTTAAATCATACTGTTTTTGTTTCTTCTCTGTTAAATACTCCTATTCATGATCTTTAGTAAAGAGATGAGAGAATACAAAATAATACAGGACTTGCTGTTTGGTAGGTGAGCTTTTGTGCACATTACTCTGTAAAGTGCCTGCATGCATCAGGCGTTGTGGTGGGTGCCTAGGTTAGTAAATAGGCACAGCATGGCACCTCTCATCACAGAGCCTGCACTCAAGTCAGGGACTGAGGGTGTAGGATGATCTATCTGTTTCCTTTTCTCTTTGCTTGTCTGAAACTAACCATTCTTAAGACCTAGTTTTGTTTCCAAACCTTTCATGAAATTTTCACCAGCTCAAACTTAACAATGATACTCCCTTTTTTTAACTTTTTCTTAACATTATTTAGAAATAGAATATATATAGTTTTATACTTATTTTGTTTCCTTAATAAGATTTTCAATTCCTGGTGATCAGGAATTATTTTCCTATTATCTTTTGGATCTTTGTTTGTTTGCTTGTTTTATAAGTGGCTTTTTATTATTATTTTTTAATTATTGTATTGTTCAGTTACAGTTTGCATTTCCCCCCATCACTCCCCCCCACCCCAACCAAACCCACCTCCCTCTGTTACTTCCACCCTCCCCCTTGGTTTTGTCCGTGTGTCCTTTACAGTACTTCCTGAAAACCCTTCCTCCCACTATCCCCTCCTTCCTCCCCTCTGGATATTGTTAGAGTGTTCTTAATTTCATTGTCTCTGGTTATATTTTGTTTGCTTTTTTCTTTTGTTGATTATGTTCCAGTTAAAGGTGAGATCATATGGTATTTGTCCCTCACTGCCTGGTTTATTTATCACTTAGCATAATGCTCTAATGCTGAAGTATTTGCTGATTCCTTTGATTTTTCAAGCTACATTTTGCTTTTTAAAAAAAGACATAGAGATACAAGGCACACTACAAAAAGAGAGCTTACTTTTCCTCACGTACAAGCTGCCAGATACTGGTACTGCCTTTGATTTTGTAGAGGTTATTTGGTTTGGGGGAGAGGGAATCTTAAGCACTAAAGAAACTTATCAGGGGAAGAGAGATTGTTTTCACAGCAGTGAGGATGAGCAAACTAGCTTATCTAGCAGCCTGGCTGTTTACTTACAGTTTACTCTCTTATAGATACTGCAAGAGAAGAGGCTGGGTACGATCCACACTCATTATGTCTGTTCCACAAACAAGTACTTCTAAAGGGAAAGTCATGCTTAAAGAATACAGTGGACGCAAGATTGAAGTAGAGCACATTTTTAAGTGGATAACTACTCATGCAGCTTCTCGGATCAAAACTATTTATAATGCTGAACATTTAAAAGAAGAATGGAACAAAAGTGATCAATATTGGGTAAAAATATACCTGTTTGCAAACCTTGACCAACCCCCAGCTTTCTTCTCTGCACTGAGTATAAAGTTTACTGGAAGAGTCGAGTTTATTTTTGTTAATGTGGAAAATTGGGACAACAGGAGTTACATGACAGATATCGGTGTATATAACATGCCGTCATACATACTTAGAACTCCTGAAGGAATTTACAGATATGGGAATCACACTGGTGAATTTATATCTCTTCAGGCCATGGATTCATTTTTGCGCTCATTACAACCTGAAGTAAACGATTTGTTTGTTTTGAGCTTGGTTCTAGTTAATCTTATGGCTTGGATGGACTTATTTATCACACAAGGAGCTACCATAAAGCGATTTGTGGTTCTCATAAGCACTTTAGGGACATATAATTCTCTATTAATTATTTCCTGGCTACCGGTGTTGGGCTTTTTACAGCTCCCTTACTTAGATAGCTTTTATGAATATAGCTTAAAATTGCTGAGATATTCTAATACAACCACACTGGCTTCCTGGGTAAGGGCAGACTGGGTGTTTTATTCGTCACACCCGGCCCTGTTTCTCAGTACATACCTTGGACACGGTTTACTAATTGATTACTTTCAGAAGAAGAGACGGCGCAACAACACTGATGAAGTCAATGCCAATAACTTAGAGTGGTTATCAAGTCTGTGGGACTGGTACACCAGCTACCTCTTCCACCCGATTGCTTCTTTTCAGAACTTCCCTGTAGAATCGGATTGGGATGAAGAACCTGACTTATATTTGGAACGATTAGCTTTCCCTGACCTTTGGCTTCACCCATTGATACCAACTGATTATATAAAAAACTTGCCAATGTGGCAATTTAAGTGTCTGGGAATCCAGTCTGAAGAGGAGATGTCGGAGGGTTCTCATGATACTGAAAATGACTCAGACATCGAGAGCACAGACACTTTTAGCAGTGAGAAGGAAGTGTTCGAAGATAAACAGAGCAGAGTTCACAATTCCCTAGGAAGAGCAAGTCACTGTGGTGCTGAGGCTTGTTCATGTGCCAATAAAGACTGTCAGACCAGCGTGTATGAAAGGAAGGGGAGGTCATATGGGTCATCCAACACTAATGAAGATATGGAACCTGATTGGTTAACTTGGCCTGCTGATATGCTGCACTGTACTGAATGTGTTGTTTGTCTAGAGAATTTTGAAAATGGATGTTTGCTCATGGGGTTGCCTTGTGGTCATGTGTTCCATCAGAATTGCATTGTGATGTGGTTGGCTGGTGGCCGACATTGTTGCCCTGTTTGCCGGTGGCCTTCTTATAAAAAAAAGCAGCCATATGCACAGCGTCAGCCCTTGTCAAATGATGTCCCATCTTAACCATGTGCAATTTGTCCTTTATAAGCTTTGAGTATCTTACAGCTTGCCTTTTTAATGTTAGTCACAATGTTTTTGTGGTTTGAAGTTTAGTTTAATGTTAGTGCAGTGACAGGAAATACACATTATGCTAATGTTGATGAAATTACTTGGTTGTGTGTCAATTGAATGCATACTTAATTGTAAAGATTTTTATTTACAACATTGGCAATTGAGAAGTTAATGTTTTGTTTTGTTTTGTTTTTGTAAGCACAAAAGACGTATGGTAGGAATTTATCCTAGCAAGACTTTATAAAGTAGGATCAAATTCTAATGGAATTGAGGCAATTTCTTATCCTAAATGTTTCCCTTTTTACAATCTCTGTCCAGCATCTCTTGGTTAAATAATGTATGCTCTGAGACATGAAATTAAAACAGATCTATGAAATAAATTATTTTAAAACCAGAAGGTTACAGCTTTTCTACTGTTAAATTGTCTTTGATAAGGTTTCTGAATTCTGTAGGTGTTTTATTGATTTATTAGTGTCACAGATAAGTGAAACATGATTCATGACTCATGAGGGAAAAAAAAGACAAAAATTATGTTGCTAACACTGGCCAGAGGTGATGTTAGTCTATTTTTGGGGTTGGTTAGCTTTATTGGGAAGGAATTTAATGGTGGGCCTTTTTTTTTTAGTATTAAATCATTTGTGAGTAGTTAGCACATTCATCTAAATAGAACCAACTGTAGTAATTAGCCATCTAGAGATTACTTTATATCTTTTTCCTGACTTTTTATTTTGAAAAAGTTCAAAACTACAGAGACGTTAGAAACAAAGTATAATGAACACTGATTTCTTTATCTAATTCACCAAGTGTTTACATTGTTACATTTGCTTTCTGTTCTCTGTGCATATCGATCATCTTTCTTTTCTCTGGTTGTTTTTCTTTTTCCTAATCCCTTTGAAAATACTAATAAATTTCAGTATTCATGATGCTTTACTGCCAAATATATCACTACGTAGCTCCCAAGAATAAGGGCTTTGTTTTTTGTTTTTTAAAGATTTTATTTATTTATTTTTAGAGAGGGAAAGGAGGGAGAAAGAGAGAGAGAGAGAAACACCAATGTGTGGTTGCTGAGGGCCGTGGCCTGCAACCTAGGCATGTGCCCTGGCTGGGAATCGAACCTGTGACACTTTGGTTCGTAGCCCACGCTCAATCCACTGAGCTACGTCAGCCAGGGCGGCTTTGTTTTTTTGATACAGTTACCATACCATTGTCATTCCCAACAATTTTAACATTTGATTTAACAACATCTAATATATAATCTCTGTTCCCCAATTGCTTCCAAAATATTTTGTTGTATTTTTATGTGTTTGTTTTGTTTTCATGAACTCAGACAAGGTTTATGCATTTAAGTGTAGTCTCCTTCCATTTATTCTTTAGAGCAGTTCTCTGCCTTTTTTAAAATTTCTTTTTCTTTTTTTTTTTATGTCTTAACTAATACTAACATTTTTGAAGGTTGTGGACTAGTTGGCTTATAGAATGTTCCACATTCTGGATTTGTTTGAATGTTTCTTCATGATTAGATAAAAATTAAAGATTTGCCTAGATAAAATGTGCTCGACATCAGGAGACACAGGTCACTTTATAATTAAGAATGAACTTGTGTGAATATCCTGTTACTCGATGACCTTTGATCCAATGGTTTTAATATCCACTGGTGATTATTAACCCGAATCAGTTATTAAGCAGTTGTAACATGGGGGTTTTCTGATTTCATCCTACATTTATTAGCTGCATATTTGTGTATGTGAAGAAGAGCTTTCCATTTTCCACTTTTCTCTCTCACATGTTTAATATCACGATCAACTTGCAGATTATTCTTATATCCAGTGTGCCAAAATTCATTATTTTTTTGACACTCAAATCATCCCAGATTTGGTGAGAGCCCCCCTAAGCCAGCTTTTATGCCCTATTGGCATATCCCTTTCAGTCTTGAAGAACTTCCTTGCTTTTCATTATAAAGTATTTCAGGCTCACTTAGAAGTTTCCCTGGCCCAGCCCTGTAATCAAATCATTTCTTCAAAATGTTCAAGTTTCATGGTGGACTTCCATTGACTAGTCCCCAAAACAATAAGGAAAATTTTCACAACAGATTGCTGCTGGGTCACTTCCAGAAATATTTCTTTTCTTCATGGTGCATTCAGCCTCATTTTCATACACTAATGGAAACAGTGAGGACTAGCAGTTACTTTGTATTAATATTTGGGAGCTTTTAAAAAAATTTTTAAAGGCAAACACATTTTACTTTGTGCTCCAATTTTCCTTTGAAAAAAGAGTAATCGTTATTGTAAATGTTTAGTGTTGCCCCAAGTTCCACCATTGGTCCACTGCTCTTTTCTGTCATGCATTCAGGAGATATCCCAAATGTGCATGTTGGGGCAGATGGAGGCCTGTCCCCAGGTCTTCACTTTTATTTACAGCTGTCTGCTAAACAACCCCTCCTGGATGTTTTTTAAGTACTTAGTAAGTCTAAAACAGCTTTTCATTCTCTCCACCCCCAGTCCTCTCATGGTCCTAATTTCACTTAGTGGGTCATATACATATAATATTGTCCATTATGAAATATACACAAAATATAGACATTTTAAAAGACAAAATTTCTCCTCCATCCCTGGCACACCAAACTTTGGAGGCTACTAGCCTAGAAGATAAACCAATCTTAATAGTGGCTTTCAAGGCCCTTCATCATCTGTTAATGATCCATATCTTAGACTTACTGGGACACTGTACTGCTTGTCACTCCAGGGCCATGCTTTAGTTTTTCTCAGCTTGGAGCTTAGCTACATCCCCTCTGCCTGGTATTTTCACCCCTTCCTCTATACCAGAGATACCTTGTCCTTTCCTGGTGTGTGTGCACCCTTCTTAGATCTCAGGGATACCTTGGACATATCTGTCATACTTGGCTGTATTGTATTAAAACCGCATGCATCTTTTTTTCGGGTGACACTCCTTTAAGGTGTGAACTGGGCTTTATTCATTTAAATATCCACAGTCATAGCATAAAGTAGAGATGATACCTTTTGGATGTTAGACATGCAATAAAAATGTTGCATGAGGTCACAGTGAAAATAATTGCCAAAGGTTCAGTTCTCCAGGGAAGCGTGACTCATCCCTTAATTGTTAAGCATAGCAAATAATGCTTTTAATGCAAATAATGCAGATTTTCCCGGAGGTGGAGAATTGGAAAGATTCAAGGTTGACAGACTCTAAACTTTAACTGTGTTTAAAAAGAGAGTTTGAATTCTAATTAACGAATCCTATTAGATTTAGTGAACTACACATTCCAAGGTGTGGGCTTTGAAGTTGCTGAACTCCATGGATAATTGTAATAGTAGGACACATTATTGTTCTGCTCAAGAATTTCTCTACTGTCTAATTATTTCTTGTGTAAGTCTTTTGTTTCTTTAAGGATGATAAGCTCCCTGGCAGCAGGAGTAATGCTATAATCTACTGTATCATCCTTAACATGTTAGACTCAGAGTAGATTTTCACTGGTGGCTTACATTTTTAAAGTCTATTTTAATTTTTCCCATTACCAAACTTTTTACCACCCATCTAATAAAGTAGGTAAGTAGTATAATGTAGAACAGATAAAACAAAAGAGATTATAGTTTTAGTACCCATTTGTAGTGATAAAGGTACCGATATCTTTGAGCTGCTCCAAGTCAAAAATTTTATTTTTTTTCCCTGTAGTCACATACTTCTTTTAATCTCTTCTTTAGATTATTTGAGAGCCTGGAATATTATTCATGTAATCTTTCTCCTTGCTCCCACATTTTTCCTCTTGGCTGTTTTATTATTCCCTAAAACTCTACCAAAGAAACAAAGGTGGAGAGAGGCAAAGCATTGGGTGGTTTTTACTATTGGGTCTGATGAAAATTTAGAGTAAAAAAATGGCAATTTAATTGTTTAATTAAAGTTATATTTTTAATCTGTGCTTGAACCATTCTATTCTTGTTCTTTATAGTTGATAATTTAAGTATATTGATTTATGATCAATTTAGGTAATTTACTAATTTTTAAATACTATTTTCTCACCAGTTTTTATTGTTTCATATATAGTAGATCATTTTTCTTCCTAATATCCCTGTGTAACTGGTAGAACAGAAGGAATTTCAACTTAATATAAGATCAGAACTCAGGACAACCAAGATAGATAAATATGTGACTAGGACACAGCTTTCAAGTTTGAATGTCTTCAGGGCCTGGGGAATCAGAGTTGGAGTAAGGAGTGGCAGGAGCAACCATATGTATGCTCCATCTAAAAAGGCATTCAAATAGCTTTTAGAAGATTGAATCAGCTAACCAAAGTTGGTGGGAGCCTCTTTGTAGTCTCTGGATAATATTGTCTGTCTTCCTCAAGGCTCTTTCTACCATATTTTTACTTAGAAGTGTGTTTTTTGGAAAAGGCAACTATAGGAAACTGCCTTGTGTCAAAATTATGGTTACCCTTTATGCTGGTACTAAATTGCATACTTGTTATTGTCAAGTTCTCTTAGTTTATGTGCATGATGGAATAATAGACTCTTTACATTAAACAGCTGGTGCTTGAATATTCTTATTTACATCTGTTTTGAAATGCACTCAGTATTGGCACAGAGGATATCTAACTGAATTTATAATGTACTTTATAATGAAGAGTAACAGTAAGCTTAAAAAGAGAAAGACGGATGTCGAAGTTCAAGCACTAGTGTTTTCCCTTTTTGTCTGGTGTTTATTTACATTTTCAAGCTTTATTATATGTAATTGAAATATAGCATTGTGTAGGTTGAAGGTTTATGATGTGTTGATTTGATACATTCATATATTACAATATGCTTGCCACTGTAGCCTTAGCTAACACCTCCATCAGTTGCATAATTAACATTTCTTTTTTTTGTGCCAAGAACATTTAAGATCTCTCTTAGCAACTTTCAAATGTATAATGCAATATTGTTAACTATAATGACAATGCTCTGTGTTACCTCCCCCAAATTTATTCATCTTTTAACTGGGAGCTTGCACCCTTTGACCAGCTCCCCATTTTGCCCTTTGGATCCCACATAGAAGTGATACACAGTTTTGTCTTTCACTGTCTGACCTATTTTACTTAGCATAATACTCTTAAGGTCCATGCATGTTGTCACAAATGGCAAGATTTCCTTCTTTCTCACAGTGAATAATAGTCCATTGTGTGTGTGTGTGTGTGTGTGTGTGTGTACATACATATATATAGAGAGAGAGAGAGAATATCTTTTTTATCCATTTCTCAGTTGATGGACACCTAATATTTTCCTATAAGCATCTTCTGAATGAATGAAGAGCAATGCAGATGCTTAGAGAATATATATTCTTACTCTCCATAGAATTTGAATGAGCTTGGTGATCTAGCTTCCTAGTCTATAGAAGAAAAGCACCACATAAAGAGACTATGGAATAGGGGTGGAACCTGCTAAAAGCAGGCCAGGCAAAGAAGTTATTACAATAGTTTGATTGTAAGGGGTAGAAGGTATTAAGGGGGGGAAAAAGACCAAAACAAAAAACAGTAAGTAGTTCACCTCCATGGAGTGCAATGGCAAATAATTTTCTGAGAGGATATCACTCTCTTGTCAACAATGACTCTGTTGTCACAAAAAAATTTTACTAGTATTATTTGCACAAAAAGTCAGGAAGTCATTTATTCATTCATTATTGTTAACTTCAATAAACTCATTCCATTACCCTGAATTTGCACAACGAGCCAGGAAAAGGCATTTATTCATTCATTATTGTTAACTTTAATAAAATATTTTAATAACATGAAAAGTTTCTGTTTCTTGGAAAACTTATTTAGGGGCATGGGGTGGGAAATATAGAAATCTTGTTCTTTGTCTCCTTTATAAAAGGTTAATGCTTAACAGCCTTACTTGTTTTGCCATAAACCATGCCATCAGCTACGTAATGACTTTCATAGACAGTGTATCTAGTCAGTGTCATGACTGTCAGTAAAATCTGCGTTTGTTTAATTTGGTTAGTGTACTTTGAGGCCATTGTCTACTGGTTGATAAAGCAGAATCTGGTGACCTGTTTCAGAAGGGTGACTCATTTGGAGTTTTGTGAAATCCTTTCACAAAGTAGGGTTTTAGACACAGCAAAAGTGAAATAGAACTCTGATATTCACAGGCTGCCTCAAAATTACAACTCTAATATTTTCAGGGCTGCTTCTGTTTTTGTTGTTTAAATGCTCTCCATTAGTTTTACTTAATTCCTGAGCCAAGTGGCTAAACAACAGGTTTCTGGAACAGAATACCTCAAGCTGACTCTTGGCTTTGTTACCATAGGCTTGTACAGGAGATGCCACTTCTTAAATGCTAAACACAACAATAGCTTTTAAAACGGTATTGTTCAAATTGTTAATATTGAACATGGTAGACTGTGACCAGTTTTGATGTATATTGCTTTACTTTGCTTTAAAACACCTCATTTTGTTTGATAAGAGAAAAAGTGCAGTTTTTACAGTTTTCCTGTTAAAATAATAGAATCTAAGTGTCAGAAACAAAAACCGTCTTCTCCAATCTTCTGCCTTGATTGTTCATGTCCCTGTTATGACTAAATTGGCACACTCATCACCTAACAAAAAGCATGCAACATTTGCAAAAATCTATAAACAGTCCACCTGCCAGGATCCACAGAAGAGCATGTAGTTAACTGGCAATGTAACAATAGCAGGTGCCGGAAGCCAAGATTTGGACACTTAGTTGGACACTTTCCCTGTCACCACCTTTGGGAAAAAGAACAAATCAGGAGTTTATCTAGGCCTAATATAACCTTGATTTGAAATGTAAATAAATATTTACATTCATTCACCAAACATATAGATATTTAACCAGGATTTTTATTTAGAGAGAAACCTGTGAACTGTACAGTATTAAAAACCATCCGCATGAGTTGAGGGCCAAACTCATTCCATTACCCTGAATATCTCCAAAGCAGGGAACAGAGACATGAGAGCAGTTTCCTCCTGCGTTAGCCAAGCATATTCTCTGCTGTTACCAAATGAAGGCAGATTTACACTGACTCTGCTATCTTTTCTTGGCTATGGAAAGGATGAGAGGTAATAGGACCAAAGCAAAAGACAATTTATAGCATAAAGTGCACAAGACAGGATTATACAGAAGTTGGGTAAACAACCCTTTACATTTTCAAAGTTGTCTAAGGGCCAAAAAAAGACTGCAATAATTTAATTAAAAAGACTGCAAGTAATTTAGTTACATTCCTTTAAGGAAAAATGTATCTGACTCACTTGGGAAAAATACGTATTTTATTTAGAATCTGGTAATCAAAGACCTAGAGTTCAAATAGCTTAGCATTTTTAGTCAAGGAGAATGTGGTGTTAACTATGTTGCTTATTTGGGAATTACTCCATTGTCTGAATGCAGAACTAGAGTTTTCTGAAATACTATCCCTATAGGGCCAACTAAAGGTGGGAAGTTGAAAAGCCTTTTGATGCCTCGTGACATGTACTACTCAACTAAAAAGAAGAGGAGTACTGGCTGGTGTGGCACAGTTGGTTGGAGCATAGTTCTGTAACCAAAAGGTTGCGAGTTTGATTCCCTGGTCAGAGCACAAACCAAGGTCGCTGGTTCAATCCATGGTCTGAGTGTGTATGGGAAACAACCAATCAATGATTCTCACATCGATGTTTCTTTCTTTCCCTTCCTCTCTCTAAAAGCAATGAAAAAATATGTCCAACCTGTATTTCTCAGCCCACATTGTAGTTAGATGTGAACAATACAATTCTTGACAATGCAGTGTAAGTAAAAGTGACACATGCCATTTCTGGATTTTGACTTCAAACATTGGTTAGCTCTGGCTGGTGTGGCTCAGTGGATTGAGTGCCAGCCTGAAAACTGAAAAGTTACCAATTTGATTCCCAATCAGGACATCTGCCTGGGTTGCAGGCCAGGTCCCCAGTTGGGGGCGTGCAACTGGCAACCAATCTATGTATCTCTCACACACTAATGTTTCTCTCCCTTTCTCCCTTACTTCTCTCTCTAAAGATAAACTAAAAGCAAACAAACTTTGCTTATGTGTATTATCACTCTCTTTTCTCTACTACCAAACCTGCAAGATATGGTGATAACTGATGCAATCTTCAAAGTTAGGTATGACCAATACACAGAACTACCTCACCAGCTTGGGTCCCTGCATTACCTCGTAGAACAGACTATGGGATCACCAGACTATTCCAAAAATAAAAACAAATTTCTATTTAAGTAATTGTATTTTTGGGTCTCTCTGTTAGAACAGATTATCCTTTAACTATTACAGCATTTCAATCATATCATATCCAAGTTTTACTAATCATCCATCCACCTAAACAACCTGCATCTGTAGTTCCAGTATGAGTAAAGACTCATGCAGTTACTTAGTCATCTATACTCAACTCCTACACCCAATTTCCCTAGGTGCAGTTCATATGACTTCCTAAATACAATTCAGAATTTCTACCTCTGGCATGATTGGGTAACTGGTACTATACTCTGGCTTTCTTATAAATAACTGTAAAAATAAACAAAAATATATGGGAAAATTGTTTTCAGGCAGTGGACAACAGGCAGTAGAAGACTGATCCCTAAAAGAAGGGAAATTAACAGGGTTAGCTCCATGATTACCCGGCGTTCTGCACATGGCAATTTCCTGATTGTGGTACGGAAAGCTCCAAGCAAAACACAGTGGTACTGCTGACATTCAGCCATGATGTGGCATGTATCTATAGCTTATTTTTGTATTACTGTGTCATATATCATTGTATGAATATATTACAATTTACTCATTCATTTGATTGCTGATGGACATTTGTTTATACTTCTTGCTATTATGAATAAGATGCTTTGAATATCATTGTACATGTCTTTCAGGGGACATAAACACTTATTTATGCTTAGTATATAGCAAGGGATGGGATTGCTGTATTGTAAAGTCTAGATACATTTACCTTTAGCAGATACTGCCAAAGTATTTTCCAAATGAGTTGTACCAACATACACTCTCACCACCAGTGTGTAAGAGTCCCAGTTGCTCTATATCATTTTCCAGCATGTGATATTGTCAGTGTTTTTAATATTAAACATTTTTGTGGGAATGTAGTGGTATTTCATGATGGTTTTAATTTCCATCTCTCTGATGAATAATGATGTTGATAATCTTTATTTTTCTAAAATTTATTTTTAATGTTTCAAATACAGATGACTTTCAATATTATGTTAATATAAGGTATACAGCATAGTGGTTAGACATTTACATCACAAAGTAAACCTTCCAATAAGTCTAATACACACCTGTCATCATACACAGTTATTACAATATCATTGACTATATTCCCTATGCTGTACTTTACATCCTCATAACTATTTTTTTAACTGCCAATATGTACTTCTTAATCCCTTCACCTTTTTCACCCAAACCTTCAATCTCCTCCTATCTGGCAACCATCAGTTTAATCTGTGTATCCATTATGCTTTGTTTGCTTATTTATTCTGTTGTTTTTAATTCCACAAATAAGTGAAATTATATGGTATTTGTCTTTCTCTGACTATTTTACTTACCCTCTAGATCCATCACTATTGTCCAAAATAGTAAGATTTCATTCTTTTTAATATTCCATTGTACATATGTACCACATCTTCTTTATCCAATTGTCAATACATGGACACTTAGGTTGATTCTGTATCTTGGTTATTGTAAATAATGCTGCATTGAACATAGGAATGCATATATTTTTTCAAATTAGTATTTTTGGATTTCTTCAGATAAATACCCAAGAGTAGAATTTCTGGGTCATAAGGTAGTCCTATTTTTAATTTTTTGAGGACCTCCATACTATTTTCCATAATGGCCACACCAATTTGCAATCCCAGCAGTGCAAATGGGTTTTCTTTTCTCTACATCCTCGCTAACACTTGTTTGTTGATTTACTAATGATAGTCATCTTGACAGGTGTGAGGTGATACTGTGGTTTTAATTTGTATTTCTCTGATGATTAGTAACTTTAAGGATCTTTTCAATATGTTTATTGGCAATCTGTATGTTTTCTTGGAAGAAATGTCTATTTAGGTTCTCTGCCCATTTTTTAATTGGATTGTTGTTGGGGTTTTTGGTGTTAAGTTGTATGAGTTCCTTATACATTTTGAATATTAATCCTTTATTGAATGTATCATTGGTGAATATCTTCTCCTATTCAATAAGTTATCTTTTCACTTTGTTGATGGCTTCCTTTGCTGTGTAAAAACTTTTTGGTTTGAAATAGTCCCACTTGTTTTTTTCTTTTGCTTCCCATGCCTCAGGAAATATACCCCCCCCCAAAAAAAAATATTATTAAGAACAATGTCAAAGGGTTTACTGCCAATATTTTCTTCCAGGAAGTTTATGGTTTCAGGTCTCACATTTAGGTCTTTAATCCATTTTGAGTTTATTATTTTATATAGTATAAGAAAGTGGTCTAGTTTCATTTTTTGCAGGTATCTGTCCAGCTTTCCCAACAACAGTTATTGAAGAGGCTATCTTTACCCCATTGTATATTCTTGTCTCCTTTGTCACAGATTAATTGATCATATTGTTACGGGTTTATTTGTGGGCTCTCTGTTCTGTCCCATTGATCTATGTCAGTCATCAATTGCTTTTTTATCAAATGCTTTTTCTGCATTGACTGGTATGCTAGTACCATGCATTTTTTATTTCTCTAGCCTTGTAGTATAGTTTAATATAAGGTAGCATGATACTTCCAACTTTGTTCTTCTTTCTCAAGATTGCTTTGGCTACTTAGAGTTTTTTGTGGTTCCATATAAATTTTAGGATTATTTGTTCTAGTTCTGTGAAAAATGCCATTGGTATTTTGATAGGGATTGAACTGAATCTATAGATCACTTTGGGTAGTATGGACATCTTAACAGTGCTAATTCTTTCTATCCATGAGCACAGGGTATGCATCTATTTATGTGTATATTCTTTAATCTCTTCAATGTCTTATAGTTTCCAAGTACAAGCCATTTACCTTCTTGGTTAAATTTAACCATAGGGTATTTTTTGATGCAATTCTATATAAGATTGTTTTCTTAATTTTTATTTCTGATAGTTTATTATTGTTGTATTAAAGGGCAACAAATTTATGAATAATTTCATGTCCTGCTGCTTTACTGAATTTATGTATCAGTTCTAATAGTTTTTTGGTGGAATCTTTAAAATTCTCTCTAGAGAGTATCATGTCATCTGCAAATAATAAGTTTTACTTCTCCTTTCCAATTTGGATGCCTTTTATTTCCTTTTCTTATCTGATTGCTGTGGCTATGACCTCTAATACTATGTTGAATAGAAGTGGTGAAAGGAGGCATCCTTACCTTGTTCCTGATCTTAATGAAGACACTTTTAGCTTTTCATCATTGAGTATGATGTTAGCTATGGGTTTGTCATATGTGGTGTTTATTATGTTGAGGTATATTCCCTCTATTTCCACTTTGCTGAGATTTTTTATCATAAATGAGTGCTGGATTTTATCAAATGCTTTTTCTGCATCTATTGATATGATTATATGATTATTATCTTTCATTTTGTTTATGTGGTGTGTCACATTAATTGATTTGCAGATATGGACCAAACTTGAATCCCACTTGATTATGGTATATTATCCTTTTTAATATATTGCTGAATTTGGTTTGCTGATATTTTGTTGAGAATTTTTGCATCTATGTTTATCAGGGATATTGACCTATAATTTCTTTTAAATGTCCTTGTCTGGTTTTGGAATCAGGGTAATGCTGACCTCATAAAATGAGCTCAGGAGACTTCTTTCCTCTTGAATTTTTTGGAATAGTTGAGAAAAATAAGTATTAATTCTTCTTTGAATGTTTGGTAAAATTCTGCAACCTTTTGCTTGTGGAGAATTTTTTCATTACTGATTCTATTTAGTAGTTATTGGTCTGTTCAGATGTTATGTTTCTTCTTGTCTCAGTCTTGGAAGATTATATGTTTCTAGCAATTATTTCTTCTAGGTTGTCCAACTTCTTGGTGTATAATTTTTTGTAGTATTTTCTTATAAATTTTGTATTTCTGTCGTGTCAGTAGTCACTTCTCTTCTGTCATTTCTGATTTATTTATTTGGGCCCTCTTGCTTTATTTCTCGATGAGTCTGGTTAAAGGTGGTCAATCTTTTTGTCTTTTCAAAGACCCAACTCTTAGTTGCATCAATCTTTTACATTTTTTAGACTCTATTTCATTTATTTCTGCTCTTGTCTTTATTATTTTCTTCCTTCTACTCACTTTGGGCTATGTTTGTTCTTCTTTTTCTAGTTCCTTTGCAGATTTGTGTTTTCTTCTCTTGAGGTAAGCCTGGTTTGTTATGAGTTTCCCTTTTAGAACTGCTTTGACTGTATCCCATCATTTTTGGGTCATTGTGTTTTCATTATGATTTGTCTCAAGGTATCTTTTAATTTCTTCCTTGATCTCATTGTTAACCCATTAATTGTTTAGTAGTATGTTATTTAGCCTCCATGTGTTTGTGTGTATTTCACTTTTCTTCTGGTAATTCATTTCTAGTGTCATACCACTGTGCTTGGAGAAGATCTTTGGTATGATTTCAATATTCTTAAATTTATTGAGACTGGTTCTATGACCTAACATTTGCCCTGTCCTGGAAAATGTTCCATTAGGGCTTGAGAAGAATGTGTTTTCTGCTGCTTTGGGTTAAATGTTGTTAAAAAGGCCCATTAAATCCATCTGATCGACTATGTCATTTAAGGCTGTGGTTTCCTTTTGCTCTTCTGTCTGGATGCTCTACCCATTGATGTCAATGGGTGTTAAAGTCCCCTGTAATTACTGTATTACTCTCAATCTCTCCCTTTATGTCCATCCATATTTGCTTTATATATTTAGGTGTCCTTATGTTGGGTGCATAAATGTTTCCAAGGGTTATATTCTCTTGTCGGATTTATCCTTTCAAGTCTGTGTGTGTGTGTGTTTTCGTCTGAAGTGGGTCTCTGGTAAAGAGTATATGTATAAATCTTTTTTTTTTCCCATTCAGCCACCTTTTCCTCGATTAAAGCATTTAATCCATTTACATTTAAAGTGGTTATTTAAGATATATAGTCATGGCCATTTCATTATTCATATTTATATTCTTAAGTAGAATAAAACTCTTTTTTCCTAAAGAAGTCCTTCTAATATTTCTTCTGATACTGGTTTGATGGTAATGTACTCCTTTAGCTTTTTCTTATGTGGGACTTTATCATCTTTTTATACTCTCATTAACAGTTTGAATATCTTCCTCTGTCAAGTGTCTATTCTAGTATTTTGCTTGTTTTAAAAATTGGGATAATTTTTTGTTAATAATTTCTAAAAGTCCTTAATATGTACTGGATTGAGACTTTATATTTTAGAAATATGGAACAGTTTGTGGCTTCCCTTTTTACCCTCTTAGTTGTATCTTTTCATGAATAGTTCTTAATGTTAAAGAATTCCAATTTAAAAATATGTTAGAGCTGCTTAAAATTTGTGTCATGTTTAAGTCATCTAAATCATATTTGTCTACCCCAAAGTCATGAATATATTTTCCTATGTTTTTCTTTAGAAGCTTCAAAAAAAAATTTTTTTACCTGTTATATTGTAGTCTGGGATCTATCTCAGTTGAATGTTTTTGTGGTGTAAGGTGCATCAAAGATCACTTTTTTTCTTACTGATAACTAAATTGACCTAGCAAAACTTAATGAAAAGAATATAATTTTCCTCACTGATTGTGATGGCATTTATTGTAAATTAGGTGACAACATTTACATACAGTTCTACTGTGTTCTCTATTCTGTTCCATTAGTCTCTGTAATAATTATACACCATCACCACACTTATTTTATTTTATTTTTTATATTTTAAGGTTTTACTTATTTATTTTAGAGACAACAGAAATGAGGGCAAAAGAAAAGGAGAGAAACATCAAGTAGTTGCCTCTTGTATATGCCACAACTGGGAACCAAACCCACAATTCAAACATGTGTCCTGACCAAGAATTTAATCGGCAAGTGACCTTTCCTTTGTGGGACAAAACCCAATCAACTGAGTCACACTGGTCAGGGCGCCACTGTTTTAATTATTAGAATTTTATGATACTGTTGATTTCTGGTAGCATAAGTCCTTCAACTTTGATATTTTGTACTTCCACATTGAATTTGCAAATTAGTTTATTAAAATCCACCACAAAATCTTTTCTGGGGGGTTTTAATTGGGATTGCATTAAGTCTATTGATCACTTTTAGGGTGAATTGATAGCATTATAATATTGAGTTCCATTTCATGAATATAGTATAGCTCTACATTTATTTAGATATTATTTAATTTTTATCACCAGTGTTTTATAGTTGACTGTAAAAAGGCCTTATACATTTTTATTTAATTTATTGTTAGGGATTTTATTCATGCTGTTGTATAAATAATAATGTTTTACTAATTATTGATTTTATGTAGAAACATAATATATTTTTGTGTATCAGTTTTTTTGGTTAGAATTTTGTTAAATCTTTATTTTCATGTGGGGAGAACTGACTTATTTACTATGTTGTCTTTACAATTCACAAACATTGTATGTGTTTCCATTTTATTTAGATCTTCTTTGGTTTCTTTCATTAGTGTTGTGTAATTTTTCTGCCTACAAGCACATATTTTCTTAGATTTATACCTAAATTTTTCATTTTTGATGACTTTAAAGTCTATTTTGATAATTCCTTTAGTGTACTGTTAGATTTGGTGTGCTAGTATTTTTTGAGAATTTTGGCATCTTATGTTCATCAAGAACATTGGCCTGTAACTCTCTCTCTTTTTTCTTTTTTTTTGTAGTGTATTTGTCCCATTTTTGATATCATAGTAATGCTGGCCTCACAGAATGAGTTTGAAAGTGCTCCTTTCTCTTCAAATTTTTTTGGAATAGTTTGAGAAGGACAGGCATTAATGTTTTAGTGTTTGGTAGAATTCCCTTGTGCAGCCATCTGGTCCTAGGCTTTTGTTTATTAAGAGCTTTTTGAGTACTACTTAAATTTCATTGCTAGTAATTGTTCTGTTCAGATTCTCCTTGTTTGCCTGATTTACTCTTGCCAGAGTGTATGTTTCTAGAAATTTATCTATTTTTTCTAGATTATCCAATTTTTAGCATAAAATTGTTCATAGTATTCTCTAATGATCCTTTGTATTTCTATGGTATTTGGTTGTAATCTCTCATTTCTGATTTTATTTGTGTTCTCTCCCCTTTTTTTTTCCCCTTGTTCAGTCTTACTTGAGGCTTGTCAATTATTTATCCTTTCAAGGTACCAGCTTCTAGTTTCAAGTGATTTTTTTCTATTTTCTATTTTATTTATTTCCTCTCTGATCTTCATTGTTTCCTTCTTTATACTTACTTTGGTTTTGTTTCTCCCTCTTTTTCTAGTTCCTATATATGTAAATTTTTTTACTTATAGATTTTATCAAATACATAGTTTATTATTATTTTTAGTGGCAATATAATATTATGGAATGCAAAATTTGAGGACACTTTAATAATTTTTTAATTTTTTCATATAATTTGACATAAAATATTATATGTTTCAATTGTACAATCCAGTGATTAGACATTATATAATTTACTAAGTGACCATCTCAATAAGTCTAGTACCCACCTGACACCATATATAGTTATTACAATATTATTGACTATACTCATATGTTCCTCTGAGTGTGGAGCCCAGAAGCAACTACATTGATGTGTTTATAGGCTTCTGTATTTCACTGACATGCCACAGATTAAATCAAACCTTCCTCCACACTCTGTTTGGCCTCTGCCCTTGATGACGAACTTTAGAAATTCTAGAGTTCACCTTTAGGAACTGAAATGCCTGTGGTCCAAAACTCCCACCTAGAAACCAGGAAGGCTTTGATATGTGCTCTTTCTTTTGAGCCACTCTCCTCTCTACTAGCTCATCTTTCAGGTCCCACCTGGCCAGGAGAGATTCCCTGATCACCATGTTCTTCTTAATTGTCAGAGTTTTGCACATTTGTAGTAATTTACTCAATTTTGTGTATTACCATTGTTTTTATTTATTACCACTGTCTTTCTCACCAGCTTGTATGAAATTCTTTTGTGTTCACTGTAGTTTTCCTAGAGTCTGTAGAATGCCTTACACATAGTAGACATTTTCATAAATATCATTGACTAACTGGAAGTCCAATGTCCTCATATCTAAAAAATTGCTGCTTTATAGTTCATGAGAGAGAGAGAGAAGTACTTAAAAATTCCACAGAACTCTCATTTCAAAGAGCTGCTTCCGATTTAAAAAAGAAAAGGAAGGAGTCCTGGCTGGCGTAGCTCAGTGGATTGAGCGCGGGCTGGGAACCAAAGTGTCGCAGGTTCGATTCCCAGCCAGGGTACATGCCTGGGTTGCAGGCCATAACCCCCAGCAACCGCACATTGATGTTTCTCTCTCTCTCTATCTCCCTCCCTTTCCTCTCTAAAAATAAATAAATAAAATCTTTAAAAAAAGAAAAGGAAGGAAGGGAGGGAGGCATAAGAGGAAGGGAGATAATTCAATGGAAAATGGGCAAAGAATATGAAGAGACAATTCACAGAAGAAATTCAGAGAGCCAACAAATATACAAAAAGATGTTCATTTAGACTGTTAATCATAGAAATGAATATTAACAATAATATGTTATACCATCAGAGTGGCAAAAATGTAAAAGGTTGATAACAGTCATTGTGAGGAAGCATTTAGGGAATAGGATACTCTCATAAACTGTTGGTAGTTCAAAACTCTGCAACCTGTATGAAGGACACTTGTAGGACATTTAAAATTTAAACTGTGTCTCTGTAGTACTTAATAGGGAAAAATGATAAACCACTTATTATCCAATAGAAAAATTGTTAAATAACTTTTAATACATTCCTGCTATGGAACCCCTTTAGCTGTAGATAATTAACATCAGTGAAAATCTATGTAAAACTTTTTAAAGAGGGAGATTGCAGAACAATATGTATAATATTAAGTAAAAGTATATTCTCCAAAGGAAAAGGTTTCAAAGGATCCACACTATTTATAATCATAATATTATAATTTTGACACTAACTAGTTGGAGTGAATCCTTTGAGAATTTACCCCTGAAGAAGTGTAAATGGGAGGGTTACTTTTTACAATGAGCATGTACTACTACTTAAACTGCACATATTTAGTGTCCAATTTGTTTTGTCATTGTATACATTTGTGAAACCATCACAACTAAGATAATTTCCATCACCCCTAAAAGCTTCCTTTTTTTTTAGAGATAAGAGTTTTTTAATTTTATTTATTTTTATTTTTTTTTTAGAGAAGGAAGGGAGGGAGAGAGAGAGAGAGAGAGAGAAAGAGAGAGAAACATCAATGTGCAGTTGCTGGGGGTTATGGCCTGCAACCCAGACATGTACCCTGGCTGGGAATTGAACCTGCGACACTTTGGTTCCCAGCCCGCGCTCAATCCACTGAGCTATGCCAGCCAGGGCAAAAGCTTCCTTTTGTCTCTCTGCAGTTCCTCCTCCTTTTCTGAGCCAATCTTTGTACCCTAGCAACCACTGATTTACTTTCTGTTACTATAGATTAGTTCCCATTTTCTAGGATACTATATAAGTGAAATCATACATTATGTAATTTTTTCTGGCTTTTTTCACTTAGCATAATTATTTTGAGGTTCATCCATGTCGTTGCATGTATCAATACCTTGGTCGTTTTATTGATGAGTAGTATTCCATTGTATGGATCTATCACAATTAGTTTATCCATTTACCTGTTGATGGACATTTGAATTATTTTTAGTTCTTGTCTAGTACAAAGATGCTATGAACATGTGTGTACACGTCTTTGTAAGGCCATATACCTTTTCTCCTCTTGGGTAAACAGCTAGCAGTGGAATGACATGATAGGTGTATATTTAGCATTTTAAGAAGTTGCCAAAATGTTTTCAAAGTGGTTGTGCTATATTACCATACATTCCCACCAGAGATGGGAATATGGGGTTGAGGCACTAAATGTGTGGTCTCTTCACCACCATGAGGCGAGTTAATGACAGCAACCATCAACTCACGGGTACAGTTCAGAGTTTGGTGTAGTTCAGTCAGAGATTGGCCTGCTAAAAGGTGTATAGTTCATTTTAGTCACCGATTCTTCTGAGACTGATTAAGGTCATATTCCATTTGGAGTTTAGGAACACACACACATACACACACACACACACACCATCCACTTTTTTATGGCCATGGCCTGAATAAAAGATGTGACACTAGAGATGGAAAGCAAAGGGCTGGAGTTCAAACATATTGAGAAGTTACAATCGTTGGGACGTGGTAAGAGGAAGAGAGAAGATAATGCCCAGGTTTTACGTACTAGGTGACGATGGTGACAACAGAGGGGCGAAGTAGCTGTGTTGGTGGCTACCTGTGAGTTGCCTAACCCAAGGTGAAGCCCTTCAGAAAGTGTTTGTAATTGTACATTGTCTGGGTGGAGTTAGACTTCCGGTGCAACAACAATGCGTGTTGGTAAATGCCAGGAGCAGATGTAATCACCAGATGTTATTAATAAATTCCTATTCCAGATGAATCACCTCACGCAAAAACATCTAATTCTACTTCCCTCTAGAAATCCCCTCCCAGAACATGCGCAATTGCGTCAATCTGACAAAACTCCGCCTGTCCCAATTTTGCGCATGCGTATTACCCCGTCTACGGCCGCTCCCTGCTCTGGGCGCCAGGACTCCCATCCTCTCACCGGCCCCGCCCAGGCGGCTGCCCGTGACCTGCCTGGGTGCAGGGAACGAAAAGCCGGAAGGGGAAAGACAAGTACAGTAAGCAATGGGGCTGTTTGGAAAAACCCAAGAGAAGCCACCCAAAGAGCTGGTAAGGGCTACGGTGGCGGCAAAGGAATGGGTGGATTTGTTTGGGGCATAGTGGAGTTGGTAAAGCGACTGGACACTCTCCCATCCCGACTGGCCAGGTACCACTCGGCCGCCATTTCCGGGGCTTCCCACTCCACTGAGGTGCCGGAGGGAGAGTCTCTAATGACACGGCTCTGGCGAAAGAGAGCCTCGGTGTCTCGGCACTCGCTCGTCAAGGGAGCCGAGGCCTAGAGTAAGAGTTCCTCAGCGTCGGCACCGGCGCGCGGAGGCAGCAACGTAGTCCTGGAGATCCCTTCCCTGAGCGCGTTGGTACGTCCCGCCCGGAACTTTTTCCCTGGTGCAGGCCCCGCCCCCTTACGCCCTCCTTCCACTAACTGGCAGACCTGCCTCCTCCTCGAGCGTTGTTGCCCGTCTCTCGCGGGAAGATTCAGGCAACTGCCAACTCTTCCCCACCTCTCCTGCTGTACTCGAGAGGTTCTGTTTTCTCCTTCCCGCGCAGTATTGTATTATGTTGGCCCGACACGTTATAGCAAGACCTGACTCGGAAGAATGGTACCGAAGATAACCGACCCTGGCTTTGAATTCTGATCTGCCTGTTCACTGAGATAATGGGTAGTGGTTAAGAGTGCCTGCAGAGTCAGTCTATCTAAGTTTGAATACTGGTTCCCCACAGTAGCCTGGCAATCTATTGAAAGTTCATTTCTCTCTGCACTAGTCTTGTCTGGTCTAGTAGAAATGATAATAGTATCACCTCAGAGTCATTGAAGATGAAAGAACGTAAAGTCTTAACTAGTAGTGCCTAGAGTTGATTTTTTAATTTTTAGAGAGAGGAGGGGCGAGAGAGAGAGAGAGAGAGAGAAAGAGGAAGAAAGAAAGAGAGAAAGAGAGAAAGAGAGAAGGGTTTGTTGTTCTACTTATTTTTGCATTCATTGGTTGGTTGTACGTGCCCTGACTAGAGATCGATCCTGCAGCCACAGTGGATCAGGCCTAAGCCCTGACCAACTGAGCTACCTGGCCAGGGCCTAGGGTTAATTCTTTATAAATTTTACAACCTTGCCATCCAAGTACACACCAACAGCATCAGCATCACCTAGGAGCTTGTTAGGAAACTTTGGTTCTACCTCAGACCTGATGAATAATAATTTGAAATCTGAAAAGATTCCTGACATCCTTTATTTAATAGATAATTTCATTTATCTGCGGCAGACAAATTTTTAAGACCAATGTCATGCATCAGGAAGTTGCTGGCATATAATGTGTTAATTTTGATTATATTTGTCAATCATTGGTTCTAGAACAGTAGGTACTCAATAAATATTGGTTCCCTCAGGCAGTATTGAAAAATCAAGATCTTGGAGAAGGGGGAAGCTTAATTACATGAGCCCAATTATTTGGAACCATTTTACCCCTAAAGAGATCCTTTAATTCTAAATGCAGTGGTTGAGAAAATGAGAATTTGAATAGAATTTTTGAGAAATCCTGTGGTTAGGGGGTTCAAAAATTGGAGTTCACTAAGGATAAACTGGTAAATCCCAGCTTTTGGTTGGGTCTCTGATCCATCTTAGCAGTTGGCAGTGAGCAGAAAATAAAGTGACTTTCACAAAGACTGAAGTCGAATTTCAAATTATCTCCATCCCTGTTTGGATTCATTAAGCTTAATTAAGAACCAGTTCCCAGTGCTCTTAGGTTAGATATTTACCAGAAGCAAATGTTAAGTCTTGTCTGGAAGAAGATGACATCATCCAAAGACTTATACTATCAAACAGATTTTCATATACAATGTTCAGAATTCAGTTTAAAAAAGAAAAAGAGGCATTGATCCATAGGAAATCTTTTTATATTCTGGATACAGGTTTTCATAAATGCTTTTTACTTGTTACCATTTATATGGTTACAAATACCTTCTCCAAATTTGTGATCTTTTTCATTTAAGTGGTGTCTTATGCATAATGAATAAAAATTTAATTTCAACATAAATAAAATGTATCAGTCTTTTCCTTTGTGCTGGTTGATTTTCGGTCTATTTTAAGAAATCCTTTCCTAATCTGAAATCATAAAGGTATTCTTCTACACTGTCTTTTTAAAGTAAGACAGTTTTGCCTTGTATAGGTAAGTCTTCAGTCCACCTAAAATTCCAGTAAATGATGGTAACAGTCAATTATTTTGTTTTCCATTTGGCTTACCATTTGTCTCCATGCTATTTATGGAAAATGCTTTCTTGTTTGTTTAGTTTTTGTGCCTAGTTTGCTTGGCATGTAGTAGACTCTTTATGAATGAATTTGAATAAAGTATATATCTTAATGGTGTGAAAGCCTCTGTAGATTCCTTATAGTTTTCACAGCATATTTAATTTACAAACAGATGTTTCTATATGCTGTACTCCTTGTTTATGTTCTGTTTTACTTGCTATTATAAATGTTTCTAATTTATTACTTAAATGATTGGTTGTAATTAATTGTCCAGTTTCCTTTTTATCTTTTCAATTTCCTGTTGTTTATTGTGATCTTTACCATAATGAAACTTGTTTGATACATTTTCTTGAGCTTTTTGTCTTAGGCTGACAGTCAAACCTCGGTTTTCCCAAAGGAATTTGTTTTTTAGAGAGAAGGGAAGGTAGGGAGAAAGAGGGAGAGAAACATCTATGGATTGCCTCTCTTGCCCACCCCCAACTGGGGTCCTGGCCCACAACCCAGGCATTGTGCTCTGACCCAGAATCAAAACTGCTACCTGCATCCTTTCAGTTTGCAGGATGACGCACAGCCCACTAAGCCACACCAGTCAGGACCACCTAGAGAGATTTTAAGTAGTAGCTATCATTTGGGCTTTGCTCCTAGCCCAATTAAATTGGTATTTTTTTAGTTTCCCACATGACTTCCATGTGCAGTCAGGTTAAGAATCACTGGTCTGGGACCTGGCTGGATAATTTTGGCTGTTCCCATTTCCCTTAGGTATGATTTTCTTTTGTACAAATCCCTTTGATTTCGTAAGTTAAAAAAAATTTTGGACAGATTTTATGAAACTTTTTCTCTGACATTTAAAAACATAGAAAGTTTCTGTGTATTTTTGTTTATGTTACTGATGGCTGAAATTTTATGTTCCTCTTTCACAACACATATTCCATTCAGTTAAATTCAGCAGAGAGTTATTGACAAAGGCAAAGGTTGTTTGCCTTTCTGTATAAAGTTTAGAATCAGTTTGTTGATATCTACAGTATAGATTCTGGTAGTTTTGAAGGCAGCCATTAGATCTACAGATGAAGTTGGAAATAGTCAATATCTTAATGTGGGTCTTCCAATCCATGAATGTGGAACATCTGTTCATTTTATGTCTTCTTTGATTTCTTTCATCAGTATTTTGTAGTTTTCCACATGTAGATTCTATACATATTGTTAGATTTATGCCTGAGTCTGTATTTTTTTGTTTGCTGCTATTGTAAATTTTTTTTGCATTTCAGAATCAAGTTGTTTATTAATGTTATATTGGGAAGCAGTTAACTTTTGTATATTAACCTTCTATACTAAGACCTGCTTCACTTGCTTATTAGTTCCAGGAGGTTTTTTTCCCATCAATTCTTTGGGATATGTAGTTTTTCATTCAATATGCTAACACTGTTGATTTTTGCATCTCTGTTCATGAGAGTTACTGGTCTGTAATTTCCTTTCTTTTAATGTCTATCTAGCTTTGGTATTAGGCTATTACTGGCCTCACAGAATGAGTTTAGAAGTATGCTCTCTTATATGTTTTCAAAGATTTTGTAGAAAATTGTCATCATTTCTTCCGTAAGTGGTAGAATTCACCTGTGAAACCAGTTGGGCCTGATACTTTCTTTGTTGGAAGGTTATTAACTACTGATTGAATGGTTGTAATGTAGGCCTATTCATACAGCCTGTTTCTCCTTATTTGAGTTTTAATAGTCTTTCAAGTAACTGGTCCATTTCCTCTAAGTCAGGAGTGTCAAACTCATTTTCACCAAGGGCCACATGAGCCTCGAGGTTGCCTTCAAAGGGCCAAGTATAATTTTAGAACTGTATAAATGTCACTACTCCTTAACTAGGGACAAGGAGTTCGGTGCTGCTGCAGGGTGGAAACAAAGTGCTAGGCCAGATAAAACAAGGTGGAGGGCTGGATTCGGCCTGCGGACCTTGTGTTTGCCACCTGTGCCATAGATATTTCAGTGCTTTGTTATTAGGCACATGTACATTAAGGGTTGTTAGGAATTTTTGTTGAATTGTGTATCGTTATGTAATAGTCCTCTTTAGCTTTGATAAGTTTCCGTATTCTGAAATCTTGCTTTGTCTTTATATGGCTGTTTCTCCCTCCTTTCTTCTATCTTTTTTATTGAGGTGCAATTCACTTAACATAAAATAAACCATTTTACCCTGAATGGTTCAGTGGCATTTGGTACATACCTAACATTATATAGCCATCCCCATCTAGTTCCGAGACATTTTCATCACTGCAAAATAAAACCCTATACCCTCTAAGCAGTTACCGCCCATTCTTTTATCCCCCCAGCACTTGACAGCTACCAATCTGCTTTCCTGTTCTAGATATTTTTTACAAATGGAATAATACAATATATGACCTTTTATATCAGGCTTATTTCATTTAGTATAATGTTTTCAAGATTCATCCATGATGTAGCTTGTAATTCTTTCTTATGGCTGAATAATATTCCATTGTATGCATATACCACAACTCATTTATCCATTCATTCACTGGTGGAGATTTCAGTTTCAACCCTTTGGCTATTGTGAATAGTGCTACTGTGCACAGTGTGTACAGGTATTTGTTTGAGTACCTATTATCAATTCTTTTGGGTATATACTTAGAAGTAGAATTGTTGGGTCATATGGTAATCGACCTAACAATTCTAAAAAAAATTTTTTCTAAGAGTTTATTTGAGCCAACTGATGACATATGCTGGGAACAAGATCTGAAATGCTCCAGATAATAATAGCTGAATACTCATGTTTAAAACTAAAATACTCTTGAAAATTTTAGTAACATTTTTTAAAAGATTATATTTAATTATTTTTGGAGAGGGGAAGGGGAGGAGAAAGAGGGAGAGAAACATCAATGCATGGTTGCCTCTCATGTGCCCTCTACTGGGGACCTGGCCAGCAGTCCAGCATGTGCCCTGACTGGGAATTGAGCTGGTGACCCTTTGGTTCTCAGGCCTGCATTCAGTCCACTGAGCCACACCAGCCAGGGCCGTATTTGTACTTCTTAGTCCCCTCACCTCTTTACCCATTCTCCCACACACCCTTCCCATCTGGCAGCCACCCAAGTGCTCTCTGTATCCATGATTTGTCTCTGTCCTTCTTGTTTACTTATTTTGTTTTTTAGATTCAATATTTGATAGATTTGTATTTGTTGCCATTTTATTGTTCATAGTTTTGATCTTTTTCTTAAATAAGTCCCTTTAACATTTCATATAATAATGCTTGGTGATGATGTACTCCTTTACTTTTTTCTTGCCTGGGAAGTTGTTTATCTTTTCTTCTATTCTAAATGAATCTTTGCTGGGTAGAGTAATCTTGGTTGTAGGTCCCTGCTTTTCATGACTTGGAATACTTCTTGCCAATCCCTTCTAGCCTGCGAAGTTTCTTTTGAGAAATCAGCCGACAGTCTTATGGGAACTCTCCCGCATTTTTTGGACCATAAGACACACCTAGGTTTTAGAGGAGGAAAACGGAAAATTTTTTTGAAGGAAAAACCGTGGTGAAATATTTGATAACATAAATAACATAATATTTCACTAATGTAAATATAAACAGAACTCAACAGCAGCATTAACAACCATTATTCCTCCCAAATTGGGGGGGATAGTGCATTTTATAGTCTGAAAAATATGGTAATTGCTTTTCTCTTGCTGCTTTTAAGATTCTCTTTTTATATTTAACCTTTGGCATTTTAATTATGATGTGTCTTGGAATGGGCCTCTTTGCATCCATCTTATTTGGGACTCTCTGTACCCCTTGCACTTGCATGTCCATTTCCTTCACCAAATTAGGGAAGTTTTTTTTTTCCATTGTTTTTTCTAATAGATTCCCAATTTCTTACTCTTTCTCTTTTCCTTCTGCCACCCCTATGGTGCAAATGTTGGACCTCTTGAAATTGTCCCAGAGGCTGTTATCCTCATTTTCTTGGATTCTTTTTTTTCTTTGTGTTGTTCTGATGGGTTGTTTTTTGCTTTCTTATATTCCATGTCATTGATAGGATTCTTGGCTGTATCCACTCTACTGTTGTTTCCCTGTAGATTGTTCTTTATTTCAACTAGCGTATCCTTCATTTGCACTGGACCTTTTTTATGCTATTGAGGTCCTAAGTTCCTTTAGCATCCTTATATCCAGTGTTTTGAGCTCTGCGTCTGATAGATTGGTTATCTCAACTTCACTTAGTTCTTTTTCTGGAGTTTTGATCTGTTCTTTCATTTGGACCATGTTTCTTTGTCTCCTCATTTTGGAATCCTCCCTTTGTTTTTATGTATTAGGTAGAGTTGCTTTGGCTCTGTGTCTTGGTAGTGTGGCCTAATGAAGTAGGTATTCTGTAGGATCCAGTGGCACAGCCTCCTCTTTCACTCAGGGGTAGTATAGGTGCACCCTTTGTGTGGGCTGAATACACCCTCCTCTTGTAGCTGAGCCTAGGTTGTTATTGGCAGATCAATAGGAGGGATTAACCCAGGCCAGTGAGCTGCAAGGATTGTTTGTGAATAGCTATTCATATGGAAAAGCAGCTTGGGTGAGCCCATAAATTGGGTGGGTGGAGTCTCAGGGAATCTCCAAGGCAGGTCAAACAAGTGTTAGCTAGATTGAAGGAGTCTCAGATATGGTGCCAGCTTGCCACCTCTGGGGGAAAGTGTCTCATAAAGGGACAATGGCCTCTGCTTGCCTTGATACCAGATATTCCAGTTTTTCCCTATATTCAACTGGTGCCTTACAAGTTGCACCCCCAGTGCTAGAGCTCAGAGGAATGAGTTTTAGTAGGTGAGTCCATGTGTGGGTTGTTTAAGAGGAATTGCTTGGGACTGTGGAAGTTTTTTCCACTAACTCAATCCCCACTGGTTTTTTGCAGCCAGAAGTTGTGGAGACTTATTTTCCTGGCACTAGAACCCTGGCCTTGGGGGCCTGTTGTTGGGCTTGGACTCCTTGCTCCAGAGATACTCCTTCCGAATTTTTATCCACCACATGTGGATGAGGTGCCAGCCCGTTCAGTGTCTGTGCCCCTCCTGTCAGTTTGCGTGGATGTGGTTTCTTTCTATAGTTGTGAAACTTCCATTCAGCTTGATTTCTAATGGTTCTGAGTGATGGTTCTATATTTTAGTTGTAATTTTGATGTATTTGTGGTAAGAGGCAAACCATGTCTGCCTATATCACCATTTGACTGGAAGTCCCTGAGTATTTTTATGATCAAATTCTAAAAGTACTCTTTAGTCCAAAGTAAACTTGGTACTCCCAAGATTTAAAAAAAAAATTTGTATTGATATTTACACAGTAAATGTAATTTCAATAACTGAGTTATTTCTCACCAGTGAAAGGTGTGCTTTTCTTTATCCTTGGGCATCTCGAATCATCTCATGTTGACAGACTCCCTGAACTGTGTTTCCATTTTTTTTGTTCTTCAATTTTGGCTTGCTAGAAAACTACGGCCTGACTGGGGCTCTCAGGAGCAGTTATCTTCCCCCTTCATCTCCACTTTCTTCTACTTCTTCAACTTCTTCTAGTTCAGGAATTTCTTTCTTTCTTTCTTTCTTTCTTTCTCCCTTCCTTCCTTCTTCTTTCCTTCCTTCCTTCCTTCCTTCTTTCCTTCCTTCCTTTCTCTTTCTTTCCTTCTTTCTTTTCTTTTTTTTCTTCTTTGGTGGTTCATATTTTTCAGGCATATTTTTAGGACAGGCATAATTTAAGTGTCTTCCCACATTCATAACACATAGATTTATCAAAATAGTTTTATTCAGATGAACTCAGCTGCTCTTCAGTTGTTAATAGCAATGCTTGCTTTTATTCACCCCACCAAATAAATATTTGTTGTTTGTTGCCCTAGTACAGTTTTGTGCAGTCTTTATCCAAAAAATAAAATACAATCCCTTTACTCTTCCTGCTATTTTTATGTTTCATTATAGTAACCTTTACAACTTTGCCATACTTGAAAAATGTCTGGTATAAGACATTGTTTGTCAGAGAAAAGGGCAAGTTGGATATATACATGTGGTTTTACTTGGGGCCAATCCACCACTCATTTCTTCAGGTGGGGCTGACCAAGAGAACAGAAAAGCCGGAGCCCTCAGCCCAGCTGGGACTCAGCCCTGAGTGTCCTTGCCCCTGCAGCAGCTTTGGCATCACAAGTGCTGGAAAGAGTCAAGCACTACAGATGAGAAGGTAGCAGCAACAGTGCCTCTTCCTGGCTCTCCTGGTCATTTTTAATGTACCTTTTTGAGGAACTCACAGTAGTTTCACCATTTTGTAGTCCTACCAGCAATGTATAAGTAAGTGTTCAGTTATGAAATGGAATCATAATTTGGGTTCACCATTTAACCGTTTTGAAGTTTTGAGTGTTTGTCTAACAGAGAACATGACAGTGGCATCTAAAACAATTTTTTAAAAATATTGTCAATGAATGTTTTCAATATTACAAAATAGAATTTTAAAATATTTCTTTCAAAGATGACTTAAAGTAGTATATGAACTTGGTGTTTTTATAATTCTTTAAAAAATTTTATTAAAAATATTTCTTGAAATAGGTTATGTTTGTACATGTAAAATTCAAAAAAGCAGCAAAGTGTATCCTAATTAGAGTACAAAGTAAATCTCCCTTTTCACACCTGTGAATTATTTAATTTCCATCCTTGAAAGTAGTCTCATTTCTTGTGTATTGTCCCATTGATAGTCTATAATGCATGAACATACAAATATCTTTGTCTCTCCCTTTTTCTACCTCCTTCTCTTCCCTCCTCTTCTCCTTCCCTCTTTTCTTTCTCCCTCATTTTCTGTAGTCTTCTCCCTTTAATATATGTAATGTCATTCTGTATATATTTATTACCTTGCTACTTTTGCTTATATTTTGAGAATTAATTCCAATGGTAGTCCTTATTGTGTTGCCTTTTTTTAGTTAGAGCATATTGTCCATTTATGGAAATTTCCTAATATGTTTAATAGTCCCCTATTGATATATATTTTGGTAATTCCTAGTTTTGCTACTGCAAACAGTGCAATGCTGCATTTTTACAAAAGTCATTTCTCCTTTGTCATCTGTTGTCTTAGATTGAATACTCACCCTTAAGGAGTAAACAGTTAAATACTATAATGATTAACTTTAAAACAACCATTTCTTAATGAATTTTCTTTCAAGCTTCTAGATTCATTTAATCTCATAACCTCAAAAGTAACTATAATCATAAATAGATGTAATAAGGTAGTTTCTTATTTCTTTGAATTAGACTTTTCTCAATACTGATAAACATGTATAACCAAATATGGAAGGAAATACATTGGATGCCGAGGTTGATATAACACTATAGCAACTAATTTAAAGTTCTGTCTTTCATGAGAACAGATAGATTTTATTCTCTTTTATTAATATTAATAAAAGTTTTAATCCAACCTACATGGTAAGAGTGTATTATCGTAATACTTCTTATAGCTGAGGAGTACCATGTTGAAGGATTATGGTATTAAAATATGCTTAAATGCACTGGTTCATTCTGCTTCATTATAAGGTTTAAATTTGAATTGTGAAACTTATCCTAGGCATTGCTTCTAGAATTCTGGTAACTGCTACAGTTTGGTACTCCTCATAAGTGTGTTGTTTCCGATAGATTGGCTATCCTCAGCAATTGAAAACAGATATAACGTGAGGCGATCAGTACTTTTCCATGAAAACAAAAATCTAAATTAAATTTATATTTAGCTATATAAGAAACAGGGTTAGGAATAACTCACTACCTTATAATTCACTGCTTTATATATAATAGGTGATATGTACATTTTTATAATCCTGAATTAAAATAGCTTTACCCATCAGAGTTACTAGTTCAAACAAAAAGTATTTAACTAAATCCGTTTTTTTTACCCCATCCCTTAGTTTGTAGTGAAGGGTATTTTCTTTTGTTTAGTCCCTTACTGGCTTTTGTTTTTACTCAACACAAAATGCCACAGCCCCTCTCCAACCTGGATAGTAGATAGTAGTATGTTGTCCCCTGAAGATCTCTTCAGGCCTCTACTCAAAAGTCACCTTAGCAGTTGAACTTTCTTTTATCATCCAATGTAAAATAGCAGTCTTTCCCCAACTGCTCTCCTCCTATTTTCCTTGCTTTATTTTTCTCCCTAACACTCATTTTTGACATATTATACATTGTGTTTATTTGCTTGTCTTTTTTTTATTAGAATGTAAGTTCTTAAGGTAGTCTTTCTTTTGTCTCCTAGCATATTAAACAGCATTTGGCATATAGCAGGTGCTCGGTAAACATTTGAATGAACATATGAGCCTTGGATTTCCTTTCCTGCCATTTCTAAGAGTTCTTGTTAGATTATAGCATTGCCTTCAAATTTCTTCATATATCACCTGAAAGAATTTTGAGTACTTACATATTATCTTATATAGTTGTAAATCAATATTTTATATTTTTATCGTAAGTTTAAATACTGGCATAGGATGTAATTTTTGACACACAGTAAATACTGTTGTGTTTAAATAAAATTGTTGTGTCAGTCTTTTAAAAGTATCACAGCAATTCAGTTCCCATCGATATTTATTTAAAATATACATGCACAGGTTCTTATGTATAGTTGGATATTTTTCATTATTTTTCTCCTCAAAAGGTGGATTTCTGTGGATTTCCATGGATTTCCATGATAATACTTTTATGCTTGAAATAATTTAGTAATCATCTTATTATTCTTGAAATAAAAATATGTACATATCCTTTATTATAAAAACACTCAAAACTAGGAATAGAGGGGAACTTTCTTAACATGGCAAAGGGCATTTGTGAAAAACTACAGCTCACATTATACTAAATTGTGAAAGACTAAAAACTTTTCTGTAAGATTAGGAACAAGACAGATACCTTGTTTTGCCACTACTATTCAACATTGTGCTAGAAGTCCTAGCCAGAGCAATTGAGCAAGAAAAAGAAATAGAAGGCATCTACTTTGAAAAGGAAGAAGTAAAACTGTATATTTAAAAATGACATGATTCCATATACAGAAGACTCCAAAGACTTCTCAAGCACACAGAAACCTAGTTATGCCCTAACCAGCATGACTCAGTTGATTGGGCATCATCCCACAAAGTGAAAGGTTGCCAGTTCAGTTCCCAGTGAGGGCACATACCTGGCTTGCAGATCCAGTCCCCAGATAGAGCATGTACATGAACTGATCAATGTTTTTTTTCTCACATCAATGTTTTTCTCCCTCTTTTTTTCCTTCTCTTCCTCTCTTTCAATAAATACTTAAAATCTTAAAAAAAAAACTAATACAAGTGAATTAAGTGAAGTTGCAGGGTTTCATGATAAACATAAAAAATCAGGTTTTTGTATACTAGCAATGACAAGTTTTAAAAAAGAAATAAGGAATAAATTTAATCAAAGAAGCAAAACATTTGTACACTAAAACTAAAACTGAAAGAAAAAAAAGAAATGTCAAGTTTATGGATTGTAAGACTTAGTATTGTTAAGTTGGAAATAACATCATGATCTTTAGATTCAGTGCCATGGCTATCAAGATTCCAAATGCTTTTCTTGCAGAAATAGAAAAATTTGATCATTGTATGAAATACAATGAACTCCAAATAGCCAAAATAGCACTGAAAATGAAAAACAAATTTGGAGAACTTCCAGTCATATAGGCCTATAGAGTAGAATTGATTGTCCAGACCCATACATGCATGGCTATTTGATTTTTTACAAAGGTGCAAGACCATCCAGTGAAGGTAGGATAGTCTCTTCAATAAATGGTGTTGGGACAAGTGGATATTCACATGCAAAGGAATGAAGCTGGATTTCTACCTCACCCTATGTACAGAAATTAACTCAGAATGGATCAAAGACATAAATTAAAAGTCTTTGACATAAAAGCATAAACTCTTGGGAAAAAACCTAGGGCTAAGTCTTCATTACCTCCTGTCTAACTATGGATTCTTAGATGTGACACCAAAAGCACAAGCCACAGAATTAAAAACAAATTAGAATTCATCATAATTAAAAGATGTTGTATATTAGATGGCATTATTAAGAAAGTGAAAAGATAACTTAGAGAATGGGAAAAAATTTGCAAATTATATATCTGATAAGATTCTAACAGGAGAATGTGTAAAGAACTCACACAACAACAAAGACAGCTGAACTTAAGACTATAGAAAAAAATATTTCTTCAAAGGAGATGTACAAATAGTCAACAGCACACAAAAGATATTCAGCTTCACTGGTAATTAAGTAAATGAAAATTAAACCGCAACCTACTTAACAGGTCCAGCAGATTGACTATAATAAAAAAGTAATGGAAGATAACAAGTGTTGGCAAGGATGTGGAGAAAAAGAACCCTTGTACATTGCTGGTGGGACTAGAAATTGGTGCAGTCTCTTTGAAAACCAGTTTTGGAGTTCCTCAAAAACATAAACATAGAATTACCATATGACCCAGAAATTTCACTCATAGGTATACTTGTATATCCAAAAGAATTGAAAATAGGTACTCATACTTGTATACAAATGTTCATAGTGGCATTGTTCACAGTATTGAAAAGATGGAAACCACCCAAATTATCAACAGATGAATGGATGAACAAGTTATGGTATATACATACTTCAGCCATAAAAAGGACAAGTATTGATACATGTTACAACATGGAAGAGCCTCAAAAATATACTAAGTGATAGAAGCCAGACAAAAGGCCACATATGGTATGATTTCTTTTATATGAAATACTCAGGAAGGTCAAAAGAGAGAGAAAGTCACTTAGTGATTGCAAAGGAATGGGGGAAATGGGACATAGACTATTTAAAGGCATAGTGTTTTCTTCTGACATGTTGAAAAAGTTTTGAGAATAGGGAGAGTCGGTGATTGCAGAAAATTGTGAAGACCCTAAATATTGTTGAATTGTGCTCTTTAATGACTAATTGTGTTATGTGAAATTTCACTTAAAAATGTATATATACCACCCTGGCCATTGTGGCTCAGCTGATTGGAGCATCACCCTATAACCAGTTGTGGGTTTGGTTCCTGGTCAGGGCACATACCTACGTTGCGGATTTGATCCCCAGTCCGGGTGGGTACAGTCCCCAGTCCAGGTGCATACAGGAGGAAACCAATGGATGAAGTTTCTCTCTCTCTCTCTCTCTCTCTCTCTAAAAGCAATGAAAAAATGTACTCAGGTAAGGATTTTAAAAAATAAATTAAAAAATGTATATATACCTAACATTAAATTTTTCCCTTTTTTAATATATTTTATTGATTATGCTATTACAGTTGTCCCATTTCCCCCCTTCACTCTTCTCCACCCTGTACCCCCTCTCCCACCCACATTCCCCCCCTTTAGTTCATGTCCATGTGTCATAAGTTCTTTAGCTTCTACATTTCCCATACTATTCTTGCCCTCCTCCTGTCTATTTTCTACCTACAATCTATGCTACTTATTCTCTGTACCTTTTCCTATTCTCTCCTCCTCCTACTCCCCTGTTGCTAACCATCCATGTGATCTCCCTTTCTGTGGTTCTGTTCCTGTTCTAGTTGTTTGCTTAGTTTCTTTTGGTTTTGTTTTAGGTGTGGTTATTAATAATTGTGAGTTTGCTGTCCTTTTACTATACATTTTTTTTATCTTTTCTTAGATAAGTCCCTTTAACATTTCATAAAATAAGAGCTTGGTGATGATGAACTCCTTTAATTTGACCTTATCTGAGAAGCACTTATCTGCCCTTCCATTCTAAATGAAAGCTTTGCTGGGTAGAGCAATCTTGGATGTAGGTCCTTGTCTTTCATGAGCTGGAATACTTCTTTGCAGCCCCTTCTTGCCTGTAAGGTCTCTTTTGAGAAATCAGCTGACAGTCTGATGTGAATTCCTTTGTAGGTTACTGTCTCCTTATCTCTTGCTGCTTCTAGGATTCTCTCCTTCATTTTTACCTTGGCTAATGTAATTATGATGTGCCTTGGTGTGTTCCTTCTTGGGTCCAACTTCTTTGGAACTCTCTGAGCTTCCTGGACTTCCTGGAAGTCTATTTCCTTTGCCAGAGTGGGGAAATTCTCCTTTATTATTTGTTCAAATATGTTTTCAATTCCTGGCTCTTCCTCTTCACCTTCTGGTACCCCTATAACTCAGATGTTGGAACGTTTCAAGATGTCCTGGAGGTTTCTAAGCTTCTCCTCATTTTTTTGAATTCTTATTTCTCCATTCTTTCCTGTTTGGTTTTTTTCTTTCTTCCTTCTGGTCCACTCTATTGTTTTGAGTCCCAGTTTCCTTCCCATCACTATTGGTTCCCCATGCATGTTCCTTCATTTTTCTTACCGTAGCCTGCATTTGTTCATCTAATTTGTGACCAAAAAAATCAACCAATTCTGTGAGCATCCTGATCACCAGTGTTTTGAACTGTGCATCTGATAGATTGGCTGTCTCTCGGTCACTTAAAATGATGGGTTCTGGGGCTTTGATTTGTTCTTCTGTTTGAGCCCTCTCTCTCTTTTTTTTTTTTTTTTTTTTTTTTTTTTGGTCTGGTTGCACCTGTTACAGTGAGGGGCAGAGCCTTAGGTGTTCACCAGGGCAGGGCACCCCAGTCGGTGGGTTGTGACGTTGTATGTGGGGGCAGGGTCGAGAGGGTACAATGGCGGTTGCTCCGTTCTCCATGGGGCCTCAGTCGCCTCTGCTGCTTCCCCCAAGCAAACTGGGCCCCTCTGATGCCAGTTCCCACGTGGGTGGGCTTGTGCTCACCGGGGACCCTCCAAGAACCTCCCCTGTGAGGCTGGGTGTCTCTCCGTGTGCCTCAGCTGCCACAGGTGACCTCAGTCAGTGTCCCACGGCTCTATTTCTCAGCACTGGGATCCTGGGTTTTGAGCACTGCCTTGCTTTACAATTGCTGCCTCACTGGCTCTGCGGGTTGCCAGTTGCCACCCCTGGGCCAGGGTCTGCCCACCTGCAGCTGCCACCTGCGCACTCAGGGTCCACCCGCTGCGGTCTTGCGCACCCCGGATGCCTTACACGCCCTCGGATGCCTTACATGCCGGTCCCACCACTCTCTGCTCTCCACGCCTTGACCCGCACCTGGCTGCTCGTTTCCGCCCCTCCTACCGGTCTGGATGCACGGGTCTAATTCAACTTCTTGGTTGTCCGACTTCCATTCAATCAATTTTCTGTCATTTCTGGATGTTATTCTGTTTCTAAATTGTTGTTGTCCCTATTTTGGTTGTGCGTGGAGGTACACTGCATCCACCTGTGCCTCCATCTTGGCCAGAAGCAATCTAACATTAAAATTTTTTTAAATTGTATAACCAAACATCTTTAAGTGCCTTAATATGTCTTCTGGGTGGAGTTATTATACTTGTTGCATAATAAATGTTTGCAGGTTTTGTTAAATAATGACCAATTAAGTGATTAAAAGTCAAATTTATTGGAAATACATCTTCTCTTAGTATGGATTTTTTATGCCATTTAGTTCATGTATCCATGAATGAAAGCTAAGGGGTTCAACTTCAATTTTATTCCTGTTTTACTTTATTATTATTTTTTTAACCTTAAATCACAACCATTGTTTATTATAAAGGTGAACCTGATTCTCACAATGGGCTTTTTGGTAGGATTTCTGGTAGTGATCATGGGCACCAGGATCTCCACATTTTTGGGTTTGCAGCCAAGGAGGTTAGATACCAGGATGGTCTAGTCATACTGGATGAGAATGTCTTTGATCTCCTTCTTGGAAGCCTTTCCACATATTTTTGGCAATAGGCCACCAGGGCTTTGAAGGTGGACTAGCAGATTGCATAAATCTGGGACATGTGACACATACTTCTCATGGACACAAAGCCAGCTATCGTTCCTTGCTCAGAAGCAGAATAGGTTCCTGTAGCTTGTATTGCAGTATGTGGTTGGATCATGTCCAGGGAGCACCCCTTCATCGAATGAGGCAGTTGCCCCATTTGTAGTGTACCACCGCTCTGGCAGTTTTCTTGTGTCCTAACACATACACCAACTGCAGAGGAGCCTTGGGTGGCATGGCTGCAGGTGTACACGAGATACTTGCAGTGAGACACTGCAACCAGAAAAAAGTCCTAGTTTATGTTTTTTAGACTCAGGCTGAGAAACATTGTTAATATAAATAAGTTGGTTGTAATGGACATTTTGTTATATCATTGTCGCTCAGTTCTTTCAATTTCTGTGTCATATGCCAAAAAGCACATAGTGAGTTAGTGTAAAATTTAGTTTTAATGATTTATCAGTTGATAACTCACATTTCCTTTCAATTTTTTGAAATTGGAAAACACTTTATACTTGCATAAGAGTTTGGTAATTATTAGTCAGTCATTCACTAGTTTCTCTACTATACCAGTATTTCCAGTTGTCCTTTTATTTATTGCTTTAGGGATTTTGCCTCTCAAGGAAATATATCAAGGTAATAAGAGACAAAAATAGAGGAATATCTTTCTTTTGTGCAATGAAAAAGCATTGTTAAAGGGGAGAAGGAAAAGGTGAACTCTCATGACAGAGAGCAGTTTTTGAAATAATTACCTGTGAGAGTTGGAAAATCTTCCTGTACCCTTAAAACCTGTCTATACCCATGTAACTCTTGAAATATCTTTCTGTACCTGCAGGGTACTGAACTCTGAGATCTTGTATAAAATGATTTTTACTGCCTGCCTTCAGATAAGAAGGCCGATAAGAAGATAGAATCTTTGAATAACTTGGGACTTCTAGGTACTGTGATTAAATATATGAAAGAATGGAATTTGCCCTAAAGCTTTGTTTTGAAAATGGCCTTATTTATTTGGTGCCTGGAATAAATGTAGAATTAATATAAAATTCTTTAAAATTTGGTGAATTAGGAAATTGGCTTCTCTCATAATTCCTTTTCTAAAATCTTTCCCAGGTCAATGAGTGGTCACTGAAGATAAGAAAGGAAATGAGAGTTGTTGACAGGCAAATAAGAGGTAAATTATCATTTTATGTCTCCTGTTCTTCACTCTCTTGGTGTATTTTTCATTAGTTCATAAAAATAAGCTGCTTCTACATATCATAAGACATAGTTGATTCTTACATTGTGTATAACTGTCCTAGTTATTTTGCTTTCTAATCATTATAAGAAAAACTGGACTCTAATGAACTCAAACTTTGTATTTTGTTAGAACTAAATCTTTCTCTGGCCTGGAATTCAGCTATTCAAGGGAGAAGAGCCATGTTCATTCATTTGTGATTTTCTAGAACCCAGGTTAGTGTTGGAAATGAAGCAGGTGCTCACATACTGTGGTGGACAGAATAATGGCCTCCCAAAGATGTCCACATCCTAATCCCCAGAACCTGTGAATATGTTACCTTACATGGCAAAAGGAGGTGTGCAGATGTGATTAAATTGAAGATCTTGAAGTTGGGAGATAATCCTGGGTTACCTGGCTGGTTCCAGTGTAACCACAAAGGTCCTTATAAGAGGGAGGCAATATATTGGGGAAAAGTGAGTGCAAAGGAGATGTGACCACAGCACCAGATATGGGAATAATGTGCTCTGAACATGGAGGAAGAGGGCCATGTGCTAAAGAACGCAGTTGTCCTCTAGAAGCTGGAAAAGACAGGGAAGTGTATCCTTCCCTGAAACCTCCAGAAGAAACACAGTCCTTCCAACACATTGATTTTCAGACTCTGACCACCAGAATTATAAAAGAATAAACACGTTGTTTTAAGCTATTAAAAATGAAGAACTAAAGAAACCTCTTCCAACTTACAAAGAAATGATTTTAAAGAATTCAGATTAAATTGTACATAAGTAAGGAATGCAATTCCATTTTCACTACCCTATCTACTTTAGCCTAGCTGTAAATTGAGAAAAAATGTATTTGTAAGTAAAGTTAATTGTTGTAAATTACCACATAAAATTGAGGTGATTTTTATGCTCAATTGCTCAGTAGTCTAGAGTTTGTCCCAATATGCAAGGTTGCAGGTTTGATCCCTGGTCAGGACACATACAAGAACCAATCAGTGAATGCATAAATAAGTAGAACAACAAATCAATTTGTCTCTCTGAAATCAATTAAAAAATTAAGGTGAGTTGCAAAGAGATAATGTTTAAAACTTTTATGATTTTGCCACTTTCATCCTTGGAGAAAAATTAATACTGTAAAGAAATCCCAGTATTACTTCCTTAAAAAAAAAGAATTGGACAGGGGAATTCCATTCCCAGCCATAATGGAGTAAGGGTTTCATACTTGCACTCCCATTGTAAATAAAGAAAGAACTGGACAAAGTCTATGAAACATCTGTTTGCATACATTGAACAACTGGCAGTGTAGAATTTTGATTACTGAGAGTAGGGAAACAAAGGGAGAGAGCCCTTACATGTTCTTGATTTTCTACCTGGAGAAACTTTCTGGATCATACAGATTACATGGAAGGGGATTCCAAGCAGAACATGGTGATCTCATTGAGTTGAGGAAACAGATCAGGGAGGCTGCTGTGGCTGCAATTTGTGGGGCAGAGTATCAGAGAGAAGGGCATTGCCCAGAGAAAAAGCTCCAGATATCTACATGGGGTCCCATGGAATCTTCAGCTGAATACTAAGTTGTGCATACTTAGAATAAGATTTCAGGGGATTGGACAAAGAACAAATTGTGAGGACAGAATAACTACTAGGAAGCTATAAGCTAAACAATTTCCAGTGCTAACAGCTGAAAGATGGTAGAATTCTGATCCTACACAGTTATGAGGTGTTGAACATCAAGGAGATTCAGAAGAGACCTCAGAAGGGTCATGCCTTATTATTAAGGCTAAAGTAGGCCTAGATTGAAGGTCACTGTAACTCCACACCAACAGAGCTCAAAATCGGGTCTTAAAAGCTGATCTGCAGGCAATATAATTGTCTTCCAAAATAAAGCCGAATGCTCTTCAAAAGAACAAAAAATTTAGACATTCAAGAATTAATGGAAAAGCAGAAAAATGGGATCCAAAATCAGAAAAATGAGGAAATATAAACAGACCCAGAAAGAAACATGATAAAAAACAGACAAGGATTCCAGACAGCTATTTTAAATATCTTGAGGAACTTAAGGGAAAATATGAACATAATAATAAGAGATAAAAAGAAGATACAGAAGAGGGCAAAAAGATATGAAAAGTCTGAAATAAAGTAAAATAAAAACCGCTGAATGGGTTTAATAAGCAAAATTAGACTCTACAGCAAAAAAGATCAATGAAATTGAAGATAGCAAAACTATAGAGAGAAAAAAAGGTTTTAAAACTGAACAGAGCATCAGTGACCTGTAGAATAATATCATATGGTCTAACATGTAATTTCAGTCTCAGGAGAAGAATCAGGAAAAGATCAGATAAAGTGATAGCTAATGAAAACTGCAAAACCACAGATACAAGGAATTCTTCGAACAGGATTAACACAAACCCATACCAAGACATATCACAATCAAATTACTGAAAGTTAATAAAGAGACAAAACAGTCTAAGGAAAAAGACATTTAATAAGAAAACAATAAGAATAACTAAAGATTTCTTATCAAAAACAGTGCAACATCTTTAATATGATAAAAGAAAAAACCCACACTATTTTAGAATTTCATATCCAATGAAAATAGCGTTCAAAGGTGAAGGTAAAGATATTTTCATATGCAAGGCAAGAGAAGTTGTTGCCAGCAGATCTACAGTACAAGAAATTTTAAAGAAAGTTGTAAGCTGAAGGAAAATTATACCAGGTACAAATCTGGGTCTACCCAGAGGATGAAGCATGCTGGAAATAGTAAGTATATAAATAAATATAAATAATTTTCTTCTCTTTTTAAAATTTCTTTGAAAAATTATTGACTTTAAAGTAGAAATAATGTGGGGCTTCCAACATGTGAAGAAGTAAACTTTATGACAATAGCACAAACAGTTGATTGGTGTTATTTTAGAAACTTTCTAAGTTCAGTTAGTGTCTCAAGAGCCATGTTTTATTCCTGCTCATTGTATACCTTCTCACATCTGTACCTCACTTATCTCCTTAAATGATCTTCAAACCCCTTCTCTTTATGGTATTTCCTATTATTTCTCATACATCTCAGTTTATTAGTTAACTCTAAAATGGTATCAGAAAAAGGTTATAGGTTTTGGAGTTTTAATACTACCAGGTTTAAACCCTGTCTTTACTATCAGTTAGTCATCTATCCATATTAAAATTCTTTAAATCTCATTGAATTGTTGTGACAATTAAATCTACAAATGTGTATAAAGTGTTTAGGACAATGCCTGTCGTGTGGTAGAGAGTTTACTATATTGATGCTGACGTACACAAAAAAAATACTTTAGACAAAATAGAGATACTTTGAGAAAAACTTCGAGATAATGTGATAGCTTTAAATGTTACTTACATATGAGTGTCATAGAAACACTTTTAACCCCTTTCAGCTGGGTTTTTTAAAAAAATTGTTTATTGGTGTTAGAGAAAGGAGAAAGGATGGGGGAGGGGGAGAGAGAGAGAAATATCAATTTGTTCTACTTATTTATGAATTCTTTGGTTGCTTCTTGTATGTGCCCTGACCAGAGATTGAACCCACAACCAGGGCATATTGAGATGATACTCTAACCAACTGAGCTACCTGGCCAGGGACGTTTAGTTTTATATTAGCAGTCACAAAGACTAGATTTATATATATATATATATATATATATATATATATATATATATACTTACACAAAAACAAATACCTGCAATACCCTGATTTTAGAAGTCAGGATATTGGTTACTCTTGTTGGGAGCATGGCAAGTTGAGAGGGACATAAAGAGAGATTATGGCATGTTGATAATGTTCTCTTAATCTGGCTCCTAGTTACATGGGTGTGTTTAATTTGTGAACATTTGTATAGCTCTACAGTTTTATGTACTTTTTTGTAAGTATGATATACTTCTAAAAAGTTTAAAGAGAAAAATAACTTCAGTAAAGCAAAGTATAACTACAGGTCCTTCTCATGTCATGGACGACTCATGGTAGCTTTCAGTCAAATGTAACATATTCATAGCACTCATGATAGTTAATATTGGAGTATATTTGGGTCATTTTGCCCATCTCAAAGGAACGTTGTTAGCTTGCTTCTCCCCTCCCCATAACTATAATACACATATTGATGTGGAGAAATACAAATAAGATAGCCAAAATTGCTCTGAAATCATACCATCCAGAAAGAACATTTTGGTGATCATCCTTCAAGATATATTTCTATCTATAGTTGTAGTTAAATTATACACAAACACTTGTTAATAAATGGATTATAACATTGTTGCTGCTTTCTTTGTCTCTTACAGTAAAATATACATGACATAAAGTTGACTCTTTTAACCATGATTAAGTATACAGTTCAGTAACATGAACTCTATTCACATTGCTGTATAACCATCATCACTATTCATCTCCAGAACTAATCCTTCATTCCATACTGAAACTGTGTACAATAACTCTTGTTATTGAACAGTTACTCTTCATTTCTCCCTCTCCCCCTTTCCCTGGTAATCACTGTTTACTTTCTGTCTCTGTGTATAATTTGACAGTTCTAGGGACCTTGTATTAGTGGAATCAAACACTATTTTTTTCTTTGCATCTGTGTTGTTTTACTTACAATAATGCTTTTAAGATTCAACCATGTTATAGCATATATCAGAATTTCCTTTTTAAGACTGAATAATATTCTTTTGTATGTATAAACCTCATTTTGTTTGTTCTTCTATCAGTGGACATTTGGGTTGTTTTACCTTTGGTCTGTTGTGATTGGGCTGTTACGAACATGACTGTACAAAACCTGTTTGAGTACCTGCTTTAATTCTTGTGTCTGTATACCCAGAAGTGTAACTCATGGGTCAAATGGTAATTCTGTATTTAAATTTTGAGAAACCATCATGGTGTTTTCCACAGGACTACATTATTTCACATCTTTAACATCAAGGACTAAGATGCAAAGCAACCACATATAAAGGAGAATATATAAAGGTCACTGTGCATGCCCAGGGAAACATGCTGACTCTGAAAAGACCTGAGAAGTCTTTAAGTTTATACCTTACGCTGATTTTCAGCAGACACCATACAACAATAAAAATAAAAATGAAAAAAAACAGCAAATCCTGGGAAAGTGGGAGAATCTGATTTCCAGAGTTATCATGTAATGATTCAAATGTTCATTTTCAACAATAAAAGAATCACAAGCCATACAAAGAAATAGAAAATATTGCCCATTCAACAGAAAATGTTCCTGAGAAAGACGAGGTGACAGATTTACTAAAAAAAAAGACTTTAAACAACAATCTTAAAGGTGTGTAAAGTACGATATGGAGGCAGTCAAGGAAATGATATATGAACAAAATGGGAATATCAATAGATAGAAAGGAACAATAATTGAAATGAAAAATTGGATAGAGTTGTTTAAAAACAGATTTGAGCAGTCAGAAAATCTAAACTTGAAAAATAGTACAGTTGAAACAATCAACTCTGATGAACAGAAGGAAAAATTTTGAAGTAAACAGAGCCAAAGGGACCTGTGGGACACCATTAAATACCCAAATGTACATATTGTGGGAGTTCCAGAAGAAAAATAGAAAGGGGCAGAGAGATTATTTTAAGAAATAATGACAGACATTTCCTAGGTTTTATGAAAGATATGAATATAATCATCTAAGAAACTGTACACACTCCCAAGTAGGATAAATTCAGAGACCCATGTCTGGGCGCATTGTAATCAAACTATAGAAAGACAAAGAGAATATTTAAAGCAGCAAGAAACAATTTGTCACATACAAAGGATCCTTTATAAGATTTTTAGCAGATTTCTCATGAGAAATGTTGAGGGCTGGAAGGCAGTGGGTTGATATATTCAAATACAGAAAAAAAGTCTTATCAATCAACAGTCCTATCTCTAGCAAAATGAGAGAGAAATTCATTCCCACATAAACAAAAGCTCAGGGAGCTTGTTACTACTAGACTTCCCTGGCAAGAAATGCTAAAGGATATCTTTTAGGTTGAAGTGAAAGGACAATAGACAGTAACTTGAAGCCACATGAAAAAAACAAAAAAACAAAACAAGAAAAACATGTATCTGGTAAGGGTAAATACATGGGCAATTATAAAAACTAGTATTGTTGTAACTTTGGTTTGTAACTCCATTTTTTATTTGCTATGTGATTTGGGAGACTTGTGCATTAAAAATTATGAATCTTATGCTTTTGAACACAGTGCATAAAGGTATACTTTTATGACATAAATAACTGAATGGGCCTGAGGGCAGAGTTCTATAGAAGTAAACTTTTTGTATGCTGTTGAAGTTAAGCTCATATAAATTCAAATTAGGGTTATACCTTTAGGATATTAAGTGTAATCCTCATGTTAACCACAAAAAATAGCTATAGATTATACACAAAAGCAAATGAGAAGGGACTTGAACAGTTTCACTATAAAAAAGAAGCAAGTAAACACAAAAGAAGACATTAATACAGGAAATTTAGGCAAAAAAAAACAAAGGTCTGCAGAAAAAAATGACAAAATGGCGGAAGTAAGTCCTTCCTTATCAGTTATGACATTAAATGTGAATGAATTAAACTGTGCAATTAAAAGAGCTTGGCAGAATGGATTTTTTTAAAAAGACCTTATTGTTATGCTATCTAGAAGAGACTCACTTTATTTTTTTCCAATTTATTTCATTTATTTATTTGTTTTTTAAATCCTCATCCAAGGATGTGCTTATTTATTTTAAGGGGGTGGGAAGAAACATCAGTGTAAGAGAGAAATATTGATTACTTGCCTTCCATACACACCCTGACCAAGGATTGAATCTGCAACCTAGGTATGTGCCGTGACCAGAGATTGAACCCACAGTCTTTTGGTACACAGGAGGACACTCTAAGCAACTGAGCCACCAGGTCAGGGCTAGAAGAGATTCACTTTAGATCCAAAGATACAAATTAGTTGAAAGTGGAAGGACAGGAAAAAAGATACTCCGTGGAAATAGTAACCAAAAAAGTAGAGGTGGCTATACTAATATAAGACAAATCTTTAAATCAAAAAAGATTTTAAGAGTCAAAGAAGGACATTATATGTTAACAACAATGTAATACAATGGGAAAGTAACAATTACATGCATGTATTCATCTAATAACAAATCATCAAAATATACGAAGCAAAAATTGACAGAATTAAAGGGAGAAGTGGTTCTACCATAATAGTTGGAGACTTTAATAACCCAGTCTCAAAAGCAGATAATAACAACCAAACAGTAAATAAGGAATTAGAGGACTTGAACCACACAATAAATCAACTAGCTCTAATAAACATAAAGAGAATTTCTACCCTTAAACAATAAAATACACATTCTTCTCAAGTGCACATGGGACATTTTCCAGGATAGACCAAAATGTTAGGCCAAAAATCAAGTCTCGAGCATTTTTAAACAATAGATATCATATAAGGTGTCATCTTTGACCATACAGTGGTTGGTTAGAAATCAGTAACAGACCATTGGAAATTTCACAAGTATGTAGATATTAAACAGTGTTACACAACAAAAAATCACAAGGGAAATTAGAACATACTTAGAGGTGAGTGAAACCCACAACACAATATCCCAATTAAAATTTATGGGATGCAGCAAAAGCAGTGCTCAGAGTAAAATTATACCTGTAGCTGTAAAAAACACATCGAAAAAGAAGATGTTAAATCAACAACCTAAACTTTACAACTTACAGATTAGAAAAAGAAGAGCAAACTCAACCTAAAGCTAGCAGTAGAAAGGAAATAATGGAGATTAGAGCAGAAATAAACAAAATGGAAAATAGAAGAACAATTAGAGAAAAGTCAAAACTGAATTCTTCAAAATGATCAACAAAAAAATTGATGAACCTTTAGCTAGATTAAGACTCAAACTCCTAAAATCAAATGGAAAAGGGAGCATTACTAATGATTCTACAGAAATAAAAAAAATACTATAAGGAAGCACAGTGAATAGTTGTATCGCACACCAGCAAACTAGAAATAAAACAAATTCCTAGAAACACAAAATCTGTGAAGGCTGAAACAAGGAAAAAAAACTGAAGAGATCAGTTATCAAAATCTGACAAAAGAAATGCTGTAGACCTGATGATCGCTCTAAAAATCACTGGTGATTTCTACCAAACATTTAAAGAACTAACAGCAATTCTTCTCAAACTTTTACCAAAATAAAACAACAAAAAAACTGAAGTGAAGGGGCTATTGGAGTGGAATGGATGCATTTTGCATGTAAGAAGGACATAAATTTGGGAGGGCCAGAGATAGAATGATATGGACTAAATGTGTGTGTTTCTCCCAAATTTTATATGTTGAAGCCCTAATCCTAATGTGTTAGTAGTATTTGGAGGTGAGATCTTTAGGAGGTAATTAGGTCGTATGGGAATAGCCCTCATTAATGGGATTAGTTCCCTGATAAGAAGAGACACAACAGATGATCTCTCTCTGGCCATATCAGGATCCAGCAATAGGCCTTCCATTTACAAACCAAGAAGTTGGTTTTTACCAGGAAACTAATTGGTTTTGGGCACCTTGATCTTAGACTTCCTAGCCTCCAGAACTATGAGAAATAAATTTATGTTGTTTAAGCCACCCAGTCCGTGGTGAAATAAACATATACACAAAAGATTTGAAATCAAGGTCTCAAAAAGATATTTATATGCTCAAGTTTATAACAGCATTATTCACATTAACTAAGGTGCTCACTTTGGCAGCACATATACACAGTAGCTAAGGGTTAGAAACAACCCAGGTAGCCAATGATAGATGAATGGATAGACAAAATTTGGTATATACATGCAATGGAATATTATTTAGCCTTAAGAAGGAAACTGATGTGTGCTGTAATGTGGATGAACATTGAGGGCATTATACTAAATGAAATAAGCCAGTCTCATATAAAAAAATAAATATTGTATGATTCCTCTTATATAAGGTATCTAGAATAGTCAAATTCATAACGACAAAGTAGAAAAGTGGTTGCCATGGGCTGGTGGAAGGAGGAAATGGGGAGTTATTGTTAAATGGGTTTGAGTTTCAGTTTAAAACTGGAGGTGGATGGGGGTAGATGTGATGGGTCACAAAAGTACTAACATACTTGATACCACTGAACTGAGTACTTAAAATGGTTAAGATGGTATAAAAATAATCCTGACGGTTCATAAAACACATAATATAGACATATCTTAACACTGGTTGATGCTGTTATGATATTTTTAATATGCTCAGGTATTCCTTAAGTTGCACATTTTTATAAGTCATTAGTGACTACAGAGATTGTGCTCCCACAATTGTGGCAATACTACTTACTGATTATTAGAGCAAGCTCTGGAATGCATTTTGCAGAATTCAAGTTCCTTAGTACCAATAAAAACAAACATTAGGAAGAGTTTGCCAAAGCAGTTTTGAAATTTTGTCTTAGTATAATAAGATATATTTTTATTCCTAATGTTTTACCTGTAAAGAATAAAAATTGTGGATATCCTCCTACCTGTTTTCGTATTTAACAGACATATTTAGATCACACTAAGAACAGATTTGAGTACCAGTACATCTCCTGATTTGCCCTTAATTTTTTGATGTTTTGTGTTGTGCTTTAAATTAGATATTCAAAGAGAAGAAGAAAAAGTGAAACGGTCTGTGAAAGATGCTGCCAAGAAGGGTCAGAAAGACGTCTGTGTAGTTCTGGCCAAGGAGATGATCAGGTCAAGGAAGGCTGTAAGCAAGCTCTATGCATCCAAAGCTCACATGAACTCTGTGCTCATGGGCATGAAGAACCAGCTGGGTAAGATGGCCATTATCTTACAGCCACCTAATTAATACAGATGCTCTTGCTATTATCAGTACTGGTTTCATGAATAGGAAGAACATTTTTGGCTCTGATTTTTTTTTTTTTACCATCTTACTTTGGGTATTATACAAAATGTAAAATATTACTATCATTATTTTATTATTTATTTTCTTTTGCCTGTGTTGTTAAAATAATGGCAAAATCTATACATAAAACTGCTTGATTTAAAAGTTAGAATGTATTTCCTCATTTGAACAGTTACAGAGTGACTTGAGAGTTGAGTCATAGGTTAAATTTTATATCCAGTTGGTTTCTGTTCTTTGTTCATTTCTGTTAAATGAAGTAGTCCTAATTCAGAATTACAGTTGTTGAGAATGGCAGCAAGTGACTACCATAAATTTAGGCTGAATATGCACTCAGAAATTACGGAGAAATTTTTCACTGAAGAGTATTTTCAACTCTGTCAGATACTACATTCAGTTAAAAGACTAAATGTTTCAATTTAAAAGCTGGTGCCAAATTAGTACCTAATCCATTATTTGGTTGTATTTGGTTGTGAAGGTATTGGCTTGATGTTCAGTTTTAATTTAACACTTGGATATGGTTTTCAAACATGCATAATAATTAATATATTATCAGTTTCTTTCTCCAGATACTGAAGAAAATAATCATGCATTAGGAAAGAGTAAAAATATGACAAACTGTATCACACCTTCTTAACTTTAAAAGAAACTATTATTTCAGCTCTAGAGTAATGTATTTAGGCTCTTTAAATACTGGACATATCACTTAGCTATAAGCCTTTTCAACAAGCCAAGTATTCAGTACCGTGAAGAAATAGTTTAATCTTATCTGTCATTTTGAAAGCTTAAGTAAATACTCTGACATTTTATAGCCAGCTTTGTAAGTTTCTTGTTTGTCCCCTATTGTTTTTATTCTCTATTTTTTGTGCAGCATACTGAAAAGATGCATGCATGGTCAGTTGACCATGAGAAACTTATTAAATTTTCACTATTTTCTTTACTAAATCAACATCAGAAAACATTGCTTATTCTGCTTTTTTTCCCTACATGAATAAATCACTGTATGCACAGTCTCTTTTTGCCTCCAATTGCAGAGATAAAAGTACATAGGATAATACAGTAGATGCTTATGTACCTATCACCCAGAACCAATACAATTTGATATTTTGTTATATTTACCTCAATTTTTATATTATAAAATAAATAAAACGTTTTTACTAAACTTGAAGCTCCTTTAATATGTTTTCCCAGTTCCATCCCCTTCTCTCTCAATCCCCAGAGGAAAGCAATATCACAAATCTTAAAATTTGTATAAATGGCATTACACTATACATACTGTTCTGTGCCTTTTTCTCATTCATCATTATACTTTTGAAATACACTCATTATGATAAATATATATTTTAACTAGTGGATGGTATTCTATCACATGGATATATCATCTCATTTTTCTTTCCCCTGTTGATGGACATTTAGGCTATTTTCAGTTTTTGCTATTAGTAACTGTGCTGCTCTGAATGTCTGCTCGTTGTTTTGCACATGTGTAATGGTTTCTTTAGGACAGTTATATACTCAGAAGTGGAATAGCTGGATTTAAATTATTCTAGAATTGTAAAATGGCTCTCCAAAGAGGTTTTATTAATTTATATTTCCACCAGCAGCAGGTGAGAGTTCTTTTTTCCTTATCTTTTTTTTTTTAAATATTTGATTTATTTATTTTTAGAGAGAGGGGAAGGGAAGGCAAAAGAGAGGAAGAGAAACATCAATGTGTGGTTGCTTCTCATATGCCCCCTACTGGGGACCTGGCCTGCACCTCAGGCATGTGCCCTGAATGGGAATGAAACTGGTGACCCTTTGGTTCTCAGGCTAGCACTCAGTCCACTGAGCCACACCAGCCAGGGCCCTTATCTTTTGATATCATCAGACTTCTTAAGTTTTGAGAAGTGTTAATCTTATTTTACCATTCCTTTGGGAGCTAGTGAACTTGATCACTCTCTTCTGTTCACCTTTTTCTTCCTTTGTTCTGATTCCAAAAAACCTTTTCAAGCAATTATAGCTCACAAATAATCATTAATTTACATGAAAAAATCTTTTCTCCCATAACACGTACTTTCAGTAGTAAACATAACAAAAGCTCTCTATGTACTGCACATAAGGCAAGAACCTGTTATCCTTTAAATATACCTTTGTAACAATATATACTGTTTCAAATATATATTATTTTGTGGCTTGATTACAACTGAAAAGTAAAGTATCTACCTTTGGATCTTTAAAGCTTTTTTAAAAAATTTATTTTTAGAGAGGGAAGGGAAGGAGAAAGAAAGAGAAACATCAATGTGTGGTTGCTGGGGGTCATGGCCTGCAACCCAGGCATGTACCCTGACTGGGAATTGAACCTGCAACACTTTGGTTCATAGCCCATGCTCAATCCACTGAGCTATGCCAGCCAGGGCTTACCTTTGGATCTTTAAATGTTAGGAAAGAAGGGGAAGGGCTTAGCTAAAGAACAAGTATAGGACTTCCCGCCAAGATGGAGGCGTAGGTAGACACACTGTGCCTCCTCACACAACCAAAAGGACAACAAATTTAAAAACAAAAAACAACCAGAACTGACAGAAAATCAAACTGTCTGGAAGTCTGACAACCAAGGAGTTAAAGAAGAAACATTCATACAGACCAGTAGGCGGGGCAGAGACAGGCAGAGAGGACTCGCAGTGAAGTGGTGGCTGGCACATGGCTGGCAGATCTGGCGAGGCAGTGGCTGGAGGACCAGGGCAGGCAGGGCAGCGGCTGGCAGAGCCGGCAGTCCCACATTCATGTGCAGATAAACCAGGAGGAATAATTCAAGAGCGAGACAGACTGTGCAACCCAGGGTTCCAGTGCAGGGAAATAAAACCTCAAACCTCTGAAAACACCTGTGGGGGTTGAGGCAGCAGTGGGAGAAACTCCCAGCCTCACAGGAATGTTCGTTGGAGAGACCCACAGGGCCCTAGAATGTACACAAACCCACCCACCCGGGAATCGGGACCAGAAGGGCCAAATTTGCTTGAGGGTAGCTGGGGAAGTGACTGAAAACCAGCAGAGAGAGGAGCAAGCTGCATTGTTCCCTCTCAAACCCCTCCCCTACAGACAGTGTCACAACATAGCATCATGGGTTGTCCTGCCCTGGTGAACACCTAAGGCTCCACCCCTTACTCCATACAGGCTCACTGAGAAATAATAATAATAATAATAATAATAATAATACCCAAATGTAAGAACAGATCAAAGCTCCAGAAAAAATATAACTAAGCAACAAAGAGATAACCAACCAATCAGATACACAGTTCAAAACACTGTTAATCAGGATGCTCACAGAATTGGTTGAATATGGTTGCAAATTAGAGGAAAAAATGAAGGCTATGCTAAGTGAAATAAAGGAAAATGTACAGGGAACCAATGGTGATGGGAAGGAAACCAGGACTCAAATCAATGGTGTGGACCAGAAGAAAGAAACATCCAACCAGAACAGAATGAAGAAGCAAGAATTCAAAAAAATGAGGAGAGGCTTAGAAACCTCCAGGACATCTTTAAACTTTCCAACATCCAAATCGTAGGGGTGCCAGAAGGAGAAGAGGAAGAGCAACAAATTGAAAACTTACTTGAAAACATAATGAAGGAGAACTTCACCAATCTGGCAAAGGAAATAGACTCCCAGGAAGTCCAGGAAGCTCATAGTCCCAAAGAAGGTGGACCCAAGGAGGAACACACCAAGGCACATCATAATTAAATTAACCAAGATGAAAAATAAGGAGAGAATCTTAAAATGAGACACTTAGCTACAAAGGAGTGCCCATAAGACCTTCAACTGATTTTTCAAAAGAAACCTTGCAGGCAAAAAGGGGCAGGAAAGAAGTATTCTAAGTCACGAAAGGCAAAAACCTTCATCCAAGATTGCTCTGTTCGGCACAGCTATCATTTAGAATGGAAGGGCAGATAAAATGCTTCTCAGATAAGGTCAAGTTAAAGGAGTTCATCATCACCAAGCCCTTATTATATGAAATGTTAAAGGGACTTACCTAAGAAAAAGAAGATAAAAACTGTGAACAGTAAAATGACAACAAACTCACAGTTATTAACAACCATACCTAAAACAAAAAAACAAACAGCAAACAACTAGAACAGAAACAGAATCACAGAAATGGAGATCACATGGAGGGATATCAGAGGGGGAGTGGGTGGGGAGAGAGGTGAAAAGGTACAGAAAATAAGCAGCATAAATGGTAGGTAGAAAATAGACAGGGGGAGGTTAAGAATACTATAGGAAATGTAGCAACCAAAGAACTTATATGTATGACCCATGGACATGAACTAAATGGGGGGGCGAGGATATGGGTGGGAGGGGGTACACAGACCAGAGGGGAATAAAGCGGGGGGAATGAGACAACTGTAATAGCACAATCAGTAAAATATATTTTTAAAAAAAGAACAAGTATAAATGACCCATGGACATGAACAACAGGGTGGGGGTTGACTGTGGAAGGTGGGAGGGAAGGGCAGGGCAGAGCAACAGGGGAAATTGGGACAATTATAATAGAACAACAGTAAAAGAAAGTCCTGTAAGGCTCTCTGTTCCAGAACTTCTGTTCTTTTCTTACTTCATATACATCCCCAGTTACTCCCTGTATTTTCCTCTGGGAAGCCAAGGCAGCATACAGTCTCAGTAAATGTTTCACATGGATTTCTAAAAGACAAGGGTTCTAACCTTTCTGTTCTTCGGTCTTTTGATCATTTAATTTGTTAGCTTTCCTATTTTGTGTTTTGGAGACTAATAATAGTACCTTCCTCACAGGGTAGTTGTGAGGCTCAATCCAGTGCCTGGTACATGGTAATTGCTATATACTGTAGGTTCTAAATATTATCACTGTCATCATCAATTTAGTCTTTGCTTTCTATTTTCTGAGAAATTTCCTCAACTCTATATCCATTTGTTCTCTTGAATTCTTTATTTTGGCCATCTTAATTTTTATTTCCAGGAAAGAGTTCTCTGATAGTTCCTTTAAAAAAAATTCCATTCTTATTTCATGAATGCAGTATTGTCCCTTATTGATAGTATGTTTTTGAAATTTTTTTGTTCCTTACATTGGTCCTCAGAGCTCTGTCTCCCCACCATCTCCTTCCCTACCTCTCTTCTTTTTTAAGCAAGAAAGAGAAAGGAAGGGAAGAGACAAGGGTGAATGTGGGAGGCTGGATTAAGTATAGGCCTCATAAGAACCTTCTACAGTCTCCTCAGCGAATAGACTAAACTACAAAGAGCAAAATGCAAATACATTTAATAAATCCATTTCTTTTAGCACCTATTATGTGCCATATACATTGCTTGGCACTGGAGGTAGAATAGTGAACATTACAGGCATAGTTGTTGCCCTGTAGCTATAGAGTAAAAAGCAAATAATTGGGTAAAGTTCATAAAAATAAAAAATTCAAATAAATGTATATTTGGAATTGTGAATTGTAATAAGCACTAGGAAACTGTAAAAGGGAAATGCAGTCAAAGATTGGTCCTTATAGGCAAGGGCAAAATCTGAAGGTGGATGAGCAATTAAGTGTATGTGTTGGGGGGATATTCCAAGTAGAGCACCAGCATGTGTAATGGTCATGGGGCTATAAAGAACAGTGCACTCCAAACACTGAAGGAAGAAGGTCTGGGAGATGGGTACACCAGCTCTCAGGTTGATGGCCAGTGAGGATGAGCAGGGGAATGAAGAAGACAGATTTTATAGCTGTTAAAAGCAAGGGTTCTTAGAAACAAGTTCAAATTGAGATGTGCTGTGGCAATGGTGCAGATAAAATGCAGCGGGAGTTCGGAGGAAAAACATTTGGGAGAGAATCAGGGAGGCCCCTTAGCAGAGGAACTAGGGTGCACAAAAGCTCAGGTGAATATTTCAAACTGTGTTCAGCCAGCAACACTTGATTCTGTTTGACATGAGTGCATTAAGGGGAGCAGTGGGAGGTGAAGCTGGAAAGGTAATTTGGAGTCAGAGTTTTGAGAGTTAAGCTAAGGAATTGTAACTACATTTCATAGGCATTGGAGAGCCTTGGCACATGGTAAGCACGGACTGCAGATGCAGGGATGGATTGATGCAGCAAGATGGGGGCAGTGGGACCTGGGAGGTTATGGGTAGAGCCTGAATAGGTCAGTCTAATGGGATGGAGTGGAAGAGAGGACAAGAGGAAGAACTGTTCTTGGATGCAGAGTAACTGGGACTTGAGATGCTCCAAACCCTTGAGCATGTAAAGACTACAGAGCCATTAAAAGACACTGGAAACCTAGGGAGAGGAACAGACCTAAGAGAGAAAGGAGATTCTATTTGGGGCTGTCCAGATTCACCAAAAGAGGATCACCTGGCTTCCCCAGCACCAAAGACACTGTCTGGTCGGGGGGAGCCCCCAGGGAAGGTTGTTGAGAGGGTTTATAATACAGTGTTGCTTGTTGGCAAGTTAAATACAGCAGAGAAGGTAACTCAGGATAGACCCTGGCACAGGCAAGAGGGAGGAGTCTACATTTAGGAAGTGAGAAAAGAGAAAACTAGAAATAGTATAATGTGAGTTACTGAGAGGCCTTGCTTTGGATGTGCCTTATCCCACCCTCCACCCCTCACCTGTTGGTGCTTTGATAAGCCACCATTTAATGCAGTCATTCCTTTTCCTTAAGATGTTCCTCTATTAAAATGCAGGTGTCTCTGGGAGGGTAATATGTTAAGCCTTGTCAGCTATTAATACATTATCATTATTAGATGCTTTCCAGGTGATAGCTCTCTGACAGCAGCTTCTCACAGAATAAAACAGATGAGTGTGTTTTGATTGAGGGGAGAAAGTTAAGAGAAAAGTTCAAAGGTGGGACAGGAAGTAAAATTATCATATCCTGCGATTACTGTTCTGGGTATATACTCAAAAGAATTGAAAGTGAGGATTCAAACAAATAATTTTGCACCCATGTTCCCTAGTAGCATTATTCACAATGGGCAAAAGGTAAAGCAACCCCAGCGTCCACTGAAGGATGGATGGATAAGCAAAATGTGGTGTATACACGCAATGGAATGTTACTTCACCAAAAAGGAAGGAAAATCTGACACGTTACAAATGGATGAACTTTGAAGGCATTATACTCAGCGAAATACACCTGTCACAAAAGGACAAATACTGTATGATTCCACTCCTTTGAGGTACCTAAAACAGTCAAATTCATAAAGACAGAAAGTGGAATGGTGGCATTAGGAGTGGGGAGGAGCGGGGAAGATAATCAAGAGTTAATGGTACAGAATTCCAGTTTGGGAAGTTAGAGAAAAGTCCTGGAGATAGATAGTGATGATGGGTGCGCAACAATGTGAATGTACTTAGTGCCACTGAACTGTACATTTAAAACTGGTTAAAACATTAAATTTTGTTATACATGTTCTGCCACAATTGAAAAAAAAGGTGGGGCAGGCCTGCATGCTCAGCCATGGTGGGGTCCTGGTGACAGACAGAATAGGTGCTCTAAGCCCTTGAGCAGTGGTGGCAGTGTCTAGGGGACAAGGAAGGCAGTCAGGGAGGCCCATGCTGGGCAGTCCCTCTCCCTAGGTACCTTGTTGTGGTTTCCTTCTTTGGCTTTGTTTCATTTCATTATTTCATTTTGTGCTTTGATTGGAATACTTAAAAGTAAGTTTACAAAGTATGTATCTTTGAGTTGAAATATCACATTTGTGAAATTTAAACTAATTTGTTGAGTGAAAACACATTTTTAATAATATTTTAGTATTTTTAACTTAAAAGTTACATAGGCATACTGTAATTTTCATTCTGGTTGCAGTAGCTCTTCCAGCTTAGGTCAGTGATTCCCAATCAGCAGGGCAGTTTTGCCCTTTGAAGGACATTTGGCAGATTTGGAGACATTTTTGGTTGTCAGAACTGGGGAAGGGGGAATGTAGTTATTGGCATGGAGTGGGGAGAAGCCAAGGATGCTGCTAAACATCCTAGAATATATGAACAGCCGCCTACAACAAAGAATTATCCAGCCCAAAACATCAGTATTGGTATTGTTGAGAAATTTGGGCCTTCATTGACTCCAACTTTTGAGCTTTTGTGTAAATTGCTTCAAATTAGTTTTTCAAGCTGTAGCATATAAATTATAGGTAAACTTGACTTTAAATTTTGAAAATTTTCCAAATGCGCATGGTCAGTGGATTCCCTTTTATGGCCATTGGCTTGAATTACCCATATTACAGAATGTTTATACACTCTTTTATCTTTCTTGTTTATATATTATGTGTTGGATATTTCCTTATATGTCATTTATCATTTAACTGTTTCTTTGTTATAAGGAAGAAATATCTTATTCTTTCTAAAGATACTCACTTTTGAAACTCAAAGGTTTTTAATACCACTTCTCCAAGGTTTCACTTATCATAATTGTGAAATGTCATTGTAAGATTCCATATTTACTTAAAATTATATTCATTGTGTTTGTAATTGCCATGTTTAAGATGGCTTTTAAAATCCAGTCTAGTTTGTGAATGTGTTGCTCCTCTGGCCCCTTGCTACCAAGGAGCTGCATTTTTGCTGTCTATGCCACTTTTAATATTTATTTTAATTTTCTTTTCTGATTTTTAAAAATTTAACTGTAATTCCCAGAAGAGCCTGTTATAGGTGGAGAAAGCTTTTTGTTTTTGTTGCTTTTTTTCATTATTGCTATCACTTCTTTTCAAAATAGTTGTTTATCTTTGCATCAGTGAGTTATGAAGCCAAGTCTCTATTTAGCTTTTCTTTTTTTTAATTTATTTTTTAAAAGATTTTATTTATTTATTTTTAGAGAGGGGGGAAGGGAGGAGGAAAGAAGGGGAGAGAACCATCAGTGTGTGGTTGCCTCTCATGCACCCCCTACTGGGGACCTGGCCTGCAACCCAGGCATGTGCCCTGACTGGGAATCAAACCAGCAACCCTTTGGTTCTCAGGCCGAAACTCAATCCACTGAGCCATACCAGCCAGGGCTGTATATCTTTTTTGATGAGGTGTCTGTTTATGACTTTTGCTCATTTTTTAATTGCATTTATTGTTGAATCTTGAGTTCTTTGTATATCTTGGATGACAGTCTTTTATCAGATATCTCTTTTGCAAATACTTTCTTCCAGCTTATGGCTTGTCTTCTCATTCTATTGAAGAGGTGATTCTTTTGTTATAAAACAATTTCTTATTTGACACACCTGCTTTCTTCCTATGGAACATAGAAAATACATTTTAGTCCTGTGTTTTATTTATCTCTATATATGGACCTTTTTTGTTTTGAGTTTCTAGTATACAACATACATTTATTTTGGCCTTTTAAAAATCCATTTCTGAAGAGATCCAAGATGATGAAGGCATAAGAGGACGCTGAATTCACCCTCTCCCACAAGCACACTGAAATATACATCTGTATAAAGAGCAGTTACTCCTGAGAGAACACCAAGTGCTCAGTGAACAGCTTCTGAACAACAAATGAGAGAAAGACAGAATAGAGGAAACTGCAGGAACGCTCTGGAACCTTCAAGAACTCTCTGGGATTGGAGATGCTGGTGAGCATCATTGTTTACATCTCTCCACCTTGATAGGTTGGGCGGGAGCTATATCTGGGTGCTTTTGTTTACCTGCAAGATGGCCATAGCATGTTGCCAACCACACTACCTACATCCCATTTCACCTATGGACAAAAGGAGCAAGCAGCATAAACAGGGTGTCACCACATGCACCTGGCCTCCAAACACCCAGCTCCAACCACCCTGCCAATGAAACACAGCACACATGGCCTACACAGAGGTTGTTTCTACACAAGATCGCTTTCTGTACGACCAACAAGAGAGAGACCATATAGAGAAGGCTGGGGAACTGCAGAAGCTCTCTGAGAACTGCTGAAATTCTCAAAGTTTAGAGGTACCAGTTCATGGTGCCATTATATACACTCTTCTCCACCTTGATAGAGTGGGTAGGAGCTCAACTCAAGTGCCCTGGCCTCCATGTAAGGCTGCTACAGCATGTTCCTGAACACATTGCTCAAGTCCAATTTGGCACCTCATAAAGGAAGCAGGCAGAACCAGTGCCATTACTACAGACTCCTGGCCTCCTTGCCTGGAGCCACTACAGCTTGGTAGGTCAGTACCGTGGACATTATAGGTATCCACTCAGTTCCAGCCTGTCGGCCACAACCACCTGGTACATACAGCTTACACAAAGTTCACATGTATGCAGTGCCATTTTTTCAAAACTTGGAGAGAAAGCAGTTTTGTCTAATTCATATAAACAAGCAAAGAAAGTCAAATAAAATGAAAGAACAGAAAAATGTATATCAGAGGAACAAAAAAATCCCTAAAAATATCTCTCATGAAATGGAGATAAGTTATTTGCCTGATAAGGAATTTAAGTCACAAGGATGCTCACCAATAGGATCACTTAGGGAGAACTTCAGCAAAGAGGAAGTATAATAAAGAACCAAGCAGAGATGAAGAATATGGTAACTTAAATGAAAAAATATATTAAAGGAATCAACAGCAGATTAGCTAATAGAGAAGAATGGATCTGCCACCTGGAAGACAGACTAATGGAAATCAACCAATGAGAGCAGCCAAAAGAAAAACAATTTTTAAAAATGAAATAATATAAAGGACCCCTGGAACAACAATTTGCACATGAACAATTGCATTATAGGAATCCCATACAGGAAAGAGAGAAGGGAAGGGAAACCTTATTTGAAGAAATGTTGTCTGAAAATTTTCCTAATCTGGGAAAGAAAACATTCAGGTCTAGGAAACAGAGAGTTTCAAACAAAATTAGCCTAAGACACTCACACCAAGACATACTGTAATTAAAAATGGCAAAAGTTGAAGGGAAACAAACAGTTTTGAAGTCAGTAAGAGGAAAGTGAGTTACATATAAAGGAAACCGCATATGGATATCAGCCCATTTGTCAGCAACACATTACAAGCCAAAAAAGGAGTGGAATTGGCATATTTAAAGTGCTAGAAGAAGACAACCTAGAATAGTTTACCCTATAAGGTTATCATTCAGAGTTATAGAAAGAGAATGTTTCCCAGACAAGCAAAAACTAAAGAGGTTTGGTACCATTAAACCAGCTTTACAAGAAGTGTCAAAGGGTCTTCTTTAAAGTAGAAAAGGAAAGGCATATCTAAAAATAAGAAAGTATGAGAAACAAAAAAAAAGTCACAGGTAAAGCCAAATAAGTACAGCAAATTAGACATTTAAAAAGCTATTATGAAGGTCAAAAGATAAAAGTACCAAAATCAACTGAAACTACAGTAAATACTTGGGAGATGCACAAAACAAAAAGATCTAAAATTGGACATCAAAAACAAAGTGTGTGGGGGGGGAGTAAAAATATAGTCTGTTTAGAATATATTCAAACTTCATCGCCTATCAGCTTAAAATAGACTGCTATAGATATAGAATGATGTACATAAACCTCATGGTAACCACAAACCAAAAACCTACAAAAGATTCACAAAACTAAAGAGAAAGGAACAAAAAAACCCCACTAAAAAAAACCCAGCAAACCACAAGGGACGAGATCAAGAGAAGAAAGGAACAGAGGAGAACTACAAAAAATAAACAGAAAACAGCAAAATAGCAATAAGTACATATTTATCAATAATTAATTAAATGTAAATGGACTAAATCCTCCAGTACAAAGACAAGGTGATTGAATGGGGTTAAAAAACATGATTCATCTATATGTTGCTTACAAGACACCCACATCAAATTGCAAGACCAGGACTTCTGGTCAAGATGGTGGTATAGGCAAACATGGTAAATACTTGCATCCTCCCATAACCATATCAAAATTACAACTACAGAACAACCATCATTCAGAACCACCTGAAATCTAGCTGAATAGAAGTTCTACAACTAGGGAATTAAAGAAGACACATCAAGACTGGTAGGAGGGGCAGAGACATGGAACAGGCTGATCTCACACCCACATGTGATGGATAAAAGTCAGGAGGGATATCTCAGCTGTGGAGATCCCCTTGAGGAGCAAAGGGTACCAGCTCCACACCAGGCGCCCAAGCCCAGGGTTTCAGTGTTGGGAAGAGAAGTCCCTATAACTTTTGGTTGTAAGAAACAGTTGAGTATTGAGGCTGAGTGAGACAGAGGGCTTCTGGTGTCTCAGGCAGTTCCTCTTAAAGGGACCTGCACACAAAGACTTACTCTGAGTTACTCTGAGCTCCAGTGCTAGGATAGCAGCTCTAAAGGCACCAGGACATATGTCAGAACAGAAATGTCTGGCATCAGTGTGAGAGATTGGGGGGTGAGGGGTCTGCTTTCTTCTAGACAGAAGTGCTGGCAGAGGCTTTTATTCCTTCAATAAGACCTCCCTCCACAGAGCCCACAGGTAGGCGCCATATGAGTCTCCAGCAACCTGGCTATCACTGTTAGATCCACCTTGGTAATTCCATGAGACCCCAACCCACCAAACTTGTGGGCCCACCTGTGCTATTTCCAGGGCCTTTTCCATATGAATGGCCTGTCTTGCCTCATGCTTCATACTTTCCTAAAATCTCTCAAGCAGCATCTGGCTCCAGCTTCACTGTACTTCCAAGCAGCCCCAGGCCTTACATAAGTAGCAGCCAGCCATGGTTTACATCTTGGTCTCTACTGGAACCTTCCAAGCCCATATGAATAGGTGGCAGCTGCAGATTGCTTTGTAGCTCAAGCCAGATGCCCCTGGGAAGAACACACACAGTGGCTGATCTTGGCCTACGCCTCCCAGGAGTCCCCAGAGCCAGCTATAGACCACACTGAAACATTACCCAATCACCTCCACAGCAACACAATTAAGGGGCAGACTCAGCAGGCACTAGAGCCCCACTGAAGTGAGGCATGCCCCCACACAGCTGATCTTTCATGGTGGAGGGTGGTCACAGCCAGTCCTTGCAGAGAATTGCCCTGAGGGTAAACCGCTCCCAGTGAGATGCCAGCAACAGCCAAGGCTCAGCTACAACAGGATGCTGTACACAGCCGACATTGGGGGTAGGAGGTGTGCAACTGGATTGGGTGATCAGGATAGCTGTGCCACTGGACCCTACAGTATGACACTTACTACATTAGGCCACTCCACCAAGCCCAGGAAAGAGCAGCTCTGACTAATACATAGAAACATGAAGAGACAAACACATCCCAAATGAAAAAAACAGAACAAAACACCCAGAAAAGAACCAAACAACATGGAGACAAGGAATCTACTATAATACTGGTTATAAGGATGCTCAATGAATTTAGGGGAAGAATAGATGATCTTAGCGAGAGCTTCAACAACATAAAAAGGACATGGATATAATAAAAAGAAAACCAATCAGAAATGAAGAATACACTAATTGAAATGAAGAGTAATTTACAGAGAATCAACAGTAGAGTAGATGAAGCCAAGAATCAAATCAGCAATTTGGAAAATAAGCAAAAAAACACTCTTATCATAACTGCAAAAATTTAAAAAAAATGAAGATAGCGTAAGGAGCCTCTGGGACAGCTTTAAGCATACCAACATTTGCATTATGGGGGTACCAGAAGAAGAGGGACAGCAAGAAATTGAAAGCCTGTTTGAAAAAATAATGACAAAACTTTCCTGACCTGGTTAAGAAAATAGACATACAAGTTCAGGAAGTGCAGAGAGTTCCAAACAAGATGAACCCAAAGAGGCCCATACCAAGACACGTCATAATTAAAATGCCAAAGGTTAAATGCAAAGAGAGAACCTTAAAAGTATCAAGAGAAAAACAATTAGTTATCTACAAGGGAGTTCCCATAAGATTGTTAGCTGATTTCTCAAAAGAAACTTTGCAGATTAGAAGGGATTGCCAAGAAATATTCAAAGTAATAAAAAGCAGGACCTACAACCAAGATTACCCTACCCAGCAGATCTATCATTTAGAACCAAAGGACACGAAAAGATCTTCCCAGACCAGAAAAAGCTAAAGGAGTTCATCACCACCAAACCAGTATTATGTGAAGTGTTAAAGGGTCTTTTTTAAGAAGAAGAAGAAGGGAAAAAAGATAAAAAATATGAACAATAAAATGCCAGCAAATACACATCAACAAATGAATCTTAAAAAGCCCCAAGTAAATGAAGAAGCAGAACAGACACAGACTCATAGATACAGAGAACATTTTGATGCTTGCCAGATGGGAGGGGGATTGAGGGATGAGGAAAAAGGTGAAGAGATTAAGAAGTACAAATTGGTTGTTACAGATTAGTCATAGGGATGTAAAGTACAGTGTAAGGAATATAGTCAGTAGTATTCTAAATATTATGTATGGTGTCAGATGGTACTAGATTTATCAGGGTCATCACTTAGTAAGTTATATGTCTAATCACTAAGGTGTACACCTGAAACTACTAAAATATTGTATGTCAACTATAATTGAAAAACAAAAAGTTATTTAAATTTTTAAAAATTGCAAGACCAATAAAATGACTGCAAGTGAGGGAATAGAAAAAGATGCATGCAAGTAATAACACAAGGAAAGCTGGAGTAGCAATACTAGTATTAGACAAAATAGAATTTGAAACAAAGAATGTGAAAAAAAGACAAAAGGACATTACATAATTATAAAGGGGTGAGTCTAAGAGGAGGATATAAATCGTAAATATTTACACATCCAACGTAGGAGGACCTAAGTGTATAAGGCATATATTAATAGACATAAAGGGAGGAAAATTAATAATAATAAAATAATAGCAAGGGATTTTAATACCCAACTTACATCAATGAATAGGAAAAAGAGTAAGGAAATAATGACCTTAAATGTTACTCTATACCCTATTGGTTTAATGGACATTTATATAACATGTCATTCAAAACCTGCATAATATGCCTTGGCTGGTATAGCTCAGTGGATTGAATGTGGGCCTACAAACCAAAGGATCACCAGTTCAATTCCCAGTTAGGGCACATGCTGGGTTGTGGGCCAGGTCCCCAGTGGGGGGCACATGAGAAGCAACCACACATTGATATTCCTCTCTTTCTCTCTCTCCCTCCTTTCCCCTTTCTAAAAATAAATAAATAAAATATTTGGGAAAAAACCCTGCATAATACACATTTTTTCATGTGCACATGGAATATTTCCCATGATAGATAATATATCAGGTCAGCAAAAATATCCTTAATAAATTCAAGAAGACTAAAATCATATGAAGCATATTTTCTGACTACAATGGCATGAAACTAAAAATGTAGTACAGGAAGAAAACTGGGAAAAGACACACAGAAACTAAACAACCATTGCTACTCAACAACCATTTAAAGAGAATATCAAACAGAAAATCAAAAACTACCTTGAGACAAATGAAAGTGGAAATACAACTTTTCAAATTTTATGGCATACCGTAAAAACAGATCTAAGAGGGAAGTTCATAGCTATGCAGGCCTATGGCAAGAAACAGGAAAATTCCCAAATAATCTAATGTTACACCTAGGGAACTAGAAAAATAAGAACAAACAACCCCAAAGTAAGTAGGCAGAAGAAAATAATTAAGATCGGAGTAGAAGTAAAAGAAAAAAATTGAAAAATAATAGATTGGTGGAGCTAAGAGTTTGTTCTTTGAAAAGGTAAGCAAAATTGACAAACCTTTAGATATATTCATCAAGAAAAGGAGCTCAAATAAATAAAATCATAAATGAAAGAAAAGTTCCAGCCAACACCACAGATATGCAAAGAATTATTAAAGAATACTACAATTAGCCCTGGCTGGTATGGCTCAGTGGATCGAGTGCCAGCCTGCAGACTGAAAGGTTGCTGGTTCCATTCCCAGTCAGGGCTAGCCATGCCTGACTTGTGGGCCAGGTCCCTAGTTGGGAGCATGAGAGAGGCAGCTGATCGCTGTTTCTCTCCCTCTTTCCTGCCTTTCTTCTCTCTCTAAAAATAAGTAAATAAAGTCTTCAAAAAATCTATTTAAAAAAGAATACTGCAAACAATTATGCCAACAAATTCAACAGTCTAGAAGAAATGGATAAATTTCTAGAAGCTTATAACTTCCATGACTGATTCTGAAAGAAACAATGTATCTAAGCATCATGATTACTAGTAATAAAATTAAAGTAGTAATTGTAAAACTCGCAACACATAAAAGGACCAGACTGTTTCACAGGTGAATAAAGAAGAATTATTACCTCTCCTTCAAAACAATTGAACAAGGAATGCTTCCAAACTTTTCTATGATGCAAGCATTACCCTGATACCAAAGTCAGACAGGCATTTCAAAAGAAGAAAAATTCAGGTCAATATGCTTGATGAACATAGATGTAAAAATTCTCAACAAAATATTAGCAAACTGGATTCACCAATACATTAAAAGAATTGTATGCCAAGATCAAGTGAAATTTATCCTAGAGATTCGAGGGGTGTTGAACATCCATAAATCAATTAATGTGATACATTAAGTCAACAAAATTAAGGATAAAAATCATATGATCATCTGTATAGATGGAGAAAAAGCACTTGATAAAATGTAATGTTTTTAATGATAAAAACTCAATAAAGTAGATATAGAAGGAACATACTTCAACATAATAAAGGCTATATGTGGTAAACCCACAGTTAATATCATATTCAATGGTGAAAACCTGAAAGCTTTTTTCCTAAGATCAGGAAAAAGATCAGGAAAAGGTTGCCCAGTACCAGCTCTTCTATTCAGCACAGTACTGGAAGTGCAAGGCACAGCAGTCAGGAAAAAACAGAGAGGGGGTGGGGGGGTAGCGCGAGCACACATGAAGATGGGAATGGAAGAAGTAAAACTCTTATTTGCAGATTACCTGATACTGTATATAGAAAACCCTGAAGACTCCACCAAAAATCTGTTAGAGTCCAGGCTGTTAGAGGCCCTGGCCTGGTAGCTCAGTTGATTGGAACATTGTCCCAATATACCAAGGTTGCAGGTTCAATCCTTGGTCAGGGCACCTGCAAGAAGCAACCAAGAAATACACAACTAGGTGGAATAACAAACTGATGTCTGTCTGTCTGTCTGTCTCTGTCTCTGTCTTTCTGTCTCTCTCCCTCTCCCTTTCTCTCCCCTTCCCCCTCCTCTGCCTCTAAAAATCAATAAATAAAATTTTGTTTGAACTATAAGAACTAATAAATGAATTCAGTAAAGTTGCAGAATACAAAATGAATATGCAGCACTCTATCACATTTTTATAGACAAACAACAAACAGGAGGAGAAATTAAGAAAATAATCTCACAATTGCATTAAAATATACCTAGGAATAAATTTAACCAAAGAGGTAAAAGACCTTTACTCTGAAAACTATAAGACATTAAAGAAAGAAATTGAAGAGGGTACAAATAAATGGAAAGATACACAATGCTCATGGATTGGAAGGATTAATATTGATAAAATTCCCTTACTAACTGAAGCAACATACAGATTCAGTGCAATCCCTAATAGAATACCAGTGCCATTCTTCTCAGAACTAGAACAACTAATCCTAAAATTTATATGGACCCACAAAGTACCTCGAACAGGTGAAAACATTTTGAAAAAGAACAAAGTAGGAGATACTACATTCCCTGATTTCAAACTAAAAAAAGCTATAATAATCAAAACAGTATGGTACTGGCATAAAAATAGATCTATAGATGAGTGCAATAAAGAGTAGATGGGTGCAGTGTGTGGAATAGAGAGCTCAGAAGTAAATCCAGGCTTACAGTCAATCTACGACAAAGGAGGCAAGGATATACAGTGGGGTAAAGACAGTCTGTTTTATTAGTGGTGTTAGACAGATACATGCAAAATATGAAATTGGACCATTTTTGTAAACCATACTAATATTAAACCCAAAATGGGTTAAAGACTTAATTGCAAGACCTAACACTCCTAGAAGAGAATGTGGGAAGTTAAAATCTCTGACATCAGTCTTAGCAATATCTTTTACATCTCTTTGGGCAAGGGCAAGAAAAGAAAAAATAAACAAATGGGACTACATCAAACTAAAAAGTCTTTGCACAGCAAAGGAAACCATCAAAAAAATGAAAAGACAGCCACCCGAATGGGAAAAGATATTCGCAAATGATTCATCCAGTAAGGGTTTAATATCCAATATAGGGAACTGATACAACTTAACACCAAGAAAACAGTCCAATTAAAAAAATGGCCAAACAACCTGAGGAAGCAAAGAGGACATACAGATGGCCAACAGACATGTGTAAAGGTGCTCGACAGAACTAATCATCAGGAAAACTTAAATCAATAAGCTATCACCTCACACCTGTCAGAATGGCTATCAAAACAATCAACAAATAACAAGTGCTGGTAAGGAGGTGGAGAAAAAGCAAACCCTTATGTAAATTTGTGCATTCACTATGATAAACAGTGTCTAGATTCCTCAAAAAATTAAAAATAGAGCTGCCATACAACCCAACAATTCCCACTTGTGGGTATTTATTCAAAGAAAACAGAACCACTAATTTGAAAAGACACCCCTATGTTCATTGCAGTATTATAATAGCCATTATACAGAAGCAACCTACGTGTCTATCAGTAGATGAATAGATAAAAAATAATCATCATACTTTATACATATGTATGCATATGATCTCAGAATACAGGTAGTTTTCCCTAGCAAGGAACTGCAGCCGTGTTACACCGACACATGTCCTCACTGTGTCTTACCTGGACCTCTCTCCTTTTCCTGAGGGCCAGCAATAGGTTCATCACAGAGCAGCTGTAGTCTGTAGGCTGGTTTGTAAAGAGCCCGACTTGGTAGTCTAAAGCCTGTTTTCCAGTTTGGCCCTGGCAAGGTCCTTCTCATGTGGGACTTAACCTGGGTGTCATGGTCATTGAGAGCTGGCTTCCTTCCCTAAAGGTCAGCTGCAGGCCTTCGGGTCACTGTCCACATTAGCCACTTGTGCAGGCTCAGAAAATTTGCACCAATGTTAGCAAAGCAGCACGCAGTTTACGCAAGTCTGTTTCTAGGTCAGCTAGCGTAGTAACATATTCCACAGGCACATAAATAGCTTTAGGAGTCCACATACTGCTTTTCCCTTTTATCAGAGTGGCTTGTAATTTGACTCCTTTCCATCCTGCATCACCTTCGATTGGGCAGTCCTGACTGTTACCTCTTTCTTTCAGCGGTTTTGCGCGTGGCTGGTTCCCTGCAGAAGAGCACAGAAGTGATGAAGGCCATGCAGAGTCTAGTGAAGATCCCAGAAATCCAGGCCACCATGCGGGAGCTGTCCAAAGAGATGATGAAGGTGACCTGGGACTAGCCCTGAATCCCATTCTGAACCACTAAGCGTCACTTTCAGCGAGTGGCAGGGTCTAAGGCTGGGTTAGGCAGGTATGGACAGACTACTGTTGCCAGACACTTAGGACAGAGGAGCAGCTGTCAACAGTGGTGGAAACCGTCGGAGCTGAGCATGGCTGAGGCTGGATCAGATTGCCAGAGTGCTTAGAAGAAGTAAAAATACCCAGAGCTTTGGAGGAGGTTGAGGAATCTAGGGAGCAAGGGTTTAGGATTCAGGGAGCTGGGGTTTACAAGCCCTGACATGAGTAAGGAGAGAAAAAAAGCCCATTTCTCTGTCTGCTCCAGGGGAATGTTAATGAAGCTGGCATGGGAGGTCCTTCTACCTCCATTGCCAGCAAACTTTTGGCAATTTTTTTCTGTAAGGGGCTAGATTTTAAATGTAATTTCTACTTTGTGGGCCATATGTCTTTGTATAACTACTCAACACTGCTTTGTAGTGTAAAAGCCATGGATAGTATGTAAACAAATAAGAGTGACTGTGTTCCAATAAACCTTTATTTGCAAAAGCGGTGAGTGGACCAGTTTGATCCTGCGGGCTGTAGTTTGCCTGTGCCTGTTTTAGACTAGAAAAGGAGAGACTGAGAACCAAATAGAAAGCAATAAATAACCCGCCATCCCCAGGATTGGGGCCTGGCAAGGACCATACTGATGGACAGGGCTCAGGATGGTGGTGTTGCCGAGCCCCCTGCCAGACCAAGTCCATCCAGCAACCCTGTGAGGTAGGTATTTTTATCCCCATTTTACATAGTAGGAAATTGAGTCCTGAAGTTGCCAGGTAACTTACAAGTACCGTTGGTGGTAACAGATTGGGGGTGGAGCACAGATGTCTGACCTTATTGCTGAGCTGCCTCAGAGTAAATGGTAATAGGAGGTGCCTTGTGCAGCTGCTAATTCATGCTTCAAACATGTGTCCTGTGAGTCAAGATTGTATACCTCAAATTCTTATATGTTATTTGTAAAGAGAGAAATTGTTTTCCTTCCTCCTAGGGAATTTCATTCATGAACTTAAATTATATATGGATCTCTAGGGCATAGGAGAGAAGAACTGGAGAAGAAAATTGATGGAAAAGAAAAGAAACATAAAAAACCCAGCTCTTTGGAATGAGAACTCCTTGGGTAGTAGCAGTAGGAGGGAACCAGGCAGGAGGGTATGTCCTTTAAAAGGATTTTGTGGATGTGTCTCAACCCCCAAGTTGCGATGAATTCATGCCTGCTCATTCTAGCTCAGGTAGCCATCAGGATCTGAGGGGAACACCTTGTTTAGAATCTGGGAATTTTTCCCAATGATTTCTGAATACTGAAAGTAATACAGACTTGAAGGAAGGCTTTTGTGTTGTAAGTAATAAATATTTATGGAATTCATCCAGTGCTGCATCCACAGGTGCAAACTGAAGCCTCCAATACAGGTCCAGCTTCTCAAGGGCAGGGACATGAAAATCATTTCATTTGGCTTGTTGGATGGCACAGTGCAGGCATTTGATGAATGGTTGCTGATTCAGTTAATGAACGACAGCTTCTCCTCCACCGTGTGGACAGCTATTACAAGTTTCCAGTAGGCTCTTTTAGACAGTATATAACCTCTTTTACATAGCCTCCAGCACTAAGATGACTTCCAGAGGGCTCCACTTGTGTGACCTTGAATGTGAATTAGTTTGTTCCTTTTTGTCGGGAGCAGTGGGTCTGAGAATCGGCAGAATGTGGTACTAGCTAGATTCATGTCATGAAGTCACTTGAGTGTTCTGGGAATGGAACGGCAGGGCAGGAGAAAGCTTGTTTTAAATTTGATCCCATCACATGCTCGGTGAGAGCTGTGCCCTGTCTGAGTGCAAGGGAGCCAGAGCTGGAGCTGCCACACGTGACCTGCTGCTTGTTGAAACATTGGAACATCAAGGCACAAAGCAAGGGGCCCAGTTCTTGTAGGTTGCAAACAGTCAGGATTTTTCTCTTCTAGCAGTTTCTAAGGAGCCTGAACTTGTGCTTTCCTCCTGCCCTACACCACAGCTGCTCAGCCCCTTCCTACTTTTTCTGCCCCCCTACTCATTCACCCCCCTTTTTGACATTGTAGGGTGCTGTTTCAACCTTTTGCTTTAAAAACAACTAGTTACCTGGGAGCGGAGGACAGTGCCAAGCAAGGAAGATTGCAGGGGATGCTTGTGTTGGCCAGTGTGAAGGAGCAGCTTTCTTATGTTTCCTAGTAGTGTAGTGGTGCCACACCACCCGCACAAAGACTGCTAGACACAGGGCTTCCAGTAGAGAGTCCAGGCATTACCTTGTTGGGTTCAGAAATGCTGCCTTATCAGTTCTCTGAGGAGAGGATGGTCAGGCTTTGGTGAACTGACTGATCCTTGCCAGGCCTGCCAGATTAACCCTGTGCTACTTAGCTATAACCTGGACATGACGTAGTACTCTTCAGGCCTTTTTGGGGTCCCATGAAGCCCCCACCTTGCTCTTGATATTTACCATCCTGTATTTACAGATTATATTTACAGTGTTAGGGCAAATGCCAAGATGGATCAGGGCATACACTCACCTGTCAACAAGTTGTTCCCCATACACTGCCATTATACTTTGTGAAGCTCTGCTGATAGCCATTAGCGGCCTACCTCCAAGCTTGGTGCTAAATTTAGAGAGCAATTTTCCATTGGCCTTTGGCCTTTCTGCAGAGAAGGCAGCATCCAGTATTTCCTGGGCCAACATTCTTGTGTGTTAGCCTTCAAAGCGGGGACTGGACTTGGAGACACTAGAGCTCACTTGGTGCTGGCCTTAAAGTGTATCTTTTGGGGACAGGTTTAACAGCTGGAAGTAACATGGTTTATTCTGTGTTTAGGCTGGGATCATAGAAGAGATGTTAGAGGACACTTTTGAAAGTATGGATGATCAGGAAGAAATGGAAGAAGCAGCAGAAATGGAAATCGACAAAATTCTGTTTGAAATTACAGCAGGTATGACCCTGACTTTCATCCTCTTTCTTGCCTCCTTATATGGCCATTCTCCCTGCATTCTCTGAGTTAATTAGTAGCTTTTTCTTCAGGCTATAACTCCCTTCTACATTTTAAATTTTAGATTATGCCAGTTATTTCTTGAAAAATAAGCACAGTATCTATAACCATCTGTTTTTAAAAACAGATAAAGAATTTTTTTTAATTCCTAGAGTTTCCAAAGTGGAAAGGTAAAACATTGCTGTCACAGACTGCATTGGGAAGCTAAATTGGTATAGAATTTCTGAAAAGTAATTTGGTAGTAGCTCTCAAAAACCCTTGACCTGAAGATTGATTGACTTCTGGGAGTTTAGCGAGTAAGGAGAACTAAATGATTTAACTCAAGGATGTCTGTAGTAGCCTTACTTATAATATTGAAAAGTTCAAAACAAGCTAAATGCCTAATAACAGAATATTTGTTGAGTCAATTATGTTATATATGTTTAATGGAATACTATGTTGTATTATAGTTGTGATAGATAATATAGGAATATATTTACTGACATGGAAACGTGTTCACAATATATTATGAGGGAAAAAAGGCTTATTATGAAAATATATACTTTTATGTAAAAACTACATCTATGGAAAAATAGTAGTTATCTCTGAGTGATGGTTAATGAGATTTATTTAGTTTCTTTTCCTGTTTCTTTTCTTTAATTTATTTTTCAATTACAGTTGACATAAAATATCATATTAGTTTTAAATGTACAATGTAGTGCTTAAGAGAGTTACATGCCTTATGAAGTGATTACCCAGATAAGGCTAGTATCCATCTGCCACCATACATATATATTATAAGTGCCATACTTTACATCCTTGTGACTGTTTTTGTAACTGGTAATTTGTACTTTTTCTTTTTTCACCCATCAGCCCAACCCTCTCATCTGTATCTATGAGTTTTTTTCTGTTTTGTTCGCTCATGTACTTTTTTTTTTTATTCCATATGTAAGTTAAACCATGTGGTATTTGTCTTTGTCTGACTTATTTCACTTAGCATAATACCTTCCAGGTCCATCCATGTTGTTACGAATGGCAAGAGTTCATTCTTTTTTGTGATCGAGTAATATTCTGTTGTACCTATGTACCACATCTTTATCCAGTCATCTACTGCTGGACACTTAGGTTCCTTCCATGTCTTAGCTATTGTACGTAATATGTCCTTCTTTGTCTTTTGTTATAGCCCGTGTTTTAAAGTCTTACTTTGTTTGATAAAAGTATTCCTACCCCAGCTTTTTTTTAATTTCCATTTTCATGAAATACCCTTTTCCATCCCTTTATTATCAGTCTGTGTGTGTCTTTCCATCTAAAGTGGGTCTCTTGTATGCAGCATATGCATGGGTCTTGTTTTTTTTTAATATGTTTTATTGATTATGCTATTACAGTTGTCTCATTTCCCCCTTCACTCCCCTCCACCCTGCATACCCTCTCCCACCCACATTGCCCCCCTTTAGTTCATGTCCATGTGTCATAAGTTCTTTAGTTTCTACATTTCCCATACTATTCTTGCCCTCCCCCTGTTTATTTTCTACCTACCACATATGCTACTTATTCTCTATACCTTTCCCCCTCTCTCCTCCTCCCACTCCCCTCTTGCCAACCCTCCATGTGATCTCCATTTCTGTGGTTCTGTTCCTGTTCTAGTTATTTCCTTAGTTTATTTTTTTTAGGTGTGGTTGTTCATAATTATGAGTTTGCCGTCCTTTTACTATACATGTTTTTTATCTTCTTTTTCTTAGATAAATCCCTTTAACATTTCATATAATAAGGGCCTGGTGATAATGAACTCCTTTAACTTGACCTTATCTGAGAAGCACTTTATCTGCCCTTCCATTCTAAATGAAAGCTTTGCTGGGTAGAGCAATCTTGGATGCAGGTTCTTGCCTTTCATGACTTGGAATACTTCTTTCCAGCTCCTTCTTGCCTGCAAGGTCTCTTTTGAGAAATCAACTGACAGTCTGATGGGAACTCCTTTGTAGGTCACTGTCTCCTTATCTCTTGCTGCTTCTAGGATTCTCTCCTTCATTTTAATCTTGGGTGATGTAACTATGATGTGCCTTGGTGTGTTCTTCCTTGAGTCTTCCTTCTTTGGGACTCTCTAGTCTTCCTGGACTTCCTGGAAGTCTATTTCCTTGGGGAAGTTCTCCTTTATTATTTCTTCAAATAACTTTCTCACTTGTTGCTCTTCCTCTTCCAGTACCCCTATAATGGGGTTGTTTCTGTTTTCTTTTTGGTTGTTTGGATGCTGGAATGTTTAAAGATGTCCTGGAGGTTCCTAAGCCTCTCCTCATTTTTTTGAATTCTTGTTTCTTCATTCTTTTCTGTTTGGTTGTTTCTTTCTTCCTTCTGGTCCACTGCATTGATGTGAGTCTCAGTTTTCTTCCCATCACTATTGGTTCCCTGTGCATTTTCCTTCATTTCACTTAGCATAGCCTTCATTTTTTCATCTAATTTGTGACCAGATTCAACCAATTCTGTGAGCATCCGGATCACCAGTGCTTTGAACTGTGCATCTGATAGATGGGCTGTCTCTTCATTGCTCAGTTGTATTTGTTCTGGAGCTTTGATCTGTTCTTCGTTTGGGCCATTTTTTTGTTGTCTTGTCGTGCCTGTTACATATGAGGGACAGAGCCTTAGGTGTTCACTAGGGCAGGGCAACCCAGTTGCTGGGTTGTGACACAGTATGTGGGGGCAGGGTGCAAGAGGGAACAATGGCATTTGCTTCGCTCTGTGTTGGCTTTCATTCCCTTGCGCTGCTTCCCCCAAGCAAACTGGGCCTTTCTGGTGCTGAGTCCTGTGTGGGTGGGCTTGTGTACATTCTAGGACCCCATGGCTCTCTCCAACAAACTCTCCCGTGAGGCTGGGAGTCTTCCGGCACCTCAACCCCCACAGGTGTCCCCATTCGGTGCCTTGAGGCTTTATTTTCCGGTGCTGGGACCCTGGGTTGTGCCGTCTGTCTTGCTCCCCAGCCTTGCCAGATTTATCTACGCTCAAATGTGGGACCGCTGGTGACTCACTTCATAATCACCGCCTTGCTGGGTCTGTCCGTTGCCACCCCATGCCTGGGGTCTGCCAGCCTCTGCCTGTGCGCTCAGGGTCCGCCTGCTTCATCTTGCGCACCTGGTACCACCGCTTTTTGTGCAGCAACCCCTTTTCACCTGGTCGCCCAACTCCGTCCCACCTACCAGTCTGGATGAATGTATCTATTTTAACTCCTTGGTTGTCTTCCATACAGTTCAATTTGCTGTCAGCTCTGGTTGTTATTTTGTTCCTAAATTGTTGTCCTTATTTTGGTTGTGTGAGGAGGCACGGTGTGTCTACCTACGCCTCCATCTTGGCTGGAAATCTGGGTCTTGTTTTTTTTATCCATTCTGCTGTGTTGTGTCTTTTAACTGAAATATTTTGTTTATTTACATTTAAGTAATTATTCATAGTATGTAGGTATTGCCATTTTACTGTTTTCTTGTTGTTGTGTAGGTCTCCTCTTTCCTTTCTTATTCCCTTGCTTTCTTCTCTTATGTTTCAATGACTTTCTGAAGGGCTATATTTGGATTCCTCTCTCTTTATTTCTTGTATATCTCTCACAGATCTTTGGTTTATGGTTACCATGCACTTCATAAACACCAAGCTGTCAATATAACTGTCTATTTTAAGTTGATGGTCACATAAGCTTGAACACATTCTAAAATAACTATTGTTTTACTCACCCCCTTCACGCTCAAGTTTTTGTCATTATTTTTTACTTCTCGCGTGTATGTGTAACCCTTAGTTTATATTTGTAATTACACATGATAGTCCTACTTTTGTCTAATCTCTGTACTAGTTTTATAATTGGTTTCTTTAATGATCGCCTTTGTCAATGAGATTTTTTTCTTTCATGTGTTTTCTTATTCATATGTTTTATCTTTTCTACTTAAAGAAGTCTCTTTAACAATTCTTTTAATATTGGCTTAGTGATGTTTGTAACTCCTTTACCATTTTCTTGTCTGTGAAACTGTCGTCCTTTAATTCTAAATGATAGCCTTGCTGGGTGGAGTGATCATATTTGTAGGTTTGTGCCTTTCATCACCTTGAATATTTTGTGCCACTATCTTCTGGACTGGAATGTTTCTGTTGAAAAATTAGCTGATAGTCTTATAGGAGCTCCTTTGTACATAACTAACTGCTTTTCTCTTGCTACTTTTAGATTATCCATGTTTAACTTTTTGCATGTTGATCATGATACGTCTTGATGTGGACTCTTTGTGTTCATCTCATTTGGGACTCCGTACTTTCCGGGCTTATATGTCTATTTCCTTTACCAGGTTAGGGAAGTTTTCCATCATTAATTGTCCAAATAGGTTTTCAATTTCTTTCTTTCTCTTCTCTTTTCCGTTTGGTATCCCTATAATGTGAATGTTGGTGTGTAGGATGTTGTGTTAGAAATCCCTTAAACTACCCTCATTTTTTTAATTCCTTTTTTTTTTTCCACTTTTGCTAATTGGGTGGTTTCCACTGCCTTGTCTTCCAGATTGCTGATTTGATCCTCTGCTTCATCTAATCTGCTATAGATTCCCACTAGTATATTTTTCATTTCAGGTACTATATTTTTCAGTTCTGATTTGTTCTTTTTTATGTTTTTATTAATATCCTTTATTATGTCTTCTAGCTCTTTGTTGAAGTTCTTAATAAGTTCATCTATTTTTCTCCCAAGTTCATTGAGCATTTTTTAAATATATTTTATTGATTTTGCTATTACACTTGTCCCAGTTTTTCACGCTTTGCCCCCCTCTGCCTGGTACCCCCCCTCCAGCAATCCCCTCCCCTTAGTTCATGTCCATGGGTCATGCATATAAGTTCTTTGGCTTCTCCATTTCCTATACTATTCTTCACATCCCCCTCTCTATTTTGTACCTACCAATTATGCTTCTTAATCCTTATACCTTTTCCTCAATTCTTCTCCTTCCCCCACCCCACAGATAACCCTCCAAATGATCCCTGTATCTATGATTCTGTTCCTGTTCCAGTTGTTTGTTCACTTTGTTTCTCTAGATTCAGTTGTTGATAGTTGTAAATTTGTTGACATTTGAATCAAGTTCGTAGTATTGATCTTCTTTTTCGTAAATAAGCCCCTTTAACGTTTCATGTAATAATGGCTTGGTGATGATGAACTCCTTTAGCTTTACCTTCTCTGGGAAGCACTTTATCTGCCCTTCCATTCTAAATTATAGCTTTGCTGGACAGAGTAATCTTGGTTGTAAGTCCTTGCTTTTCATCACTCTGAATACTTCTAGTCAGCCCCTTCTTGCCTGCACAGTTTCTTTTGAGAAATCAGCTGACAGTCTTAGGAAAACTCCTTTGTAGGTAACTCTCTGCCTTTTTCTTTCTGCTTTTAAGATTCTCTCTTTATCTTTAACTCTTACCATTTTAATTTTGATATGTCTTGGTGTGGTCCTCTATGGGTCCACCTTGTTTGGGACTCTCTGCTTCCTGGACTTATATGTCTGTTTCCTTTACCAAATTAGGGAGGTTTTCTTTCCTTATTTTTTCAAATAAGTTTTCGATTTCTTGCTCTTCCTCTTCTTCTAGCACCCCTATGATTTGATGTTGGTATATTTGGAGATGTCCCAGAGGGTCCTTATACTATCCTCATTTTTTTAAATTCTTTTTTCTTTTCACTGTTCTGGTTGAGTACTTATTCTTCATTATGTTCCAAACGGTTGATTTGAATCCCAGCTTCCTCCCTTCCACTCATGATTTCCTGTAGATTTTTCTTTATTTCATTTAGTGTAACCTTCATTTCTTCCTTTATGTTGTCGCTGTACTCAGTGAGTTCTTTAAGCATCCTGATCACCAGTGTTTTGAACTCTATGTGATAAGTTGGTTATCTCTGTTTCATTTAGTTCTTTTTTTGAGGTTTTGTTCTGTTCTTTCATTTGGGCCACATTTCTTTGTCTCCTCATTTTGGCAGCCTCCCTGTGTTTGTTTCTGTGTATTAGGTAGAGCTACTTTGACTCCCTGTCTTAGTAGCATGGCCTATTGTAGAAAAGGCATCTGCAAATTGTGAGGGGTGGAGCCCTAGGTAATCACCAGGGCAGGGCAACCCGCTTCTGTATTGTGGCTGTGTAGGGGGAGAGTTCAGAGAGGGGACAGCACTGTTGCCTGGGTCCTGGAGGTTTGCCCAGCACTCACCCCATTTCCAGTCTCTTCATCCACTTCTCGTATGTGACTGGCGCCCTTCCAACTGCTGCCCTCGTGGTGAATCCCAGAGTGAGGGCATGTTTGCATATGTTCTAAGACCATGCCGGCCCTTTAACCTGAGTCTCCTGAAAATCCAGCAATTCCTTCTGCCACCCCAACCCCCACTGTTTTTTTCAGCCATAAGTTATGTGGATTTATCTTCCCAGCCCTGGAACCCTAGGCTTTGTGGTCTGGCCTGGGGCTTTGATTACTTACTCCCAAGGTATGCCTCCCGATTTTTATCTACCACACGTGAATGAGGGATCGTCTGTTCCTCTGCCTCCACTGCCACCTCTCTGTGCCACACTGCATCTCCACACTCCACCCATCTGTGCACCTCCGCCCCTCCTACCCTCCTGCATGAATGTGGCTTCTTTAAATCCTTGGTGGTCAGACTTCCATACGGGTCAACTTTGTGACAGTTCTGATGTTACTTGTTTTGAGATCTAGTTGTAATTGTCTCTATGGTTGTGCGAGGAGGTGAAGCATGTCTATGTACGCCTCCATCTTGACCGAAAGTCCTCATTGAGCATTTTTAAAACCAGTGTTTTGTACTCGGTATGTTATAGATTGCTTGTCTCTATTTCTTTTAGTTCTTTTTCAGGAGTTTTGTCCTGGTCTTTCCTTTGGGAATACATGTTGCGGTTCCTCATTTTGGTTGACTTCTTGTGTTCGTTTCTATGTATTTTGTAGATCTGCTACATCTCCCAGTCTTGATGGAGTGAGGTTATATAGAAGGTGTTCTATGGGGGTCAGGGGCACAGTCTTCTTGGTCATCTGAGCCAGGTGCTCCAGAGGTGTCCCCTCTGTGGGTTATATGTGCCCTGCTGTTGTAGTTAGGCCCCAAATACTGTTAGCAAGACCATGCTTTGGGTTGAACCTCAGGCTGACTGGCTGTGAGTGCTGGTCACCAGTATAGTGGGCAAGGGTTTGTAAGGGCTGATCCCACAGAACTGGTATCACTTGCTGCCAGCCAAGTCCGACCTTGGGGTGTGCTGGCTGTAGAACTGGTTGGTAGGTCTGCTCTGATTTGTTGGGCCTGGAGCCTCTTGGCAGTGGCTCTGGTACAGGCCAACATTAGGGACCCTGGTGCAGGCCGAGGTCAGCCACCACTTATGCTGGGCTTAGGACCACTTGGTAGGAGCTACAGAGTGATCTGCATCTCGTTGCTTGTGCTGGGCTTGGAGGTATTTGGAAGAGGCTACACTGCAAAGCATGGCAGGCTGCCACTTGTGACCCTTTGCTGCACAGCACAATGTAAGCTCAGGCAGGCTGCCACTTATATCAGGCTTGGGGCCACCTGATGGGAGTTACAAGATATACTGAGACTAGTCACCATTTGTGCTGGTCTTGGAATTGCTTGGTTGGAGCTACAGTGCACACTGAAGCCAGCTACCTATCATGTGTGTGGGATTTGTGGACCTTGGAGAAAGTCTGCAGTGCAAGTCTAGGGCACCCACTGCTCATGTGAGGTGTGCAGATTTGTGGGAAAGTCTGTAGCTTGAGCTGAGACAGGTTTCTTGTGTAGAAGAGCTGCTGGAGGAGGCTCAGGCCAGACAAGAGACTTACGGGGGTGGGCAGGGTTTCAGAATCACTAAGGCAAGGCGAATGGTGTTAGCCAATTTAAAGGAGAGTGCAGATTTGATGCCTTTTAGCACTTTTGTCCCATGGAAAGAGTTGCCACCTCCCCTGCCCTGGCAGCCCCTCACCCTAAAGTTAGTCAATTTAGTTCCTCCTAGTGTGTCCTTGATGCTTTTCAAGCTACTGCCCGTGCTAGACCATAGAACAAGTGAGTTTGTGAATGAGTGAGTCTGTGTGTGGGCCCTTTGCAATCAGCACCTAAGCCTCTACCAGCCCTTTGTCTTTCTCAGAAGCAATCCCTGCTGATTTTCACAGCCAGATATTATGGGGACCTCTCTTCCCAGCACTGGAGCCCCAGGCTGAAAAGCCTGGTTTGGGGCTAAGACTCCTTGCTCCTCAGGAGGCACCTCTGCAGCTGGGATATTGCCACACCGTGGTTGTGAGATCTGCCCATTTCACATGTCCACCCCTCCGGCCTCCTTTGTATTCCCAGTGACGGGAATTCTGTTCAGCCCGTCTTCAGGTGCTTCTCAGTGGTGGCTGTGCCGTATTGCATTGCAGTTTTGATCGTGGGAGGAGGGGTAGGACAGCATGTATCTCCTCTGCCGTCTCAAATGTCAAGTTTTAAATCTTTATCTTTACTTCTGGATTTTCTGGGTTTTGTGTTTATTAAAAAATATAATTGGTGAGGTTTAATTTTTGTTTGTTTATTTGTTTTAATTTTGTGGGGTGGGGAAGACTAGTTATGCCATACTCCAGAAAAACATTTTATGAAGATTTAGAAACAATATAGTTAGATTTGAAATCTTCATGAATCTTGAAAATTTAGTATTCAATATTGTTTAGGAATGTAGATCAAGAGCTCAGAACCAAAATTCTAAAATCAGAATCTCTTTACAGTTATTACGACTTTGTTATCATTACAAGGTGGTGTTGTGCCTTTGTCACAGTGAGCAAAACCTCACCGCACCAGCTTGTTTTATTGCCCCTTCTCTGACAGACTGATCCAGGTGTGAAAGGCAGGGAAGATGATGGATTAACACAACCAATATTTTGTTAATCTGTTCACTGTGTTTGTTTTCAGGGGCCTTGGGCAAAGCACCTAGTAAAGTGACTGATGCCCTTCCAGAGCCTGAAGTTGTAGGAGCAACAGCCGCCTCAGATGAGGAAGAGGAAGAGGAGGAGGAGGCCCTGGAGGCCATGCAGTCCCGGCTGGCCACGCTCCGCAGCTAGGGGCCACCCAGCTGGGCCCTCAAGCTCTTCTCATGCCTGTCCGCCAGGTGGGCGCACACTCCTCTGAAACAGCAGCCATTTATGTATCTCTTGCACTACACCTCTGTGAGAGGCTTTGCATTCTAAAGAAGGTTTTCTTCACTCCGCAGAGGTTTTGGGGATTGTTCTTGAGAGGTGGTGTAATAAACACATCATTTTCAGGAGTATAAACAGAAGTATCTTTTTTGGAAGGAAGGCAAAAGAATTTGGTCTTCTCACAAAACACTTCTGAGAATGGAGTTCATTGCCTGAATGTCGAAGACTCTGTACATTTTTTGGTCTGTAAAACACTATATAAATGGATTTTAATAAATTTCTGCTTTAACACTTGGTCTTATTTTAGATTGTCATGTGCAATGAACTTTCAAGGTGTTTGCTATTCCAAATTATTTCATATATGGCCTTGGAAAGAGATGCATGAGACTTGGAAGCTCAGAAGAAGGGGCTTTTCCTCTGTGGGTGCTTCTCCCCAGCCTTCCGACAATGTATGGGAGCCATTTTGTGCTTTCTGACATCTTTTAACCAAAAAGGTGATTGGGGATTTTGACTCTGTGTCCTGTTTGGATGGATGTATTATGTCCTGAGAGGTGTGTGTGGGGAGGGAGTCAGGGGACTTTTCTTCCCTCCCTTCCCATTGCAGGTTGCACCCATAACAGACAACTATGAGATAAGGACACGTTCTCTGACTGCCTGGCCCTGCTTTGGGCTGGTTGTTGTGGACGCATGGGATATGGGCCTGCCCGTAAGTGCTTTCTCAAAGCCAGGAGCTGACCAGTGAGATGCGTGGTGTGGTCATGCATTATAAACAACTCACACACATCTGAAATATTCCTAAATAGCATTTGTAAGTAATTCAGCAGTAGCAATTTATATTTGTGTTTGACAGTTTATAAAACTCTTTGACATATGTGATCTCATTCAGTCCTAACCCAAAAGGAAAACAGCTCACCTTGTACTGCTGGGATTTGACCCAGAAACCTCTGGTCCAAGTCCTGTGTGTAGTAAATCAGGCAGAAAAAACTCAGCCACTTGCTGACAGGCTGCCTGGTGCACATTGTGTGGAGATCCTGGTGTCTCTGGTGTTGCTGCAGTGAGGCCCTTCTAGTCTCACCATGCAAATTGGAGATCATGAATCCCGGTATGACCTTATTACTCCTGATTTTATCTTCAGGATACACTTTGTTTTTTCAGTAAACATGTTTTGGAGCAGTTTTAAGTTCATAGCACAATTGACTGGAAAATATAGAATTTCCAAGTACTGCCTGTCCCAACACGTGCAAGGTTTTCCCACATAGCGTACTGCCACCCCTCCCACACCACGGAAATACGTTCGTTCCTGAAATCATGCAGCGTGTAGCCTTTCAGGTTGGCTTCTTTCAGTTACTAATATGCATGTAAGTTTTCTTTATGCTTTTTAATAGCTTAATAGCTCATTTCTCTTTATTGCCGAATAATATTCCAGCATTTGTACGTACCACTCTATCCACTCAGCTGTTGAAGGACATCTTGGTTGCTTCCAAGTTGTGGCAATTATGAATAAAGCTGTAAACATTCATGTGCACGTTTTTGTGTGGACATGTTTCAACTCATTTAAATCCCAAAGAGCACAGCTGCTGGATTGTACGGTAAGGGTATGTTTAGCTTTGTAAGAAATTGCCAAACTGTGCTCCAGAGTGGCTGTGCCAGTTTGCATCCGCGCCAGCACTGTGTGAGTGCACCGCTGCTCCGCGTCCACAGCAGCGCTGGCGGCGGAGCTCTGGACTTAGACCATTCAGACAGGCTTGTGGTGGCATCTCATTGTTTCAGCTTGTAGTTTCCTAATGGCATGATGTTGAACATCTTTGCAGGTGCTTTTTTGTCATCTGTAAATCTTCTTCGGAGAGGTGTCTGTTTAGGTCCTTTGCCCATTTTTAATTGGGTTTTTTGTTTCCTTATTATTGAATTTTCAGAGTTCTTTGTGTATTTGGAATAATAGTTCTTTATCAGATGTGTCTTTTCCCAATATTTTCTCCCAGTCTGTGGCTGTCTTCTCTTTCTCTTCACGTTTTCATATAACAGAAGTTTTTAATTTTAATGAAGTCTAACCTACCAGTTATTTCTTCCGTGATTGTGTTCTTGGTATTGAATCTCAAAAGTCGTTGCCACACCCAAGGTCACCTAGATTTTCTCCTGTGTTACGTTCTAGGAGTTTTGTAGTGTTTTATATATTTAGGTCTGTGATCCATTTTGATTTAATTGTTGTGAATCATTTAAGGTCTTTGTCTGGACTTTTATTTTTGCACATGGATGCCCAGTTGTTTCAGCACCATCTGTTGAAAAGACCATCTGTGTTGCACTTTAGTATCCTTGCTCCTATGTCAGAGATCAGATTACGGTATTCATGCGAGCCTATTTCAGGGCCCTTGGTGTCAGTTCATCGCTGTGTTTGCCTGTTCTTTTGCCAATACCACACTGTTGTCTTCCACACTGTTGACTAATGTACCTCTGTAGTAGGTGTTAAGTCAGATAGAGTCCATCCTCCAGCTTCATTTTTCTCCTTCCATATTGTGTCAGCTGTTCTGTATTTTTTTTCTCTGCATATAAATACTAGAATTGCTTTGTCAATATCCACAAATTAACTTGCTGGGATTTTGATTGGGATTTCATTAAATCTATAAATGAAGTTGAGAAAAACTGACATGTTGACAGGGCATGGTTTTATGATTGCATTTATCTGGCTAGTGTATTCATTGCATGATATTGGAATTAAAGGATGCTGCTAATCCCTGGGCGTTTTGGTTCTGATGTGGATAATCAGAATTTTTCCAGGTGGATAGATGGAGAGTCAGAACAAATAATGACAGCCGCCATTCCAGCCATTCAAGTGAAATGATCTAAATGTAGGACGTGGTTTAATTGTTTAAGGAGGTTCTAGAGCCTCCATTCCTGCTTGGAGGCAGAGGAAAGAACATTGTTGGCTCCTTATCATGTGAATATTCCATTTCCCCTCAGTTCTCTAAAGGACATCACTGGAAACAAAGGTGAGTCAGACACTCTCCGGCCCTGGAAGGGCCTACGGTCTGGGAAAGGGAATTACAGTATAAACTACTGCAGTAGAACTTCCTTCAACGTAGGGCCAGCACCAGTGGTACCAGCTTCCACTCTTCCCACTTTAACTATTTGGTGCCCTCAAAATAAATCAATTTCAAGGTACTGAGAATAGCATTCCACACCACCAACTCATTTGTTTTGTTTTTAAATACAGCTTACTTTTTAAAATCACTGCCTCGCTTATGGTAATCACATAGCACTTCACTCTGGGTAGATGGTAACCTCACTTCCCCTATCTCTCCCCCTCTCCTGTGTTATCTGTCAGAGATGCCTTCCTGAGCGCTCCCAGCTCACACCTTCCTAGGCCCCCTTCAAGGTGTGTCTCAGAACTCCTAGGGAGAGGAGGTTATGACTCATTTGTTCTCAGTTAGTACTAGTCATGCCCGCCTCTTCACCTCTCCCTGACTCCCAGCCCCGTGACTGTAGCTATGGGAACAACTGTAAAAAAATCAAAGCTTTCAAAGCTTTGAAGAACTGGGACCATTTTTCTTGTCCTGTTCTGTGACTGATGCTCTTCAAATGCTAACATGTATTACCGATAAGAAATGCTTGTAAGTGAAATAAACTTGGGAAATGTTTGGTCAAAATAAACATAAAGCAGGTTTCTTTACAACTTTGCAGAGCCTTTCAGATGCATTTTCCAAATTTATTTGACTAAAACGATTATTTTTGAGATACCAGAGTTAACTTTTTAGCCACTTAGGCCATTTTAGAAATGCAAGTCTAAACCACAATAGGGAAGTAACCTTTTTTTTAAGCTAAGGAAGTTCTACACATAACCAGTTACAGTTTTAAAAAATAATGTCACTAAAATGGTGGAGTGGATACCTCCAAAGAAACATTGAAAAAAGAGCCAGAAACTATTAAAACCAACCTCATCAGAACTCTGGAAAAGAAAAGGTTTACACCGTCCAAGTGATTGCTGCATTAAGAAAAAAGAAACTTAGAAACAGAAAGCTGTGGCATGTTTGCTCGCCCTTGTCCCACCTGTTTCTAGGCGTGGCGGCAGCCACAACACCCTTGTGGCACCCGAGTTCCTAGTTCCAGAGGAACAGAGCGGGCCTTGCTCACGGGGTGCATTTGCCTGCCCTACCCTGTCTGGGGTCATCCTCAACCACCAACACAAGGTGCTCATCTTTGGTTTGCCAGTCCTGGACCTTGGGGTGGAAAAGCAGCAGCCACTGCTTGAAAACATGTGAGGAAGTCTTTAAGATGTGCAAGCACCTGGGCATTCCACAGACTGCTTAGAGACGGAGGAAAGCCAGGGAATGGGTTTCTTTAGGACACTAGGGCTTTCAGAAGCATCTGAATGCCAGGGAATTTAGAAAGCCACATACATGTCCAGGACACAGAATATGCTCAGAAAGGACCTAAGAAGTCTCTGAACACTCGCCATGGCTGATCTGCAGGCTGAGGCGGAACCATAAGTGGTCTGGTTAAGTGTTTAAAAGTGCCTCAGCACAGGGTCAATCCATAAAGACTGGGACAGGTGGTGGTGTTTGTGCTTTGAAGTCCTGGCATTGAGGAAGTCTCTCAGAAACACTGGCTGGGCACAGCAAGGCTTCAACGATTAAGAATAGCAGACCCCAGGGAGGGGGGCAATTCTTGAATTCTGGAATATTCAAATATCCAGTTTCCACCATGAAAAATCACAAATCATACAAGGAAACTGGAAAGTGTGGTTCATTTAAAGGAGAAATTTGACAGAAACTGCCTGAGGCAGGCCAGACGTGGTACTTCCCAGACAAAGACCCTAAAACCACCTGTTTTAAATATGTTCAAGAGGTAAAGAAAGTCAGGAAAACAAAATGTGTGAACAAAATGAGAATGTCAGTAAAGAGAATTTTAAAAAGGAGCCACAGAAATTCTGGAGCTAAAAAGTACAATAACTGAAATGAAAAAATATATAAATATATATATATATATATATATATATATATATATATATATATATATATGAGAGGTTCGACATCAGATATGTATCAGACCTGGATCCTCTCGAACTTGACCCCAGTGGGGTCTGGCCCCCCACCACGCTGGGGAGCCCACAGTGGGCATGCCTCACCTCAGGAAGGACTCACGACTCCAAGTAGATTTAATAGGCCACCCCGCCCTGCTTTAGCCCACAGTAGCCCCCAGCAGCTTGGGAGAAGGACCCATTCTCTAAGACCAGGCAATTCCACCCTCATCTGAGGGTGCTGGCTGGTCATCTGTCTGCCCAGTGTGAGGCAGAGTACAGGTGGGGGTGCCCGGCAGGTCTGGAAGACCAGGTAAGGGTAGCGGGGGTTGGGGAGGGGCAGGAGCAAGGTGGGTTTTCAGGCTGCTGCGTTGTGCATTGGGAGCCGGAGGTGAGAGGGTGGAGGCAGCAGCCTGCCTGAGCATCCAGACTGTGGCCTGGCAGTGGGGCCAGTGGGAGTAGCCCGAGAGGCTGTGTGGGGCAACCCCAGAGGACCAGACCGGATGAGGGTGACTTCCTCAAAAGGCAGCATGAGGGGCAATGGGAGTCCTGCAGGAAGGGACTCCTACAATGTGGGCCCCAGCATTGTCTTAGAGCCCCCTGACGATCCAGTCCAGCCTGCCAGATGAAGGGCTGGGTGCAACTTTCTCTAGGTCCCCATGGGCTCCTCTCACCTCTGTCTTGTGCTGGAGAAATGATGTGAAGTGATGGGCAGCAAGTAAGATGGGCATTAGCAGGCAGCGGGTTCGCTGAGAATCGCCCCATCTTTTGTGGCCTCCCTGCACAGCCCCCTTCACCTGCTCTCAGGGTCTCAGGTCAGGTGAGGTCCAGGGCTGGGCCTAGCAGGGCCACAGGAAGAGCTCCAGACTCCAGCCAGAGGAGCCGCTAGGCTGTGCCTGGGAGGCTGTGTGGGAAGATCAGGGAGTGCACCAAGGTCAGAGGCTCCAGGGGGAACCAGTACATGGACCATCCGCTCCACTGTCCATTCACAAACTGGCCCCTGGCAAGCCTCAGAGAATGGGAGACAAGGTGTGGTTTCTTCACCAGAAATGGCTTGGAGCAGGGAGAAGCAGACCCCTTTCTGAAGGAAGGCAAAGGGGCCTGTGGAAGCCCTCTGGCAGGAAGCCCTGGTTCAGGCAAGGAGTGGTGATGTGCAGAAAAGCAGCCAGGAGGAGGGCCCTGCGTGGGCACCGGGAAGAGGTGCACAACTTCTTCCTCAGTAGTTTCAGTGTTTGTGCAGTTTGTGTACCGTAGCACAGGCTGAGAAGCGCCCTGGAGGTATCAGAAGGTTTCATCGCAGCTTCTGGTGGGTTCCAGTTGCCCAATGCTGAGGTGTCAATGGTGCTGAGCCACGTCAGCTTCTCTGTGGGTCCCTGGGTCTACATCTGAGTGTGGAAGGGGCGGTGGTGGGGGGCCTGAGAGCTGTGTGCCCAGGGGATCCATCAGCCTCTCCAGGAACGACCTGGGTGGCAAGAACAGGGATGCTTCCATCAGAGCCTGCATTAGCCACTGGAGTTCATTTTGAGCTTCTCATCAGAGGAGAAATGCCCAGGCTCTGAGTAAGGCAGGACGGCGCAGGGCAGGGTTTGAGGGTGAAAGGTCTTCTCTCGGGCAGAACCTGGCTCCCAGGTCCAGCCTGGCAACCCTCAGAGAGAGCACAGCTGCTCTGCTCAGCTGGTCTGTCCAGTCTGCTGACCTTGTTCATGTCCTCACCCAGCCTGGCCCTTATGTACTAAACAGTTCCGTGGTCACTTTAGATCTCCCACACTGTGTCTTTTCAAATTATAATACATTGGTGTCCAACCAGCATAGTAGTCATCATTTTCATCTTGTTCAATAACAAGGCTCCTTCCTCCTGGCCTGGGGTTGTCGGGGGTGAGGGTTGTCTGTCTTGGAAGGGGGCCAGTTGTCTTCCTCTGTGTGGCTCACTTCCTCCCCTCTCACTAGCCTGGCAGGACCGCCCAGCAGGGAGAAGTGGACAGGCCTGGGCTAGCTGGGAAGGCTTCCAGGTGTGGGCTCCTGCTGAGGAAGGGCTCTGCACATCACAGACCCCAGAGGCCTCCCCTGAGCCCCTCTGCCTAGTGGTCCTTGCTAAAGACAGGGCTTCTCTGCTGGCTGCTGCCAACCCCCTCTGACTGGCAGGCCTTCCCTGGGCAGCACCCCACATACAAGGAGGCCACCAGAGTCCCACCCCAGCTTCGAGGCCACACAGCAGCCAGGCTCTTACCACCCCCTCGAAGAGAGCCAGGGCCCCAGGATCACCAGCTGGTCCTTGGGAATTCCCTTTGACAAGCTGCTCTGTTACAGGATTCCTCTTGGGGCTCCATCACCTTTAAAAACATTTTCTAATTAATATTTATATGACGGGATTGCTTGTTCAAACTTTTACTGGGCCACACAGATGATTTTGGAGCTAAAAGGACTTAGGAGATCAACTGGGCCAGCTCCCCGAACTTACAGATAGAGAAACCGAGGCCCAGGGTGGGAGGGGGATGCATAAGGAGATGGCTGCTTGTGGAGAGAGCAGGGCTGCAATGGAGGCCCTGGAGAGCTCCCCAGATAAGCCCAGGGGTCCTCAGCCCCTGGCCTCTGCCCTGCCTTCCCCACCCCAGTTCTCCCGTCACATCACTGTCCACACTGCTCTTTTCGAACCAGCTGGTGAACTCTTTCTGAGTCCTCTCCCCGCCCCTCCCTTCCCCCCAGCCTTGTTCAGTTAATGCCTACCAGAACCCATGGCCTCGGGAAAACCTTCTCTGACCCCTCACTCGCCATCCCGTGTCCCAGCGGACCACACTCGGCCTCACCTCCGATGGCCAGTCAGGTGGGGCAAATTAAAACAACCAGGTGCTCGGTCACATATCAGGTTAGCAGAAATCCAGAAGAACAGTGCCACCCTGATCGTCTGGGTGTGGGTGAAGAGCCACTGCGAACGACATAAGGAGGTCCAAAAAGATAAAAACATTTTCCCTTTTCATTGAATTTACTGGAGTGACACTGGTTAAAAATTACAAAGGTTTCAGGTGCACAGTCCCACAGCACTGTACTGTGTGTGCAAGGGTCCATCAGAGATGAAAACTGTTGAACGAGTCGCAGCAATGGGGTTTCGAGCAGCTCGAATGAAAAGGCGGCGTGTGCCTCTAGGAGGGATAGACACAAGTGAGAACTGCTAGCTGTGGGCATGTGTGACAGGATTCCATCTGTGACACATACACCCCTACAAACTCTCCCATGTCCAGAGTTGGGCTGTGCCTGGCCCCAGCTTACCAGGTGTGGGGGTGGGGTAGGAGATAGGAAAGAGAGGAAGATGGCTTTGAGGGTGCAATGAGACCCCAAGGTCATGGTTCTGAGACTGGACTCTAAAAGGAGGTGAGTGCAGCAGCTGGGGCTAAGGTGCAAGGCCAGGGTAGGCCATGCAGCAGCTCAGCCAGGCCAGACTGCACAGAGCTGCTCCTTAGCCCAGGATGACAGTGGTCCTGGACCATGACTGGGGTGGCTGGTGGTGCTATAGTTGGAGTGAAGCTGACTCAGCCTTGGGTTTAGGGGTGAATCACATCACCCAGGCCTCACCTCTCAACAAATTTTATCATCTTGAGCATGGGATGTATTCAAAGATGGGCACTTAACCTTACTTGTGCCCATTAGATACCTAGGACCCAACCTGAGCTCTGGGGGAAGAAGTCTGTGTTCATCAGGGGCTTGAAGTTGTGAGAATGTGAAGTTGGAGCTGCAGCAGCCCTTTTGGCACTATGAGAGGCTTCTTATCTAAGAAGGGAGCAACCCAAGGGAATGGTGACAAGAAAGTTGGAGGGAAAGAGATGTTTCACTCTGGACATCATTTCAGATGTCCCAGGCCACTTTTTAATTTTGTGAAACAACTTCGTTTGAACAATTTGGCCCAAGTCACTTTTTGTCACTTGCCATATAATCATGATTGATCCACTAGTTCTTGTCAACCTCTGCCCCTTCTTGTGACTGGGCAAGGCCTCTCCCCTGTCCTGCTGTAACCAAACAAAACAGAGATTCAGCTGCCTGCTGCAACAAAAGCCAAACTCATGAGGCAGGTGCTGGTGCAAAACGAAAGGTTTTATTCAGGTGCTGCCTAGCCTGGGAGAATGGTGGACTCCTCTCAAACACCACCTCCCCTTCCTGCCCAAGCCTGTGGTTCTTACATGGTTAGGGAGGTGAGGGCTTTTCTTTCTATCCAATAATTTTGCTAGCCTTTAGCATAGCATACTGGGGGAACCTATCCATTCATTTTTCTAGCTTTTGGTGTCCCTGCCGCTACCTTGGCAGTTGGGGGAGACTCCACAGTGGTCTGACCATCTTTGGTAACATTGGGGCAGGTCTGACATGAAGTGGGCACCCCACTTATCTATGTACAGTTCTGGTCCCCCAGGTGTCTTCCTGGCTTCCACCCCCAGCGATGAAGTGGGCCTTCAGGCAAGAACTGCATCCAGTCTCCACAAGCTTTGCAGGAGGCTGACACCTGGAGTACAGGTAGGAGGGTTTATCAGAACATCTTCTTCTAGAAAGACAAGCTGAGCGTGGAATCTCCGTGACCTAAGTTTAATTTAACTGACTATTTAAAAAATCAAAACCAGTAGCTAGAGCACTTAGAATATCTACCTTAGTTTAATTTCACAGGGATCCTGTTACAGCTTTTGATAAAATGTTTCATTTTAAAGGACCTGTTTCATCAAAATAGGCTTTTCCTTTACAGGGTCAGCTCAATTGATAAAAGACATTTTCATTAGGGAAAAGTGGTACCTGGCTTGGACTTAAGTGTGAATTTCATGAGAACCAAATGTTAGACGGGACAAGGCTCTCAAAGTCTGGGCATTTCTATATGTTATCACTAAATGTTATTCTTGTAAATGTTAAAATGTAGCACACCCAGTATTTTGCAGACCTGCTGTAAATAGGATGAGCTTGACAGTAACTCAAGGAATGATGCAGCCAACTGCAAAGGAGAAGTCAGGGTGTATGTAACTGACCACTAGTGTGTACAAGTAATGCCTAAGCCTCCGTGTGGGGAAGACAGAGCTTTGAATATAAATCCCATCTTTTTTTTTAACCTGCGGCAAGTAAATAAAACTACCTTGTGACAACCACATCTCGTTCTTGACTGGAGCACCCCAACACGTGAACCCCCTTGCGTGCAGTAACACAGGGAGATGGTTTACCTGAGAGGTTTGCTAATTCATCGGGGGAGATGACCCCGTGTCACCCGAGCCCAGCGTCTCACCTTTCCACTTCAGCAGACTGGTGCCTGGGAGGGGTCGGCAGGCAGGAACTGGGGAGAGAGCTCACTGTGGTGGGGGCCGCAGGCCTGGTAGGACAGTGCCTCCAAGCTCAAGACCTCGCTGGAGAAGAGGGACCCCGGCTGGGGGTGGGCTTTGGTGGCAAACTTGCTCCAGGATGGAGAGGTGTGCCCCAGACTCTGAGTTGGAAAAGGTGGATAGAATGGGAAAGTTTTTCAGGCAGGGCCAGGGGAGAGCCAGTTCCAGGAGGCTAGATGTCCAGGCGGGATTCTCCACAGGTGAGGGCTGTAACCTGCCTGTGCTCTAGGAGGGAGGCCAGGTCTGGATGCAGAAGTGTGTTCTCTCAGGCTGCAGTGGAAGGATGGGGACGCAGAGGAGGGATGAGGAGGCAGATGGAGGCGGGCAGGGTCTTCAAGCAGAGAAAAGTAGGGGACTGCGGGAACCTTGCCTCTATGAAGAAGGATAAAAACTTACCTTTGGGGTAACCCCTGCAGTGCATGCACCCTCCCATAAAACCATCTCCTGACCTCTGGGATCTCCATCTCAGGCTTCTCCCCCCTACCCCCATCCATCCCTGAGCCTTGTCCAGCCCTAGGGTGCCAAGATAGGACTAGGTGGCCCCTTGTGCTCCAAGGATGCCAGGTGGGAACCAGGTGTCCTGAGGAGGACACTCTGGGTGGGGATGTCTGGACGCCCACAGCTCTTCCCAGATTTTGTGCTAGGAGGGCAAGGGGCCAATATTGGCTAGAGGTGGGTCTCCCTCAGCGTGGCACTGGCGCTTGTCGTGGCCTCAGGGTGTCTCTGCTTTGCTGACCGCCAGGAATGGCGACAGCAGCAGCAGCAGTGGTGATGGCGGCAGCCACGCTAAGAAGCGCGGGATCATCGCAGGTTGAGGCACCAGATGTGCCCGCCATCCCCGCGCCTAGCATCCTCCGGCCACATACTGTTGCGCCGAAGGCAGATCCTGCTGTCTCCCGGTGTGCTAGGCCGCACGCGGGAAACTTTCCCACAGGTTGCCAGTGCTGGGCCCCGGCTATGGTCCAGCAGCGGTGGATCCCCCAGCAAGCGCCAAAAGCCCCCTGCCTGCCCCACGCCTCTCCCCAGCCTCTGCCGTCTCTCCTGCTGCCGCTGCCACCCTCGAATGTCCGGCTGGCCGCAGCCGCCTGTCACCGCCCCCGCCTTGAAGGTGAGGAAGGTGAGGCCTGGCCCCCGTGCCTGGAAACCCCATCTGCCAGTTCCATTCCCCTGCGCCCCGCTGTCCCCTCCACACCTCCCTCAGGCAGCGTCCAGCCAGACTTGAGCGAACTCTGCACACTCCGCCAAGTTGCCCAACTTAAGGGCCAGATCATTCCTGCAGGGGGCGCTCTGCAATGCACCCTGCACCTCGAGTGTGTGCGTGGGGTGGAGGGGTAAGAGTGAAGCTTTGTAGCCCTCCTGGCTCCCAGGACATCAAGCTTGCAGTCAGAGTGACAGGAAAGTCCTTCTGGGGGTAGGGGACTCACAGCACAACCCCAGAGAGTCCCTTGGTTTCAGGGCCAGGCTGTGCCTGGGTTGCAGTCAGAGCTCGCTCTAGAGCTGCTGGGTTCCGGGCGTGTTGTGCTACCTGTGGCCCTGAGGATTGGTTGCGTTGCCTTGGAGGGGATCCCTGAAGAGATCCCTGCTCCACTCCTCCAAGGTTGGGAGTGAGGGTCAACCCTCAGGGGGCTCAGTGGGAGCTGGACACAGAGGACAGGCCGCCCGTGCCCCTGGGGAGCAGAGTTCTCACTGCCCCAGCGGCTGCTGAAGGGTAGAAGCACACATGTAGGCGGGCCAACTGAGAATGGCCTCAGAGAGGCCTCATGTCCAACCAAGGACTGTAGATTCAGGGGTAAGGGAATGCCCCTCACGGCAGTCCTCTGGGAACTGTGAGCCCAGAGCCCCAACCCAAAAAGGAGCAAGGGGCAGAGCTCTAGGCTTACAGAGTCCAGAGCAGGATGGCCTGAGGCAACAGGGTTCTGGAGTGCTGGCCAGGTTAATGCCTTTGTCGGCTGGGAGAAGGCCAGGAACATTCAGGTTAGTTTCTAGGGGTTGCCTGGAGGAATGCCCTTCCCTTCGCAGTGTGGGCTGGGCTGGGGAATGCAGGGCTCAGTGGCGGCTCTGGGCTCAGAGGTGTTGGAAGCTCTAAAGCCCATTCATGTTGCAGGTGGTGCCCTGGGGCACGGAGAGGAGAGCTGCTGGTGGTGCCGGGTGCACTGATGCCCAGGGCCATTTGTGGCCCCTGAGGTCTGAGGCAAGGTCCTGGGGGAGGTTCCGTGCCACAGGCCTGCCCAGTCCAGACCCCAGGCTTCTGTTGAGGCAGTGAGGAGGACCCTGGCACAGCCTCTTCTGAGGTGTCAAGGTCTTCTGCCAAGTCCCGCACCAGAGGCTGCAGCCCAACTCTTTGTGGCACCAGGGACTACAGTGCAGTGACAGGGCAAGTTCAGTGCCCACCATGTGGGTCTCTTGCTTGAGACCTGTCTCTACATTGGAGTCATGGCCAAACTGACCGAAGCCTCCTCCGTGGTGCTCAGCAGGTGGACGGGCTGGTGAGTAGGCACTCCTCCCTCTCCTTTCTGTCCGTGGCCCTCACCTGGGCTTCCAAAGCCTGAAGCCTGTTACTTGGCTGTGCCCTGGGAGCATGAGGCCTGCCCTGAGGATCTTTCCTGCTTATGGACCATGGGTCATCGACTAAAGAAGTTGTCTGGAAGGCAAGTTATTTTGATTGGCAGGAGAGGGGTGATTTATTCAGGGGAAAAGCTGGGAGCTCCAAAGAATAAAAATCAGTGCCTCCTGATCAGAAGCCATGGCCGTGCGTCTCTTTCAGGCCAACAGGTAGAGGTTGAGAATCTTAACAAAAGAGACCATTAAGGGGCCATCCAATGAGGCAGGGGGCATCAGGTCCCACAAGGCAAAAACAAACAAACAAACAAAAAACCATCTTTAATAAACTGAGGAAAGGTCAACAGTTCTTAGTGCTGTTTATAGGTCACATAATATGTGACCATTGGATTATCAATATGGAGAGCATTTACTGACCTTGAAAAAGGCAGTTACTTAGAGGCAGGACAGGTCAAGTTCCGGCCAAGATGGAGGCGTAGGTAGAGACCCTTCGCTTCCTCGCACAACCAAAAGGAGGATAGCAACCAATCTGAAATCAATTAACAACCAGAAGCACCAGAAAATCAAACTGCATGGAACTCTGACAACTAAGGAATTAAAGAAAAAATCAACCAGAACAACCAGACTGGTAAGCGGCAGACCCCTTGGGCAGACTCAGAAAAACCACAGCGAAGCTGCAGACCGGTGGGGGCACACTTCGGAGGGCTGTGAGGGAGGGGCTGACTTGAGGGGACTCAGACAGGGAGAGTCCGTCGGAAAGTGCCCTAGAGAGGAGCAGGCCAGCCCCACTGGTTCCTCTCTGGCCCCTCCCCAACAGGCAGCACTGCAGCACAGCAAGGAGGGTTGTCCTGCCTGGTGAATACCTAAGGCCCCATCCCCTTATAACCTAGCAGCTGCGCGGAGACAAAGAAATATCACCCAAATGAAAGAACAGAGCAAAACTCTAGAAAGAGAGCTAAATGATGAGGAGATAGCCAACCTATCTGATGGAGAATTTAAAGCCCTGGTAATCAAAATACTCACAGAACTGATTGAGTTTGATTGAAAAATGAAAAAACAAATGAAAGACACTCAAAGTGAAATAAAGCATAATGTTCAGGGAACCAACAATGACAGGAAGGAAACCAGGACTCAAAGCAACAATTTGGAGCAAAAGAAAAAAATAAACATCTAACCAGAACAAAATGAATAAACAAGAATTTGAAAAAGCAAAGAGACTCTTACAAACCTCTGGGACAACCTGAAATGTTCCAATATCTGAATTATAGGGGTGTCAGAAGAAGAACAACAGCAAGAAATTGAAAACTTATTTGAACAAATAATGAAGGAGAACTTCCCCACTCTGACAAAGGAAACAGACTTCCAGTAAGCCCAGAGAGTCCCAAAGAAGTTGGACCCAAAGAGGAACACACCAAGGCACATCATCATTAAGTTACCCAAGATTAAATATAAAGAGAGAATCCTAAAAGAAGCAAGAAGAAAGGAGAGAGTTACCTACAAAGGAGTGTCCATAAGGCTATCATCTGATTTCTCAAAACAAACCTTGCAGGCAAGAAGGAGCTGGAAAGAAGTATTCCAAGTAATGAAAGGCAAGGACCTACATCCAAGACTGCTCTATCCAGCAAAGCTATCATTTAGAATGGAAGGGCAGATAAAGTGCTTCCCAGATAAGGTCAAGTTAAAGGAGTTCATCATCACCAAGCCATTATTAAATGAACTGTTAAAGAGACTTATCTAAGAAATAGAAGAAGATCAAAACTATGAACAGTAAAATGACACCAAACTCATAACAATTAACAAATGAACGTAAAAGAAAAGAAAAACAATGAAAACAAAAACTAAACAAACAACCAGAACAGGAACAGAATCAGAAAAATGGACATCACTTGGAGGGATTTCAGTGGGAGGGGGGAAGAGAGGAATAAGGGGGAAAAGGTACAGGGAAGAAGAAGCATGGTTAGACTCCCTGGCTGGCGTAGCTCAGTGGATTGAGCGCAGGCTGCAAACCAAAGTGTCGCAGGTTTGATTCCCAGTCAAGGTACATGCCTGGGTTGTAGGCCATGACCCCCAGCAACTGCACATTGATGTTTTTCTCCCTCTCTCTTTCTCCCTCCCTTCCCTCTCTGAAAATAAATAAATAAAATCTATATAAAAAAAAAGGAGCATGGTTAGTAGGCATAAAATAGATGGGGAGTAGGAAACAGAGGACTCAAAGAACTTATATGTACAACCCATGGACATGAACTAAGGGGGGATACTGGAGGGCTGGGAGGGCAGGGTGGAGGGGGAATAGAGGGGAAAAAATTGGGAAAACTATAAGAGCATAATCAATAAAAATATTTTTTAAAAAAGAGGGGGGACAGAAACAAGATTGGATTGATCGAAGCGCCTGAGAAGTAAAGAGTTAGAGAGGACATGGAGACTTACCATTTGTAAAACTGGCTTGTCTATTTAGCCATATTTTTTTAGGTTCCTAAACATCATACTACAATGTAGAGTTTTGTAGAATCTTAGAAAACTCCATTTGAGGCATCTATATTTCATTCCAGTTTGGAAAAAAAAAGAAAATGTATTCCCTGGTATAATAGCCAAATGCTACTGAATGAATGTTTTGAAATTGTCCAGAGTTTGCACAGTGTCTCCAAAAACTGGGTATTGGAGCTTTAATCTTAATTTGGACATCTGGGATGATTTACTTGCACTTAAAATGCATTTTAAAATCATAGAAGGTAAAAACGGGTGAAGTTTAAATATTAGTAGTAACAATCTAATGAATGTCACATGGCGAAGGACTTACTTTACTGTCTCCTTTCCTCCAATCTTCCATGTCTAGAAAGCAAACCCTAGCAAGAAAAATAATTCAATGTAAGTGTAGACTATGTTCAATACTGCAAAGCAGAAACGGTCAAGTAACACTGGATTTTCTTTTATCCTGTACAAAGTGTTTCCCTATTGGGACATTACTTTTTATTTGAAAAAGAATAATGTGGATATTATTTTGTTAAAAAACAAAAGACTGAAGGTTTTCTTAAAGGGACTGCAAGTATAATATTTAAATTTTGGGAGAATATTGTTTTTTGTCTAACCTAATCACATTAGATTCTATCTGCGATGTCATGACAATAAAAGATCACTCATGGAACAAATTAGTTTGACATTTGAATACACAAAGCAATGTGTATTTTTGACAACTTAGTATTTTCTTTCAAATATTTAAAAATCATTAAATGGCTCTCCACCAAACCGCCACTACCATCGGGACACAAGTCGTGTGCAACCTCTCAGGCTAGCCAGGGTCACCAAGGTGCTGGGCAGGACCAGCTCCCAGGGACAGTGCACAAAGGTGCTTGTGGAATTCACAGATGACACAAGTCGTTCTATCATCTGCAACGTGAACGGGCCCGTGCGTGAGGGTGGTCCCCCTACTGGAGTCAGAGTGAGAAGCTTGGAGGCTATGCTGAGTTGGCGTCTGCATCCTGGATGTCTAGGTAGACCACTTGGCCCCCGGGGATGACATTCAACTGTTAATAAAGTGTTTTTATTTTATGTAACAAAATCATTAAATAGACTAATTAAAATGACTAAGAAATGGTGCATGGCAGTTCTGGTCAAGATGGAGGCACATGTAGAAACACTTCGCTTCCTCACAAAACCAAAACGTTAACAACCAGTTTAAAAACAATAAACAACCAGAAGTGCCAGAAAATCAAACTGTATGGAACTTCAACAACCAAAATTAAAAAAAAACATTTGCCCACACAGGTAGGAGGGGTGCAGACAGGAGTTGGGTAGCTGAGCAGAGAGGACATGGGGCAAGGATACAGACCACATGAGCAAGGTGGGACTAGCTGAATGGGAAACGAAAGACTCGAAGCTAGCTGTCAAATACCGTGGTGGTTGCCATGACAGGAGAAACTCCCATTCTCACAGGAGAGTTTGTTGGAAAGTGGGGATGGAGTGGAGCAAGCAGCGGCACTGTTCCCTCTCTGACCCCTCCCCCACAGACAGCACCACAACGCAGCAAAGACAGTTGCCCTGCCCTGGCCAATACCTAAGGCTCCGCTCCCTTACAACATAACAGGTGCACCCTGGCTAGTGTAGCTCAGTGGATTGAGCACAGGCTGTGAACCAAAGGGTCACTGATTCAATTCCCAGTCAGGGCACATGCCTGGATTGTAGACCAGGTCCCAGTGGGGGCCATGTGAGAGGCAACCACACATTGATGTTTCTCTCCCTCTCTTTCTCCCTCTCTTCCCCTCTCTCTAAAAACAAATAAATAAAATCTTAAAAAAAAAAAAAAACCTCCAGAAAAAGAGCTAAGCGATGAGGAGATACACAGTCTATCAGATGCGGAGTTCAAAACACTGTTAATCAGGATGCTCACAGAACTGACTGAGCTTGGTCGAAAAATGAAGAAATGAAGGCTACACAAAGTAAAATAAAGCAAAATATTCAGGGAATAATAGTGAAGGGAAGGAAACTGGGACTCAAATCAACAATTTGGAGCAAAAGGAAGAAATAAACATCCAACCAGAACAAAATGAATAAACAAGAATTTTTAAAAATGAGGAAAGGCTTAGGAACCACTGGGACAATTTTAAGTGCTCCACCATCTGAATGATAGGGGTGACAGAAGGAGAAGAACAACAGCAAGAAATTGAAAACTTATTTGAACAAATAATGAAGGAAAACTTCCCCAATCTGACAAAGGAAACAGACTTCCAGTAAGCCCAGAGAGTCCCAAAGAAGTTGGACCCAAAGAGGAACACACCAAGGCACATCATCATTAAGTTACCCAAGATTAAATATAAAGAGAGAATCTTAAAAGCAGTAAGAGGAAAGGAGAGTTACAAAGGAGTGCCCATAAGGCTATCATCTGATTTCTCAAAACAAACCTTGCAGGCAAGAAGGAGCTGGAAAGAAGTATTCCAAGTAATGAAAGGCAAGGACCTATATCCAAGACTGCTCTATCCAGCAAAGATTTCATTTAGAATGGAAGGGCAGATAAAGTGCTTCCCAGATAAGGTCAAGTTAAAGGAGTTCATCATCACCAAGCCTTATTATATGAAATGTTAAAAGAACTTATCTAAGAAATAGAAGAAGATCAAAACTATGAAGAGTAAAATGACACCAAACTCACAACTATCAACAACTTAACCTAAAAAACAAAAATAAAAACTAAGCAAACACTTAGAACAGGAACAGAACCAAAGAAATGGAGATCACATGGAGGGATTTCAGTGGGAGGGGGAGGGGAAGAATAGGAGGGGAAAGCTACAGGGGATAAGAAGTATAGTTGGTAGGTATAAAATAGATGGGGAGAGGTTAAGAATGGTATAGGAAACAGAGAAGCCAAAGAACTTATATGTACAACCCATGGGCACGAAATAAGGTTGGGGGGAAATGCTGGAGAGTTGAGGGGTGCAGGGTGGAGTGGGGTGAAAGGGGAGAAAAAAATTGGGAAAACTGTAATAGCACAGTCAACTAAATATGGTTTAAAAATAAAATACCTGATACAATTTTTTCCACAAGCAATACTTAAAAATTTAAAATACTCTTTATAGGTGAGGAAGACAAGCATTATTTCCCATTAAAAAATTAAGTTTTTTTATTAAACATTTTATTTATTTTTAGACAGAGGGGAAGGTAGGGAGAAAGAGAGGGAGAGAAACATCAATGTGTGAAAGAAACATGAATGGGCCTGCAACCTGGGCATGTGCCCAGGAATCGAACCAGGGACCTTTCAATTTGCAGGATGACGCCCAACCCACTTAGCTACACCAGTCAGGGCAAAAAATTGTAAGTTCTTTAAGCATGTAGAATTTTTTTTAAGGAATTCTATAAGATTTCCTAATTAAAGGGAATCATTATAAATACATACACATATATATGCATTTACATACTCAATAAATATAAATATGTGTATATACATGTGTGTATATATGAAATAAATATATTTATGAGATGTATTTATATAAATGAGTGTATATAAAATAAAATGTACCCAAATTCTCCAATGAGTGGATTTTTTTTTTAGCATTAACATATGGAAGCAATTTATAAGCCTCTGAAAACAAATAGACAGCTAGATGGCTTTTGCTCCTGTGAGGTCCCTGGGAGAAAAGAAAAGAAATTTCTACCTGATACGACAAAAGGTGCTTTTTGGGAAATTCGCACTTGTAACTAGAACAGATTACATCCTCGTCATCACAGAACTCCGGGCGAGGCCCGTGGTTGGGTCAGCTCTGTGTGGCAGATAACGCAAGTCGCCGAGGAGGCTGCGGCCGGCTTTCCTCCGCGGCTTTGATTCTGCCCGCTCCTGTGGGCATCGCCAGCACTCCCATGTAACCTGCGAGGGTCAGCGAAACACGGAATAATCTCAAATTCTCATAAGATCTCTTTTAGTTTACTTGTCCTTTCTTCTTTTGGTTTCTTGTGGTTGCTGTGATGTTTTAGTGTCTACGGAAAGAAAGAAAATTGATACAAAAGCTGTCATAATTTCAAGTGGGCAAGTTTCTTGGAAAGTTATTAAGTCCATAGCACTATCAAGGGCAAACAGAAAATTGCATTTTATGTCAAAAGCTCACTGATATCAATTGTGAAGAGAGAAAAGGCATGATGGGACAGTCTAGTTAGAAACATAGTAGATCTTGGAACAGGGCAAATGACCTCATGAGCAAATTCTGCTCATGAAACTCCTTAAAGTTAGAAAGTGAGGAGAAAAAGGTGGAAGCACACCTTCCCAGGTGACACCTCCTTGGCGGGAGAGCAGGCCCCGGAGCAGCTGAGCAGAGGACAGGAGAGACAAGCACTCCCAGAGGAGACTGACAAGGGTTTTGAACCAGGGCATCTAGACAGGTGTAAGGCCACACCTAGCAACCCAGTGTTACCTAGGAAGGTGTCAGATGGCTAGAAGCAAGACACGATTAGTCATTTCTCAGGAAAGTTTTTTCATCAGAGTTTTAGGAATGTAAAGCTTTAAGTGAAATCAGATAAGATAAAGTGAGGTAGAAGAGAGAATGCAGAAAAAGTCAAAATCAAGACTTAATTTAGTGCAGAATAGTATACAGTAGATGCCTACTTTTGACAGAATAGTTGTGCTTTATAATTATATTGAAATAATATTTATTAATATCTGTGTAGCTTCATATATCTGATAGAAGTCTAGTTTCAAAGTTATTTTTAAAACGGCACAATAATTAATCCCAGAATTGTCAGCTGTTGATGAATTATTCAGATTCCTGAAATTGTTTCAATTATTTGGTGTGTACTAAAAGGCAGCATATACCCCACCTGATGACAGTGGCTGGAATTATGCTTTTAGAATCCTAATCTCCATTAGCGAACACTGCTCATTCAAACCATAGGAGTGCTATCATTTTATTACGTGAACAAGTGGGCAGCAATGAAAATGGAAACAAGTACTTCCTGCTTGTTTGTACACAGAAGTGAGGTAAGATCTCTGCACTCAGTGAGCTTGTAATTCAATTGGAAAGATGAGGCAAAAATGCCTTATATAAGCATGGGTTAAATAAACCTTCAGAAAACATGTTTAAAAGGTCATATGCAAAATGACGTGGTTACCTCCCTGCTAATGAATATAAGCCATGCTGTTTAAATCGTCCCCCTTCTCTGATCCCAGCACCACTCCAAAGGTTTGCTGCTATTTTTAACTCACAGAAGTGAGATTTATTTTTTATTTTTCCCTTGTAAACGGTTATATACATTACTCGTGTTTGAGAAACACTGACATCAGCTGGGATCGCTATGATTAAGAGGAAAGAACAATTTTTATAGTCAAGAAAAGCTTTACAAAAAAATAAATGAACTGTTTTTGAAGAATGGATAGGATATGCCCTGGCTGGTGTGGCTCAGTGGATTGAGCACCAGCCTGCAAACTGAAAGGTCGCCGGTTTGATTCCCAGTCAGGGCACATGGCTGGGTTGCACACCAGGTCCCTAGTTGGGAGTGTCCAAGAGGCAACAGATCTTGCACATCAATGTTTCTCTCCCTCTCTTTCTCTCTCCCTTTCCCTTTCTCTAAAAATAAATACATAAAATCTTTTTAAAAAGAATGGATAGGATGTGGATATATACAGAAAAAGGACGAGTTCACTCTATGGAAGGAAAGTAAGGGAGTAAGTGGTGTCCTTAGTAGCACATGAAAAAAATAATTCTGACAGAATAAGGTACAGGAAGATGGCTCTATTAATGACAGTTGCAACATATGCCTCAGACACTGAATTTATCAGTTTTCAGCTACTGAACGTTCTCCAGCGAGGAACGTGGTGAGGAGATCTGGTTAGAGAGGCTTTACCCGACGGCAGGATGCGGCGTGCCCGTCAAAGCAGTTGTGGATCACAGTGTGAGGAGTCCAGTGTGAAAACCTGAGAATGGTAGAGGCTAAGGCAGTAATTCCAAAGGGCATTGTGAAGGGAAAAATATTCTGAACTTGAGGACCAGCAGAAAGTGAGAAAATAAACGTTGAACTCAGTGCTTTGTTATTACTTATGTAAGAATAGGGCCATTGCTTACAAGAATGTGGAAGTCAATTTGTAGTAATGATCAAGACATTTGAGTGGCAAGGGTCTCAACACAAGAAGGGCCGATCCCACATAACTCAAGGGAAGGATGGCGGCAGGAAGCGCCACGGCACGTCAGTGTGTACCAGGCAGGGCCAGCCTGAGACAGCGGCCGTCTGCCAGCAGAGCAAAGGCCCACCGGTTTCATGCTGACTTCAGATGGTAAATGTGACACATGTGTGTCTCAGAGTCCTGGACATACAGTTTTGCTGTTGTTATTATTATAATGTTACAAATGATTTCAGGGCTAACTGAGAGCTGACATGAAACTCCCAGAGGGGGAAGCAGGGCAGCTGCAGAGGCTGCTGCTCACACCAGAGGGAGGAGCCCTTGCCGCTGTGGCAGCAGCACATTCAAGGATTCATCTTTGAAACAGGGTATTTCTGCTTCAAAAGCAGGGGTGGGGACCACATGGCAAAAAAAAGTGTGTTTTTGTTTTATGCAGTGTTTGAGGTTCATTAGTGGCCCGTCTGGGACAGAGCTTCTGAAGGTATGGTAAAAAGCGGCTCAAGAGCTGTGAGCAGTTGGGAAATACCATTGACTTTTAAACAACGCAGGGATCAGGGCCCTCACCACCCATGCAGTTGAAAGTCTCCATATAACCTAAGTTGGCCCTTCGCAGATGCAGATTCCCAGCCGCCAGTGCACCCTTGAACAATGCAGGTTAGAAACTTTGCTGGTCGATTGAACGGCAAGGGTCAAATGAAAACTAGGAGGGAGGGGGTAGGTCCACATGTGTCCAGGCAGCAGTTGTTGTTCCTGGAAGTTCATGGCCCAGCCCCGAGTGGAGTTCAGTGACAGGTTAGCAACTTAATAGCAGCTGGGAGAACCGAGGCACAAGGCGTGCACAGGCACCGCTTCCCAAATAGTCTCCCAACTCTATTTTATGTTACTGTCTTAGCAATGCTTGTTCCCTTTTACTTTTTTTCTGAAGCGGTTTCCGTTGCCAGTCTTTTAATTTTCCGATCTTGCCTGCTGGACTTGGCAGATGAATTCCATCCTCCTTGACTTGGGTGTTGTAGATCCTGAGGCAGAAGCTTTCCAGTGTCAATGCCGAAGTCTCAGCGTTCAAAACCACCAGCTGCAGTCCCTTCTTCCTTTTCTCTCCTCTTTTAGTCTCCCTTCCTTCTTCCCACAAATTTTCTTTGAGGACCTTCTTTATGTCTATTCTGTGCCCAGTACAGAACAGCCCAGTGTCCAGATCTGGGGGCTCAAACCTGGGCTCAATCCACTTACACGCTGCGTGACCTTTGGCAAGTTATATAATGGCTCTGGAACTCAGTTTCCTCATCTGTAGAATGGGGTTATGAACAGTACACACTTTATGTGGATTATAACACATCTAGCACAATTACTATGAAGTTTCTGTCCAGAATGTATCCAGTTATGTAATATGAAAAATAGAGACATTTATTGAAGAAGGTACAAGATACAAGAAACATTGTGCATAGGACAATGGTGACTTAATCTCCTTCAAAGTAGGCACCTTGGGACCTCACACAATTCTCCCAATGGCAGCACAATATTCCTTCTGCTCTGGCACCAGAAGCTGTGGAATGAATTTTGCCACAACATGAAAGATCCTACATCAAAATCTTGGACACAGTAGTTTTTGGAATCCCCAGATCAGCTTCTAGTTCTCGCACTGTCAGTTGCCGATCTTTGTTGATTGCAGCCCACAGTGGGAATGGGTTTCTACAAGATCTCTATAAAATTTTTATTTTATTTTTTAAAGGAAGAAATATCAGATTTCCATTTTTAAAAGATTTTATTCATTTAATTTTAGAGAGAAGGGAAGCAAGGGAGAAACAGAGAGAGAAAAAAACATTAATTGTTTATCTCTCACATATCTTCAACTGGGGGACCAGCCCACAACCCAGGCCTGTGCCCTGAGCAGGAATCGAACCAGTGACCTTTGCTTTGTGGGAAGACACCCAACCCACTGAGCCACAGTGTCAGAGCTTTGTAAGATTTTTAAAAGACTTGACTACTTAACAGTTTTTTGTCTTTTGGTCACAAACAAGAAATATATCTCAATGGATTTATTTTCCTTACATTACTCTCAGGAATTTTTCATATACTTTGGTCCCCAGAGATGTGTAAATATTTTGTTTGTGAGGGGCCAGTAGAGAGACCGGCGAAGAAGGTAAAGGGGAATCCAGTCCATAACAGCATTCTAAGTCTGCATGGTGACAGGTGATCACTGGATTTGGTGTGGTGATCCCATTGAAAGATATGTAAATATTGGATCACTATATTGTGCTTTTGAATTTAACATAATATTGTATATAACTATATGTAAATGAAATAACTTTTTTTTTTTAGTTTGAAAAAATCAGCCAAAATTAGAACACAAGTATCAGCTTTGAGACTTGTGCGATGCACAGTGTGGCCATCAGGGGGTGCACAGCCTGTCGTTCCCAGAACCAGTAGAGTGCCTGTGTAGTTGTCTGTACGAGTCAGTGCAGTGTCCACATGAGGACGGGAAATTCCTTTCCTCGGGAGGAGGACGTGTTGTCAGGGCTTCAGGACAACTTGAGGCCAGGTGCACCTGAGGGAAAAGCCACTGGTTCAGGACCCTGTAGTCTGAGGAGGGGGCTTTTCTGCAGCTTCTCCAAATTGTTCTAAATACTGAGTATAGAACCTTCTATTGTCTAAAAACTTTTCTCCGGTTTTATACTTCACTTTCTCCTATAGTGTGTTGATTTACTGATTGATGTTGTGATAAAACGAGTCTCTGAGATTTTATGTGTTCCAGGCGGACAGCATTAGACTCAGTGTTTGTGCACACCGCACAGTAATGCCAGGCACACTCAACACCATGGAATGATTCCCCTCACTGCCCCTGCTCTTCTTTCAAACCCCTTCTCATGGACTATTTTAGCGAGAATTAATATGCAAAATGATCCATTCAGTGCTGTGATGCATTGAATTCACAGCATCCTGTCTGCACTATATCTTTTGGATTAAGGATGATGGGGAGAAATCACAATGTACTTTTAGCCAAAGGGAAACACACACACATACACTTGTATATGGTGGAGAAAGTAAGGTAAAGGTTTGGGACCTGAGCCTCCCTGGTGGCGCCACATCTCAGGCTGAGGCAGAGGAAGAGGGTAGCACCCAGTTCATTCTTTGTCTCACTTGTATTCGTACATTTATTACAATTTTTAAAAAATGAAAAATATTGAAAAATGCAAAAAACATATTAAATACCACAACTTCATTTGATTTCAATATTTTATTTATACCCAAATCAAAATTTACAATTTTTTAACACCCTGGCTTTAAGGAGGCTAACTTACCTATAATACTTCAATATGTCCTCTTTTAGTCTATTTTGTTTTAACTCATAATTATTATGTGTGACATATTCTCAGGAACCAGTGATGAATACTTTATTTTAAAATTACTTTCAGCTTACTAACATGTTCTTTGCTGGTCCTCTCTGTGAATCAATTTAAATAAAATAAAGTAAAATCAAGGGAACTCCATAATTTGTAATGTGATTTCAGTAAGCAGAATTCATGAATTGTTGGGAACCACCCTGTCTGGCTTCAGAAGCTGGAACCCCCATGGCTAAGGCTGAGTGAGCGACCTTAGGGCCATAAGCCACTAAGGAGACAAAGCTTATCTCCCTGGGAGGGGCGCAGCCTCTGCTCCTTTTACTTCACCCTGCCTGGCCCCCAGTGCTTGATCAACTGATCAGCCAATGAAGGGTGAGATTCCTCAAGGGAGGGATGATCTAAGACAGGCATGATCACGGGGCCCCCAGGGAAGGACTTGGGGGGCTATAGCAAAAGAGGGTGATGGACCCTGGCCCCTCAGCTTTGACATAGCCTGAATCCTCATTCTGTCTGTGAGAAGTCTCCTAATCTCTTGGCTGCCTTACTTCCCCTGCCTGACTTAAGCCTGAAATAATGACAGAGGGTGGTACAGCCCTGTGCTGGAAAGGGCGGGTTCCCCAGGGTGATAAGGCCTAAGAAGGAATGCATAAAATCCTGTGAAACCTGCTTTGCTAAGAATGCTCTCAATTAAATGATAAGGGTCTGAGCAGGAAATGAGTTTGTTTCCCAAAGTTTTGTAGCCCTTTAGCTATCTGACCCTGCCTCAAAATAGGTCCTCAGAGTTTTTTGTATCTTATCTGTTGTTTGATTTTTACTGCCTGACAAAGACTGATGAGCTTTAACTGTATCCCTGTGCAAAAAGAACCCAATAAAAGCCCTTTGAGAGAAAGGCTCTTGTACCTTCTCCTTTGAGAGATCGGCCACCTTTCCTCCCCAAGCAGATCATGTCTTGGTAGACTTATTCTCATCTGTGGCAGCCAGGGGGGCCCTGCGGATGGAGTTCCCCCACAGTGAATCAGGTTTAGAAGATGAAAACATGATGCATTCTTAAATTAACTTCACTGGGCTCCTATTTTAATAACACTGTATGAATTTCAGGTGTACACTTAACAGTACAACATCTGTATACTTTATTGTGTGTTCACCCCCAAAGTCTAGTTTCCATCTCTCACCATACGTTTAACACCCTTTACCCTCTTTGTCCCTCCCCCACATCCCCCTCTTCTCTGATAATCGCCATTCTCTTGCTGTTTTTGTTTGCTTGTTTGTTCATTTGTTGCTATTTGCTTCCCCCCTCACCTGTGAGTGAAGTCATTGATAAGGTTCTTGCCTTTTTCAGCCTGACGTGTTTTACTTAGCATGATGACAGGCAGGGAGAATGGATGTGAATGGCTAGTTTCTCAGAGTAATTAGAAGAGGTTTTATGGCTAGTAGGTGGCCCTGAACTTCTCAGTGCTGTCTGGTGACCTCCCGTCACCTGCCCAAGGTCTGGTGGCTGGACCAGCCCCTGGGCTGAAGATGAGAGCCAACAGAGAATGCAAGGGCAGCCTCCTCTGGGATGGAGAAGAGGCCTGTGGAGGTGCACTCAGGGCAGGCTCTCAGCAGGCATGTGGGTATTGGCAGCCAGCCAGCTGGGGCCAGAGGTGTGTTTGGAAAAGTGAGCAAGGCTGACCTGTAGTGCTGTCGGAAGCAAGATAGGGTCAGTGAGTAAGGGGCATCCCCAACTCCAGGGTTCCCAAGAAGATCTGGTGTAGGAAAACCACACCGGGCCTATTGTGCACCTTCCTGTTTATGCATTACTGCTTTAGAGGATCCCTTTGCTTGGCTGGGACCCTGGGGCCTCTGGAGAGGAGGTCTCCATTGGGAGGTCTGTGAGGGTCAGAGCCACCCCAGCTCCCCTCAGGCTCCAAGGAGCCCCACCACAGACCAGCCGAGGAGCTGGTGGGTGGGAACAGGCTAGCCACCTGTAGGACACATGCACTGACCTGGCCACTGTCTCCAGCTGCCCGTCCTGCACTCCCTAATCTTGGTCTCGGGTTTAAGGCCCTCGGTTTCTGGGCTCAAGATGATTCGAAGTCAAGGTTTGCTCACCCTCTGGGTCCTCTCAGAAAAACTGCATAGCTAACAAAATAAAAGCCCTTCAAATTGTCCAGACCCTTAAAACAGCAGGTTTTCAGGTATGCCAATACCTTCCAAATTTAACACAAAAGTATTATAACCACTATTGAGTTTGTTAGCCTAAATTGAATTAAAAACTAAGATAAATTTGTTAACTTTTTCCTATTTTATGGAGGTTACAAAATACTTTTCATATCTAAGAAGAATAGATGTAACATGTCAAATGGAGCTTTAATGACATTTTTCAGCCATGGAATTTAGGACTGTGTTTTTCCAGGATGACTTCAGTTTAGATTTTGGTTTTGCCATGTTGATGGGGAGGGACCCCACAGCCTGCCTTTCATTAGGGAAACAGTTACAGAACACAGAGCACCCTGTTTCTCCTGGACAAACATCTGGAGAGTCTCATTCTGCCCCAGTTTTTACTAAATTTTTTTTCATCTTTTTATCACCTAATTTGGATACATAGAAAGTAGCATTTCTGACAAGATTTGGGCTTATTTATTCCACTGTCTGACTGGGTTCAATCGATTTCTTCTCTGCATTAATTAGTTCATGAGTTATTTTCATATTTTTTGTTATGGTCAATCAAAGGAATATCATTAACACTAATGTTACTGTTATTGCCATTTATTCTTAACTCTGTTCCTCACACATAATAAATGTAGCATTTACATGTATACTTTCCCATATGTTTTTACTTTGTGAATGCATCGCAGACACACAGATATTGAAGCCATTCATTGAGCACCTACTATGAGAGTTTTAGAGAAGCGATTAAGGATCCCACCTCTGATTCCAGACACAAAGGTTCAAAGCTTTTGGCTCTTCCACCTACTAGACACATGTCCTTGTTTCTCTATAAAAAATGGAAATAATAATAATAGCTTGTATTTCATAGATCTCTTTTTAAAATTAGATAAGTTAATATGTGACACTTAAAACAATACGTGTGAGTTATAACTCATAATAAGTGTGAGTTATTTTATGTGCAAGAAACAAATAGCGTACAAGGTCTGTCCAGAGAAAGCCCAGCCAGTGTTAATTCAGCGAGACTGGTTTGCCTGCACCGACGTAACCTGGCCGCCCATGGGCTTGACCCGCACTTCTCACAGGAACGGTTGCAACAGCAGGCGTCCACAGTTACAAGCCACTCAGGCCAGTTCTGGAAAGCTTCTTCTGTTTCTGGGCGGTGTTCGCATATTCCTCAGTGGGCAAGGTGCAGGTTAGATTTTATAATGTCCGTGCACGGACACACACATGGGCTTTGTTTACATGAGCTATGACCACGGCAGTGGTAGAAATATGTCTGGCATCTAAGGCAAGTTTTTATCACTTCATGTTGAAAAATCAGCATTTTCCTCTATTCCCTTCAGAACATATGTGCATCTTCTTGCCCCAAACGATTCTTGAGCAGTCACACGGAATCCATTCAAGAGGGATTCTCAGGTGGCCAGGGCCTTCGAATTTTCAGCCAAAGCAGAAGTGTGAGAGGCCCATTTGTGTTTTCTGGAGCACGGGTGTCGTGGGAGGGGTGGCGACGGGCGGACACTGGCTGGCTGGCTGGTCCTTCAACCCCGGGAGATGTGCACTGCCCACCACTGTGACCGAATGGTGGACCTGGCTGTCCTCGTGGCTGCTAGGAGCTTGTGGTCAGTTCTGACACTCTGTGCTCTGGTTCCTCAAACCTCCTGGGAAAATGTTTACTGACATGAAAATTACAACTAAATTCCAGAAAAACCATTATTCAGAACTGCCAAAAATGGAGCTGAATGAACGTCCTAAAACTTTGGAATTAAAGAAAAAAAAAACCACATTGAGACTGGCAGGAGGGGCAGGATGCAGAACAGCCGGGGCCCACACCCACTCGAGGCAGATAAAGGTCAGGAGGGATATATCAGCTGCGGAGCTGCCCCGGAAGAGCAAGGGGTCCCAGCCCCCCACCAGGGCCCCCAGGTCAGGGTTCCTGTGCCAGGAAGAGAAGTCCCCTTAACTTCTGGCTGTAAAATCCAGTGGGAATGAGGCTGAGGAAGACAAAGTTTCTGGAATCCCAGGCATTTCCTTTTGAAGGGCCCACGCAGACTTACTCAGATTCCTTCCCTCCGAGCTCCAGTGCTGGAGCAGCACTTGAAAGACAGCAGAGATGGACGGGGAGCAACTGAATTGTCCGTATCAGGGCAAGAGCCCAGGGACAGGGGGCGGCTTTCTCCAACATAGAAGTGCTGGCCGAGGCTGCTGTTCCTTTGCCGAGCCCTCCTTGCACAGACTCAGCAGGCAGGCGTCGTATCTAAGACTCCATCAACCTGGCTCACCCTGTTTGTCCCGCCCTGGTGATTCCTTGAGACCCTGCCTCATCCAACTTGTGGGCCCACCCAAGTTGTTTGAGTGGCCTTTCCATATGAATAGCCTGTCTTAGCTCATGCTTCAGACTTTCCTAAAATCTCTCAAACAAGCAACATCTGAACCCAGCTTCCCCGTATCTTTCACTAAGTGGGCCAGGCCCAGCACTAGCAGCAGCTAGCCTTGGTTCACAGGTTGGCCTCTCCTGGGCACCTCCAAGCCCAGCACAAGTAGCCGCCGTCTACAGATTGCTCTGGAGCTCATGCCAGGTAGCCCTGGGCTAAATGCAGGCTGTGGCTAACTTTGGCCTGCACCCCCCGGGAGGCCCCAGAATCAGCACATTCAGTGGACAGCTCAGACCACATCAGAGCAGCACCACCCAACCACCTCCACAAGCAACACACTTAGTGGGTACCAGAGCCCCACTGAAGTAAGTCCTGTTCTGTGGAGTGGGCCCCTGCACAGCTGATCCTCCATGGTGGTCAAAGGTCAGTGGTCAGAGGTCAAAGTTGACTGTAAGGTAGTCAGAGAGGATCAAGTGGGTTGATTGCACCTGGTCCAACGGCTCCACTGCAGTTAAACTGCTTGCCTCCTACAGTGCACCAGGGCCGTGGATGGTCTTCTCTGGAGTGCTAGGGCATGGCACCACCACCTCCATGAGGCTGGGCAGCCAGCATGTCCAGAGCAGCCTTGGGGAGCTCCTCCTGCACCTGAGCCTCCCCCAGGCCAGTGCCATCAACTGCATGTAGTACTTGAGGCTTGGCAGACTCACCAGGCAGTAGGACAGGGCCTCACCCAGTATCTGCTCAGGGTTGATGTCATGGCACTCTCAGCCACAAGTGCCTCTGGGGAAGTGTGCCAGCCAGTTGTAGCCGCATCTACAGCCCCTGTGCTCCAGGGCTACCACCCAGGCACCCTGTGCCACCTCCTGCCATGTCACCTGGGCCTCCAAGAAGTTTCAGAGCACCTGCTCCAGAAGACACCCAGTGCACCATGGCATGCTCCTCAGACCAGGGCCTCCTAGCTCGCATGAGCTGTCTGCCTTGCCCATGGGCTGTCCCTGTAGTCCTTCTGCACCAATTGCCAAAGCGAGCAACACCTGGAGAGTTTTTGGGGAACAGCTGCTGGTGGTCCACACTAGGAGTAGGGGCTGAGGGAAGCAAGACAGGGGCCCTGGGCTGCTCTTCCCTGCCAGTCAGGTGCTGAGGGATTGGGTTTTAGGAGTCTGATAACTTGATCCACGGGGCAGGAGCACGCTCACAGCGCCTGTGGCGAGCTCAGGGCCAGCATCCAGGCCTGGCGGTGGCCGTGGGGCCAGGCATCCTCCTGCCCGTGCTCCCCAGGCTGCGCAGATGTCACCGCCTCTTCTAGCTGAGCCCAGGGTCCTGGGGCCAGGTGACAGGCAGGTTGGCAGTTTGTTGGCTCTGGGATTCCAGGCGCCTCAGCCTGCTCATGCTGTGGGCCCGACAGGGCTCTGCCCAGCCCTGGGGATGTGCCTCATGGGTGGTACATCCCCGCCGCTTTTGTGTTTTGCTGTGAGACCCTCTCTGCATGTTCTTTATTCTTATATTATTGCATAGAATTGTGTATCAAGTAAGTAGAAATAAATTTAACTAGTTTTTAATAAAAATGGATCCTTAGATGAAAGAATTTCAATCAAGAGTAAAAGTTTAAAAAGTAGTAACTGCTACCATAACACAAATTTATATTTTATTCAATATATAGGTTACATACCCAGATCCTTAGGGTCTCTAAAATCTTAGTATGTATCTAACTAGTAATAAAATTGTAAAACAAGTCATTCAACAAATGATTCCCAAGACTCCAGATTATTTTTAAATGTTGGTGTAATATTTAATTTTTCAGAGTTCTCTATCACTAAACAAATGCCCTCTGAGCCATAGCTGACTTTGGAAATCAGATCAGACACCATAAATAACTTCCTCATTAAATTGTAGTTCACCAGTGACCCTAGGCTAAATACTCGAACAATGTCTATAACAACATCCACGAAGTTTTCATGATGTTAAATTAATTTCACTTGCAGTTGCTCCTGAGTTTAGGAAAACTACATTCAGTTTTTGTCCCACCCTTATAATTTTGATTTAGCACTTTAGACTCTGAGGGTCCTTGTTATCTATGAAGTTACAATTGCTTACTTTAATGTCATACTTAATTAGGTCAAGCATGGTTTCAAGCCAGACGTCATGTGGAACCAGTTAAGCGTGGGCTCGCTGCCAGGCTGCAGCGAGGATTGTCTCCAGCACAAACCCAGCGCCCTGACTTTAGGAATCTGAAGGCACTGCCTCCTTTTATATTCTTTGCAATGACTGTACAGAAGCAAAAGTGAGCGAGACTGGTTTCTGTGCAGGGATGGAGGCAGTGGCACCGAGCTGTGCTAGCAGTCACTCCATTCTTCACCGCCACTTGCAGCTGGAAAAAACATCTGCTTTGCTTAACATCCTTGCTAAAGCAGTAACAATTAATCGTGTTATTAAACCTTGATCCTTCTTTTTATGCTCCGAGTAAGTGGGAAGTGCGCATTAAGCACTGTGTTCAGGAAGAGCGCTTGTGACTCAGTTGTGGGCTGAACAAGCCCATTTTTCATAGAATAATGGTTTTATTTGACAGTACAACTGTCATTCTCTCAAAAATAAAAGTGAGCCTGTCACTTCAAGGCAATAAAAGCTTTATTTGTTGCTAATGACACAATCCAAGCTAACAACTGGGATTCAGCAAAACGTGTACTCTCTTTTGTGAGCTCGAAAGCTTTTCAATGCTTAAAGGCTTTTTCTGGGAAGATTGATGGTGATACTCACAACAGTGAGTGTTTGACACTGTATAAGGAAATGTGAAACCATACTTGCCAAATGACCAGCACACAGTATTGTTATAAAATCACATACAAGTAGAAGAGTCATTCCGTGTGCAAGATTTTTCAGCAGGTATCACTTTAGTAGAGCCCTTACTGCAAGGTCATGGGTATGGTTTGAAATCCATTGAAACTAATTCAAGAAACCAACACTGGAGGACTTTTGATAAAGTATTAAAGAATATTCACAATCATCTGAAGGCTTTTGAAATACTTCTTTTTTTAGTGATATAGCTACCTGAGGCTGGGTCTTCTTCCTATTGTGTCTGCAAACCAAAGGACCGGAGTGCTCACTGCAAACGACCAACAGTGAAGTGCGCGTGAGAATCATCTGTCTTCTATCAAGGCAGACATGGAAGACGTGTGCAAAATTGTAAATAAGTGACACGCTGTTTCCCCAACTTTTCTGTTGGGAAAATAGCTATTTTTTTAAAGTACAAAGTTCTTTTAATACTATATTTTCCAAATGGGGTTGATTTTGTCCCCCAGCAGACATTTGGCCACGATCGGAGATGTGTTTTGTTTGATGGAGTGGGGTGGGGAGAGGGTGCTCCTGGCACCCAGTGAGCAGAGGCCAAGGATGCCGCTGAACATCCTGTAGGGCACAAGACAATTCACCACAGTTATGAATTATCTAGCTCAAAATTTCAGTAGTGCTATAAAAACCCTGTTTTAGCAGAGAATGGACTTTTTAAATTCTCAATTTTAACTTCTAATACAGTAAGTATTAATATAATCCACACAAATACTCTTTTGAGATCCTCAATGACTTAAGCATTAGTTCTAAAACAAAAACAAATGATTTACTTCAGTAATGTCATAGAAGCACTCTACAACTCACTCCAATTATGTCCATGGTTATTACCTAATGGTAAACTTGATATCTTATCAACTTATTAGCTAGAATAACAAGATAGGTTTTTAAACTCACCTGTTGCTTATGTGGTAATATATGGCTATGGTCACACTGTGGAGGAAAAAAAATGGTAATAATTGATTTTATTACGTAAAAAGTTACACATGGCTTGCTGCATGTTTTACCAGATTATCCTTCTTAATTTCTTGGGCAAAATAGCAAAGTACTTTGTCAAAAATTTTTACAAAGCCGTCATTGCTTAACTGGACACTTACATGCCCATATGTTTAGTTCAGGAATGACAGCATAAAACTCATCAGCAACACTTGTACCCTCTAATAATGCTGTCATCTTGAGGTTGAAGGATTATGACACTGTTGGTATGTAGCTGTTCATTTCTCAGTGGTGCCAAATATATTTGTGTCAACAGACAATGATTCAAAATGCTGGAGTTCAACTTGGGTGAATACCAGGGCACTGACTCAAATATTTCTTTAACTCAAATAGCAAAACGTTGAAAGCTCAGAAAATCTGTATTATAGTTGGAAGCAATAAAACAAGAGATTTCAAGAAAGGCTAATACATTTGTGATTTCTTTTATTATTATAACCCTTTTTAATTCACATCTTTTCTCAGGCATAGGGGGTCTGTCTGGAAAAACTTCAGCCATTGTTAATATAATGAGAATGGTTTGAGTGACATTGATGTAACCTGGCAGCCAAGGAGAGTGGACGGCAATGTGCATGAGTGAACAATGATGACTTCACTGTACTCGTCAGTGGGGGCAGTAGATGCCAGTGAGTGAACATGTGTACTGTGTGGCCGTCACATTCAAAATGACTGAGCCAGTAGAGCAGCAAATCTGCATCAAATTTTGCATTAAGCTTGAACATTCCTCTGTGGAAACTATTTCAATGATTCAGAAGGCCTCAGCTATGGGCTACTGGTGATTGGCAGCTTCATCAAGACAACAAGACTGTTCATGCACCACGTCTCGTGCAGAGTTTTTGGCACAACATCAAATCGCCCAGGTGACTCAGCCCCCTGCAGCCCAGATTTGATGCCTTGTGACTTCTGTCTTTTCCCAAAACTAAAATCACCTATGAAAGGAAAGGGACTTCAGACCATCAATGAGATTCAGGAAAATATGATGGGGCAGCTGATGGTGATTAGGACAGCTGTGTGAGGTCCAAGGTGCCTACTTTGAAGGGGACTGAGGCATCATTGTCCTATGCACAATGTTTCTTGTATCTTGTACCTTGTTCAATATTTTTCTAGTTCTAATTTTCATATTACATGGCTGGATACTTTCTGTACAGACCTTGTATGTAAAAATGCTGTTTTTACCAACTTGTAATAGCATCTAATTACTATTAACACATCAGTTGAAAATGTAAAAAATCTGTATTATACTACAGAATTATTCAACACAGTAAAATACCAATAATCATAGTAATGATAATTACCAAAGTGGTATCTAACTCTGACTGAGTACTTAATATTAACTAGAAGCTTTGCTAAGTACTTTTCTGGATTGGTTTTTTTTCCAAAGTAAATATTTTATTTAACCAATCACAATTTTCAAAATGACAAACATTTATAGCTTGTTTTTTGGCATATAAAATTACATTTTTTTAATCATTGTTCAAATACAGTTTTCTCCTTTTTACTCCCAGTCCAGCCCCACCTCCCACCCCTCCCCACTTCCCTCCCATTACCACCCTCCCCCTAGTTTTTGACCATGAGTCCTTTAAGTTTGTTCCCGTGAACCCTTCCCAATGTCCCCTGAAATTCCCTCTACTCTCCTCTGTGGTCACTGTCAGCCTGTCCTCTGTATCAGTGTCTTTGGTTACATTTTGTTTGTTTCTTTGTTTTGTTATTTAGGTTCCTGTTAAAGGTGAGATCATATGGTATTTGTCTTTCACTGCCTGGCTTATTTCCCTTAGCATAATGTTTTCCAGCTCCATCCATGCTGTTGCAAAGGGTAGGAGCTCCTTCTTTCTTTCTGCTGCATAGAATTCCATTGTGTAAATGTACCACAGTTTTTTGATCCATTCATTTACTGATGGGCATCTTGGTTGCTTCCAGCATCTAGCTATTGTAAATTGTGCTGCTATGAACATTGGGATGCATAGGTTCTTTTGAATTAGTGTTTTAGTGTTCTTAGGATAGAGTCCCAGCAGTGGAATTGCAGGGTCAAAAGGCAGATCCATTTTTAGTTTTCTGAGGAAGTTCCATACTGCTTTCCATAGTGGTTGTACCAGTCTGCAGTCCCACCAGCAGTGCACTAGGGATCCCTTTTCTCCACAACCTCTCCAACACTTGTTTATGATGCTTTGTTTATGATGGCCATTCTGTCTGGTGTGAAGTGGTATCTCATTGTGGTTTTAATTTGCATCTCTCTGATAGCTAGCGATATTGAACATCGTTTCATGTGTCTTTGGATTTTCTGTATGTCCTCCTTGGAGAAGTGTCTGTTCAAGTCCTTTGCCCACTTTTTAATTGGATTCCTTGTCTTCTTAGAGTACAGTCTTGTAAGTTCTTTATATATTTTGGAGATTAAACCCTTGTCTGAGGTATCATTGGCAAATATGTTTTCCCATCCAGTTGGTTCTCTTTTAATTTTGATACTGCTTTCTTTGGCTGTGCAGAAGCTTTTTATTTTGATGAGGTCCCATTTGTTTATTCTTTCCTTTATGTCCCTTGCTCTAGGAGACAAGTCAGTAAAAAAGTTTCTTCGTGAAATATCTGAGATTTTCCTACCTATGTTCTCCTCTAGGACTTTAATGGTGTCACATTTTATATTTAAGTCTTTTATCCACCTTGAATTTATTTTTGTATATGGTGTAAGTTGGTGCTCAAGTTTAATTTTTTTGCACGTGGCTGTCCAGTTTTCCCAACACCATTTATTGAAGAGGCTATTTTTATTCCGTTTTATGTTGCTGCCTCCTTTGTCAAATATTAATTGACCATAGAGACTTGGGCTTATTTCTGGGCTCTCTGTTCTGTTCCATTGGTCTATGTGCCTGTTTTTATGCCAGTACCAGGCTGTTTTGATTACAGTGGCCTTGTAGTATAGTTTAGTGTCGGGTATTGTGATCCCTCCTACTTTAGTCTTCTTTCTCAAAATTGCAGCAGCTATTCGGGGTCGTTTATAATTCCATATAAATTTTTGAAGTGTTTGTTCTATGTCTGTGAAATAAGCCATTGGTAGTTTAATAGGAATTGCATTGAATGTGTACATTGCTTTGGGTAGTATGGACATTTTGATGATATTAATTCTTCCAATCCATGAACACGGTATATGTTTCCATTTGTTTGTGTCTTCCTTGATTTCTTTCCTGAGTGTTATATAGTTTTCTGAATACAGGTCTTTTACCTCTTTGGTTAGGTTTATTCCTAGATATTTTATTTTTCTTTTTGCTATTTCAAATGGAATTTTTTCCTTGATCTCTGCTTCTGCTGTTTCATTGTTGGTGTACAGAAATGCCTTTGATTTCTGGATATTGACTTTGTATCCCGCTGTTTTGCCAAATTCATTTATTAGGTCAAGCAGTTTTTTGGTAGAGTCTATAGGATTTTCTATGTATACTATCATGTCATCTGCAAACAGTGACAGTTTTGTTTCCTCCTTTCCGATTTGGATGCCTTTTATTTCTTTCTCTTGTCTGATTGCTGTGGCTAAAACTTCCAGTACTATATTGAACAGAAGTGGTGAAAGTGGACAGCCTTGCCTTGTTCCTGATCTTAGTGGAAAAGATTTTAATTTTTGCCCATTGAGCATGATGCTGGCTGTAGGTCTCTCATATATGACCTTTATTATGTTGAGGAATGCTCCCTCTATTCCCACTTTGCCGAGTGTTTTTATCATGAATGGGTGCTGTACCTTGTCAAATGCTTTTTCTGCATCAATTGATATAATCATGTGGTTTTTGTCTTTGCTTTTGTTTATGTGATGTATTACATTTACTGACTTGCAAATATTGAACCATCCTTGCATCCCTGGAATGAATCCCATTTGGTCATGGTGTATGATCTTTTTAATGCATTGTTGGATGCAGTTTGCCAGTATTTTGTTGAGGATTTTAGCGTCAATGTTCATCAGTGATATTGGCCTGAAGTTATCTTTCTTTGCTGTGTCCTTATCTGGTTTTGGAATTAGGATGATGTTAGCCTCATAAAAAGAGTTTGGGAGACTCCCATCTTTTTGGATTTTTTGGAATAGTCTGTGAAGGATAGGGGTTAGCTCTTTCTTAATGCTTTGTAGAATTCTCCTGTGAAACCATCTGGTCCCGGGCTTTTGTGTGTTGGGAGTTTTTTTATTACTGCTTCAATTTCTTTTGTTGTTATTGGTCTGTTCAGGCTTTCTGCTTCTTTTTCATTGAGTTTTGGAAGATTATATTTTTCTAGAAAGTTGTCCATTTCACCTAGGTTTTCAAATTTCTTGGCATACAGCTCTTTGTAGTAATTTCTTACAATCCTTTGTATTTCTGTGGTATCTGTTGTAATCTCTCCTCTTTCATTTCTGATTGTGTTTATTTGGGTCTTCTCTCTTTTTTTCTTGATGAGTCTGCTTAAAGGCTTGTCGATTTTGTTTATCTTTTCGAAGAACCAGCTCTTGGAGTCATTGATCCTTAGAATTGTGTTTTTAGTCTCTATGTCATTTAATTCTGCTCTGATCTTGGTTATTTCCTTCCTTCTGCTTGCTCTGGGCTGCCTTTGTTGTTGTTCCTCAAGTTCTTGTAGACGTAGGGTTAGGTTGTTTGTTTGGAATGTTTCTAACCTTTTTAGGTGGACCTGTATCGCTATGAACTTCCCTCTCAGGACTGCCTTGGCTGTGTCCCATAAGTTTTCGGTTGTTGTGAGTTCGTTTTCATTTGTTTCCAGAAACCTTTTGATTTCTTCCCTAATATCATTCTTGACCCATTCATTGTTTAATAGCATGCTATTTAATCTCCATGATTTTGAGTGTTTTGGGTTTTTTTCCTTAGGGTTGGTTTCTAGCTTCAGTCCCTTGTGGTCTGAGAAAATGCTTGGTATGATTTCAATTTTCTTGAAATTCTTGAGGCTTGTTTTGTGTCTTATCATGTGGTCTATCTTTGAGAATGTTCTGTGTACATTTGAAAAGAATGTATGTTTAACTTCTTTTGGGTGGAGGGCTCTGTATATATCAGTAAAGTCCATTTCCTCAAGGGTATTGTTCAATGCCACAATATCTTTGTTGATATTTTGTTTAGAAGACCTGTCCATTTTTTATAGTGGGGTGTTAAAATCTCCCACTATAATTTTGTTGCTGTCCATATCTTTCTTGAAGTCCTCTAAGATTTTCTTTATGTATTTGGGTGCTCCTATGTTGGGTGCATATATATTTACAATATTTATGTCTTCTTGATGGATTCTTCCCTTGAGTATTATGAAGTGACCTTCTGGGTCTCTCTTTATGGACCTTTTTTGGAAGTCTATTTTGTCTGATATAAGTATTGCTGCCCCGGCTTTTTTTTCCTGTCCATTTGCTTGGAAGATTTGTTTCCAGCCCTTCACTTTCAGCCTGTGTAGGTCTTTTATCCTGAGGTGGGTCTCTTGTAGACAGCAGATATGTGGGTCATTTTTTCTTATCCATTCAGCTATTCTGTGTCTTTTGATTGGAGCATTTAATCCATTTACATTTAAGGTTATTATTGATAGGTACTTATTCATTTTCTTTTATGTACGTGTGTTTCTCTCTCTCTCTCTCTCTCTCTCTCTCTCTCTTTTCCTTCCCTTCCTTAAAGCAGTCCCTTTAGGATCTCTTGCATAGCTGGTTTGGTCGAGGTGTATTCTTTTAGACTTCTTTTGTCTGGGAAGTTTCTTATTTGGCCTTCTATCTTGATTGAGAGCCTTGCTGGATATAGCAGCCTTGGTTGCAGACCTCTGGTTCTCATTACCTGGAGTATTTCTTGCCATTCTTTTCTGGCTTGAAGTGTTTCCATTGAGAAGTCGGCTGTTAGCCTTATTGGGGCTCCCTTGTATGTTACTTCCTTTTTCTCCCTTGCTGCCTTTAAGATTCTCTCTTTGTCTTGAAATTTTGCCATTTTAATTATGATGTGTCTTGAGGTGGGCCTCTTTGGGTTCCTCTTGATTGGGACTCTCTGTGTTTCCTGTATTTGTGGGACTTTTTCTCTCATAAAATTAGGGAAGTTCTCCTTCATTACTTGTTCAACTAGGTTTTCGATCCCTTGCTCTTCTTCTTCTCCTTCTGGTATCCCTATTATATGGATATTATTACGTTTCATATTGTTTTTCATTTCTCTTAACCCTTCTTCATTCTTTCTGAGCCTCTTTTCCTTTTCTTGCTCTTTCTGGATGTTGTTTTCTACTTTGTCCTCCAGCTCACTAATCCAGTCTTCTGCTTCATCGATCCTGCTTTTCATTCCTTCTACTGTGTTCTTCAGTTCAGAAATTGTATTCTTCATTTCCTCTTGGCCTTTGTTGAGAGTTTCTATTTCCTTTTTCATGTTTATATAGTTTGCAGTGAGATTGATGTAGTTTCCCTCTAATTTCTGATAACTCAATGTGAGTTCATTGAACTTCCTGGTAATCATTGTTTTGAACTCACTGTCTGATAGTTGAGTTGCCTCTATTTCATTTAGCATTTTTCCTGAGGCTTCCTCATTTCCCTTCAGTTTGGGGGTTGTTTCTTTGTTTTCTCATTGTTCGTGTGTTTCTTCTTTTTTCTTCTTGTTTGTTAATTTGATCTGTTCTGATTCCCTGTAATTATGGTATGAACTTCTGTGGTAGAATATTTGTGAGATTCAGTGGTGCAATCTCCTTCGTGTATCCTGGTGTTCCCAGCTTCCCCCTACTCTTTTTTGTGGTCAGTTGGAGGAATAAGGCAAAATGGTTTAAGACAGCAAGACAGTATACTATGATATTTACATTAGCAGCCAGTAGAGAAGAGATGGGTTATCCTTTGGCTCCTTATAGTGTTAACTGTGCTCCTCCACCCCACTATCCACATTTTAGAAAGGGTGGAAAGAAGGTAAGACTCTTATTGGGGACGAGAGGATTGTTAGTTGGATCTAGAAAGCTGTGAGGCTGTGGGAGGTCAGATTCTAAGGTAGGGTTGGATTAAAGATTAGTATATAGGAGTAGTGTGTAAAAGAATAAGGCAACCCCCACAATAGTATAGTTCAGAAAATTGCAAAGTGGGCTGAGATCAGGTAGGGGTATTGAGAAGTATTTAGAATTTTATAGACTAGGTCTTACTAACAGTAATAGTAAAGTGACAGTCTTGTGGCAGAATCAATGAGGTCTAGATAACAAGAATAAAGAGTATAGAACCTTGAGAGGTGTATCAATGGAAAACAGATGAAGGATAGTAACTTATCAACACCTTGTGACTGAGATACCAAGGGGAACCTATCAAACGACAGTATAACCAGCCAAGCAAAGAAGATTATACAGAAAGAAAAAGAATATCAAAATATTATTAAAATAAAAAATGTCAGAAAAGTGAGAAAAAGATAATACAAATTTACAGTAACTTGCAAGATTAAAAAAAGGAAAGAAAAGCAGAAGATGTAGTGCAGGAGAGATAAATTTGGAGTGGAAATAATAATATTAGGATGAATGGAAGAGAAACATAAGGGATTGCGAGATAAAAATAATAAGAATTGAAAAATAAAATGTCACATAAAACACAAGATAAAATCAATCAACTAACAACAGCCACAAAAACCAAACCAAACCAAACCAAACAAAAAGAAAACAAAACAAAACAAAAAAAACCTCTTGTTGGTTTCTAACTGGCCAGACCAGTTTTTCTGATCTTGCTGGCTTCAGCTGGCTGAGGGACCTTTGAAGTGCTTCTCTCTCTCCCAGCCCAAATCTCAGCAAGTCTGTCAGGTACCCTGGGCGCTCCCCAGCACACTGGCTCTCTGGATCTCACTTCCATGTTCTTCCGGACTCCGGGGTCCTGCAGGATTCCAGCTCTATGATCTCAGGAGGCACCCACGATGTTTTGGGATTCACTGAGCTCTCCCTGAGAATCATAAAAGGGTGTGCCCCTCCCCCAAACTTTTGAAATTTGGGGTCTAGGATAGCCCTAAGCGCCTCGCTGCGCCAGTTCTGGATTCACAGTGAGCTCGAGACAGTCTTCCCGATGGCGTGCAAGCTGAGCCCTTTCTAGCTCTGTGGTCACTGCCGAACCACACTCTGACAGGGTGTTGGTGCCTTTCCCAGCTCCCCCAGTTGGGCTGGCTGGAAATTTCTGGGCCACTACTGTAGGAACACACCAAGGCCACGTCGCTCCCAGGATCCCAGCGTGCGATTCTGGCCTCCCTATGGGGCGCGAACTGAGTGCATCCCGACTCTGTTCTCTCCACTGATCTGCACTTCCTCCGGGCTAGGGGTGCAGGCGCACTTCCAGGCTTCCCCTGGTCCTGTCGGCTAGAGGCCCTCACTTCTCCCAAGTCTCTGGGCGGGTGTTCATAGTCCCTGGGCGATTTTTTCCCAGTCCAACTGGCCAATCTGTTCCTTCTAGCAACACGTTCTCCCCTGGAGTTGCTCACCCCCCGTATTCAGGGGAGGGAGCAGCGACTCCCCTGTCCCAGGAGCCCCGAGAACTGGGCCTGGGGACTGTACACCCCTAGTCCCCACGCTGATCCCTGGGCCCCTTTTGTCATGAAGAAGTGTCCTTACCGTCTGGTTTTTCCGTGATCACAATAATTTTTGATGTCCTGCTTTCAAAAGTGATTCAGTAACCTAGCCCACTTGCTCTGTTTCTCCACTGATCCGCGAGTTTCCCTCCTCTTTACAGAAGCCAAGAAAAATGCTGCCTAGAGTAAAGCCGCCATCTTCCCGTCTCTGGATTGTTTTATATACACATCCCAACAACCTCATGAGGTAGGAAGAGTAATTTGCTAATTTCTATTGTATTCGGTGACTAGCTAAGATTTTTTATTAAGAACTGACTGTGTGTCAGGTGCTCTTCTTAGTGTTGTACATATATTAACTTATTCATTCTTCACAACTCCCCACAAAGTGGGTGCTCTTATTGGTCTCACTTTAGGGATGAGGAAACTGGGTGAAGTGACCTGCCCAAGGCCACACAACCATAGGTGACGTGGCCAGCACTTGAACTCCTGGCGTCAAGCTCAGTGCCTTCCTCGCTGAGCAGCTGCTCAGCACTAGCCATACAGGGGTGGGCAAAAGTAGGTTTACACTTGTGAGTACATGAAAGTTTATTCTTGTATTATTATTTAGTGTATTATTTATTTGTATTACAACTGTAAACCTGCTTTTGACCACCCCTGTGTTGACTTGGAGCCACTTTGTTCCAGGCACTATGTTAGGTGATCTTTGTGTTAATTATCCCTCCTTGAAAAGCTCATTGTTTCCCCACTTTTCAGATGAGGAAAGGAAGGTCACTTGCTCAGGGCTCAAAACCTGGTCTTACCCACCCTCTAGTCTCATAGGATTTTTATTGTACTGCACAGGAAAAGTGTGTGTGGCTTCAAAAGGTGCATAGTGACTCTTAGGAAAAAGTATGCGCACTGTGAGAACTCAGTTAATCAGATCCTAAAATAGGAGAAATGCCCCCCACATGTCCCATAAACACATGAGACGCAGAGGAGTTCGGAGTGAGACTCACACTCCATTTTCTCCCTGCACCTTCCAGGGTGCAGAGAGTGAGGAGGCTACCATCTTCAGAATCAGCCTAGAGGCCGCCATTCATCTGTGGCAAGCTCGACTTTTAACGGGTTTGCCCAGGCTCAAAGACATAGGGTCAGAGTTGATTCTCATGGGACCCCATTCCAGCCGTTTCTTAGATTTTTGAGTCCTTTGTTCAGCTCAGTGATTTACAAAGGCTCAAGTCACAGGCCAGTAGTTGAAGCACAAGAGTTCTTCTCTCAGAGTAAAGGCCAGCTTGTCTTTTTTCCTGTTATTCATTTTGCGTTTCCTCTTCCTAGACATTGAACATTGTTTAAGGGACATTAAGTACTAAATTGCAGTAAATTCTATTTTCTTTTTCTTTCTGTTCCTTATGGGGTATTCTTTTTTTCTTACTTTTCAATTATAATTGACTTATTGTAGTAGTTTCAGGTATACAATGTAGTGATTAGACATTTGCATACCATAAGTTTCTGTTTTCTTAAATTACTTTCTGACAGAACATTCATAGCTTCAGCTGTTGACGGAACTGGGCGATATTACCAGCCTAGCTCGGTGCAGAATACGTTTCCCCTATTAAACGATGTTTCATTTTCCTGAACTAGGTACACGATTGTCATTTTCCTTTTTTCTTCAGAAATTAGTCCTTTTTAACAACACATTCTTATCATTTCTTCTTTCTGAAGTTGTATCAGTCTGTCATATCATAAATATAATCACAAACTGGCTTGTAGTGCTTGAGTCCCCAGTCAGGGCTCACAGTGCATGTCGTCCGTCCCCACGGGGTGACTGAATTCAGAAACACAACCACACTCGGAGTCCACAGAGCTCTTTGGTAACACCAACTGCTGGCACTGAGAATTTCCTCCCAGATCTATTTACACCCCTTCACCTTATTTCCAGGTTTTAACACTGTAACTATTAAATTATTTTTTCTGCTGTTGCAAAACCTGAACAAGCAAGCAAAACAATATGTCTGCATATGTGCATGAGACAGTAATTCAGTTGCTGGCCCCTTTAACATACACTCAATTAATTTTTTTAATTTAGATTTCCTGGGAAGTGGTTGCTTTGGAGTAAATTTAGTTCACAGGTTTAGTGTTGCTTCTCTCAGTTGAAATATTTAAGAGCTGGAGTTTGAGGTTCTGACAGGTGGTCTCGGTTGAATAAACATTTCGGTAAACTAACAGTCAAACGTAGCTACATCAAGTAGCTGTCATCAAGTTCTAGGATTAGAAGAAAAGACAGTCTGAGGAAGAGGTAATCTGGTCCCCCTTTGTGTTGGTTCACTTCAGACATACTTTAAAGGTCAAATGAAATAAACCAACACTCCACCACCTTTACATCTAACCAGAAAACTTGTTTTGCAAATTTTTTGAAGTGCTCAGTAAATGTTCTAATTGAAGTTTTCTCTTTGCTGGCCTAGATCCTATAAATTGAACACAGAAGTGAGCTGAATTCCTTCATTTTTATTCTTCCTTTTTCCTACACACACACACACACACACACACACGAGCCAAATTTTCTACAATGCATGTAAAGATTTCGACAATGAGAGGAAAAAACACATTAAGTTTATAGGGGAAAGCTCTCTCTCTTTTTTTTTGGAGGACTTTTTTTAAATTGTATTTTTCCATCACCATTTAGTCCCCTTAGACTCCCTGCCCCCACAATCACCACACTCCTGTCCATGTCTGTGAGTCCTTTTTCCTTTTGCTCTCAATAAATTGTGTTGCGCTGAAATACACACATTTGGAAACATGAATTGTAAGAGATTAAGCCTTATCCCCTGATTTTAAAAATCATAGATATAGCCTAAGGACATAGCCAACCCTATAAAAAGATTTATGCAAAAATATGTACTACATAGTTATAACAATAAAAATTGAAGCAATATGCAATATGAAATAAATGGTATATCCATGAGGAATATTATGTAATCACTTAATTTTATTTATACTGTGTTGTAAGGTCATGGGGAAGTAATTATGACAAAACGTTAAATTTATAAAATTAAGGGTATACTACATTGTATTTCGGTGTAAGTTCAGCTCCACAGGGACACACTGCACAGCAAGAACTGGAGGGGGATGTACTAAAATGTAAATCGTATTTCAGGTTAATGAAATACGATTTTTTATTGTATTTTTCCTTTTTTCTTTTTTCCATATTTCAGAATTTGTCTCAAATAATAAAAAGGCATTGTTCTGATAATTAGAAAAAGTTAAAAACTAGAAAAACATTCCTATGGAAAAAAATTTATTAATATAAAAGCTCAAAAATCAACAAGTTTATGCATTTATGAGTTAAACTAAATCCATCAAGTGGTTTTAAATATAATCTTATGAGAGTCACATAATTCAGTTTCCATAATCTCTATAGGCAATTTATCCCACAGTATAACAATACAAAAATTAAAGATGCCCCTGGCTGGCGTAGCTCAGTGGATTGAGCTTGGGCTGCAAACCAAAGCATCACAGGTTCAATTCCCAGTCAGGGCACATGCCTGGGTTACAGGCCGCGGCCCCCTGCAACCGCACATTGATGTCTCTCTCTCTCTCTCTTTCTCCCTCCCTTCCCTCTCTAAAAATAAAATCTTTTTTAAAAAATTAAAGATTACCTACAATTCTTTGGTTTTGGTCTGAATCCATCATGAATCAGTGAGTTGTGGGAATATGTCTACTTACGTCATATTCTAGTACCTTTTTTACTAAGCAACCTACTCCTTTCATCTTTTCCTTATATTTTCTTACTTTGCCTCTTGATATTTATTTTATTTTTTATCATCTCATGTTCCTGAGGTGCTAATTCTCCATTTACTGTGTCTGACTCTCCCTCACAGTGAACCTCATGCATTCCTCAGTTTTTAATTGTGAGCACTTCTTTAGCAAGGTGCATTTTTCCAGATGTTCCATGTGCCTTGCTTGACTCATGAAAGTGTACCCAAGAGAGATTTCGAGTTTGCTTCCATCACAGCTCTTGGGAATTCCATACCATTCGGGACCCATTTCCATACTAATATCTGGGCTTGGTAATCTCATACCATGTGGTCAGTACAAATGCAGATCTTACACCTTTGCTTAGGGTTTTAATTTCTCAGAGGAGCCTCCTTTTTATGCACAAAGTGCCCTATGCAAAACTCTTTTAGGCCATGGTTGTGGTCTAATGCTCTTGTCCCAGAAGGCCAGCCCCCCCACCGCCTCGCCACCCCCCCACCCCAGGACTTTGCTCTTTAGCAGAAGTCTTGGTTCCCATTATTTAGCTGGTGCGAGCCCTCCTTCATGACCTCCACCCTGGCACGAATACCAAAATGCCAGCCCAGGTCTTGCAAACCCATGTCTGTTTCCAGAGGACTCGGGAACTCTTTGATAGCATCTGACACATGCATTGCTTTAGTTTTGTGTTCCATCTTCTGCTATGACACCTAGGTATTTCTTTTCAGAAAAAAAATACTGCATTTTATCCAGAACGCTGTTTGGAGTGGGAACAGTTCTGCAGAACTCTTGAAACTTTTGGAGTGGGAAGAGTGGCCTCAGATGTATTTCGAATCCTCAAAAAGTTTTCTAGACAAGAAAACTACATTATTAGCACACCTGGCATGTTGCCATCTATTTTGAGGCAATTCACAGACATTAGTCATTAACAACAGAACATCTGTATTTTTCAATGTTTTACCTTTTAAATAAATTCAAGTCTCTCTTTGTTAGCACGAGCCTCATGTCAGCAAATTCTGTACTAGTAGAAATGTTATAAAAATGTCATCTCTCACGTGGAGGAAGGCAGAGAAGCTGGAAGTCACTCTGGGCTGTACTCACCACCCTCCTAGGTATCATGTAAAGATAAGGGGGAGTCCTCCTTTAGGTTGAAATGAAAGCACACTAGTAACTTAAAGCCATCTCAGAAAAATAGGAAACACTAGTAAAGGTGAAAATAAAAGCCAAGGTTGTAATTTTGGCTTGTAACTCCTCTTTTTTAATATATGAGTTAAAGGCAAACACACAAAAATATTTATAAATCTATTTTAATGGACATGCAATATATAGAAACGTGGGCTCTGACAATATAAAGAGGGAGAGAGATGTTTAAGAGTGTTTTCGTATACTATTGAAATGAAGTTGGTATTATTAAAATGAGATTGCTGTAAGTTTAAGATGCTAATTGTAATCACTAAGGTAACTACTAAGAATATAACTAAATATACACAGAAAAGAGAATGGAAGCAAAATGGTACAGTATAAAATTTTAACTAAATGTTTACTAAGTATGAAAAAAGGCAGTAATGAAGGAATTGAACATAAAACACACAGAAAACAAAGAGCTAAGCAGAAGTCCTTTTTTAAAAAAAAATGTATTTTATTGATTATGCTATTACAGTTGTCCCATTTTCCCCCTTCACGCCCCTCCACCTTGTACACCCTCTCCCACCCATTTTCCCCCCTTTAGTTCATGTCCATGTGTCATACTTATAAGTTCTTTAGCTTCTACATTTCTCATACTATTCTTACCCTCCCCCTGTCTATTTTCTACCTACAATCTATGCTGCTTATTCTCTGTACCTTTTGCCCCTCTCTCCTCCTCCCACTCCCCTGTTGCTAACCCTCCATATGATCTCCACTTTTGTGGTTCTGTTCCTGTTCTAGTTATTTGCTTAGTTTCTTTTGGTTTTGCTTTAGGTGTGGTCGTTAATAATTGTGAGTTTGCTGTCATTTTACATGTTTTTTTTTTTATCTTCTTTTCTTAGATAAGTCCCTTTAACATTTTATAAAATAAGGGCTTGGTGATGATGAACTCCTTTAACTTGACCTTATTTGGGAAGCACCTTATCTGCCCTTCCATTCTAAATGATAGCTTTGCTGGATAGAGCAATCTTGGATGTAGGTCCTTGCCTTTCATGACTTGGAATACTTCTTTCGAGCCCCTTTTTGTCTGCAAGGTCTCTTTTGAGAAATCAGCTGACAGTCTGATGGGAACTCCTTTGTAGGTTACTGTCCCCTTATCTCTTGCTGCTTCTAGGATTCTCTCCTTCATTTTTACCTTTGGCTAATGTAATTATGACATGCCTTGGTGTGTTTCTTCTTGGGTCCAACTTCTTTGGAACTCTCTGAGCTTCCTGGACTTCCTGGAAGTCTATTTCCTCTGCCAGAATGGGGAAGTTCTCCTTTATTATTTGTCCAAATATGTTTCAATCTGTTGCTCTACCTCTTCCCCTTCTGGTGCCCCTATAATTCGGATGTTGGAACGTTTAAAGATGTCCTGGAGGTTCCTAAGCTTCTCCTTGTTTTTTTGAATTCTTATTTCTCCATTCTTTCCTGTTTGGTTGTTTCTTTCTTCCTTCTGGTCCACTCTATTGTTTTGAGTCCCAGTTTCCTTCCCATCACTATTGGTTCCCTGTGCATTTTCCTTCATTTCTTTTATGGTAACGGCATTTGTTCATCTATTGCGACCAAAATCAACCAATTCTGTGAGCTTCCTGATCACCAGTGCTTTGAATTGTGCATCTGATAGGTTAGCTATCTCTTGGTCGCTCAAAAGGATGAGTTCTGGGGTGCTGATTTGTTCTGTTTAAGCCATCTCCCTCTCTCTCTCTCTCTTTTTTTTTTTTTTGGTCTGGCCGCTGCTGTTACAGTGAGGGGCAGAGCCTTAGGTATTCTCCAGGGCTGGGCACCCCAGTCGCTAGATTGTGACATTGTATGTGAGGGTGGGGTCAAGAGGGAACAATGGTAGTAGCTCCGTTCTCCGTGGGACCTCAGTCCCTTCCCTGGGATCCTGGGTTGCGCGCTCTGCCTGCTCCACAATCACCGCCTCACTGGGTCTGCCAGCTGCCGCTTGTGTACTCAGGGCCCACCCGCTGTGATCTTGTGCATCCCAGATGCCTTATGCGCTCCCTGTTGCCTTAAGTGCCCAATTCTCCGTTCTCCTCACGGCGACCCAACCTGCGCCCAGCTGCTCGTCTCAGCCCTTCCTACCAGTCTGGATGAACAGGTCTATTTCAACTTTTTGGCTGTCCGACTTCCATTCAGATAAACTTTCTGTTGGTTCTGGGTGTTATTCTGCCTCTAAATTGTTGTTGTTCCAATCTTGGTTGTGAGTGGAGGTATGGTACGTCCACCTATGCCTCCATCTTGCCGGAAGTCCATAAGTCCTTCTTTATGAGTAATTATATGAGTAATTAAATGTAAGTGGATTGAGCTCTCTAATTAAAGTGCAGAGAATGGGAGAACTAATAAATAAAATATAACCCAGCTATTATGCTGACTCAGTTTAGATACAAAGACACAAAATATTCAAAGTAACAAAATGGAAAAAGATATTCCATGGGAAGAGTAGATGGAACATCTCTTTAAGATGTAGACACCTTACACCTTAAAAAGCCGTGTCTACATTATTATCAGACAAAATAGATCTTAAATAAAAAAAGATTACAACAAAGATTAAATATTGATTAAAGGGTCACTCCATCAAGAGGATATAACAATATATGCACCTCACAACAGAGCCCCATGACGTACAAAAGACCGTCAGAATTGCCCTGGTTGGTGTGGCTCAGTGGATTGAGTGCTGGCCTGCGAACCAAGGGTTGCTGGCTTGATTCCCAGGCAGGGCACATACCTGGGTTGCAAGCAGGTCCCCAGTAGGGGGTGCTTGAGAGGCAACCACACAATGATGTTTCTCTCCCTTTCTCCCTTCCCCTCTCTAAAAATAAATAAAATCTTAAAAAAAAATACTGTCAGAATTGAAGAGACAAATAGACAATTCTACACTATAAGAACTTTCAGTAGTGAACAGGATAGCCAAGCATATGATAAGGAGATGAGGACTTGAATATATAGTTACTATATAGTCATCAAATGACTATACTATACTATCAACTATACTATATAGTTACTATTCTGTAGTTACTATATAGGTGTAACACACATACAGAATACACTACACACAAGAGCAGAATACACATTGTTCTCAAATGTAATTCCCTCCAGGATAAATTAATATGTATGACCACAAAACAAGTCTCACGAAATTTTAAAGGATTGAATCTAGAAAATAGTAAGACGGGAACTGGAAAACTCACAAATATGTGAAATTTAAAAACACAATCTAAAACAATCCAAGGGTCAAGGAAAAACATCACAGTGAAAATTAGAAATATCTTGAGATGAATGAAAATGAAAAGACAACAGGTCAAAACATAGGGATGCAGCAAAAAATTGCGCTCAGGGAGAGATGTATAGCTGGGAGTGCCTACATTGAAAAAGATGACCTCAAATCAATACCTAACTTTTGCACCTTAAGTAAGTAAATAAAGAACAGCAAGCTAAACCCAAAGCTCCAAGGAGGAAAATAACGATTAAAGTGGAAATAAATGAAGTTGAAAATAGAAAAATAGAGGAAAATCAACAAAATCAAAAGATAGTTCTATGAAAAGATCAACAAAACTGATCTTTACCTAGATTGACTAAAGGGGCGGAGAGAAGGGAGGGAGCAGAAAGACTCAAGTTCCTAAAATCAGAGGAACACTACTGCCAACTTCACACAAGTTCAAAGATTATTTATAAGAAGATAATATGAAGAACTATATGCCAACTTAGATAGCCTAGATCACAGGTGGCAAACACAAGGCCCGCAGGCCGAATCCGGCCCTCCACCTTGTTTTATCTGGTCCCGCACCTTGTTTCTACCCGGCAGCACTGCCAAGCTCCTTGCCCCTAGCTCAGGAGTACTTACATTTATACAGCCCTAAAATTACATTCAGCCCTTTGAAGGCAACCTCGGGGCTAATGTGGCCCTCAGTGAAAATGAGTTTGACACCCCTGACCTAGATGAAATGGGAAAATCCCTAGAAACATACAACCTACCAAAACTGCAGAACTAAAAATATGAATAGACCTGTAACAAGAAAGAAGAAAATCAGGAGAAACAAAACAGAACAGAACAAAAAACTCCAACAAAGAAAATCTCAGGACCAGATGTTTTCCCTGGTGAATTCCACCAAATGTTAAAAGAATTAGCACCAATCTTTCTCAATCTCCCCCAAAAACCTGAATATGAGGGAACATTACCTACCTCATTCTGTTAAGGCCAACAATATCTCAATACCAAAGCCAAACATACTATAAGAAAATCAGATTAGCCCTGGCTGACGTAGCTAAGTGGATTGAGGTTGGGCTGCGAACCAAAGCATTGCAGGTTCAATTCCCAGTCAGGGCACATGCCTGGGTTACAGGCTGCGGCCCCCAGCAACTGCACACTGATGTTTCTCTCTCTTTCTCCCTCCCTTCCTCTCTAAAAATAAAATCTTAAAAAAAAAAAAAGAAAATTAGATTACAATATCCATTATGGGTATAGCTGCAAAAATCCTCAACAAAATACCAGAAAACTAAATCCAGTGGCATATTATTGGGTAGGCCAGAAGTCTTGTTATTTTTCCATAAAGTAAGTTAAATTTTTCATTTTCACCAATAACGTTATTGATTTGGAGATTTTGAGTATGTCAGCTATCTCCCGTTATTGACGTCTAGTAGCTAGAGGCCAGGGATGCTGCTAAACATCTTCCAGTGCATAAGACAGTTCCACAGCAAAGAATTATTTGGCCAAAATGTCAATAGTACCAAGAAACTTTGCAAGCCACTTTTTACACGCTCAGTCAGTCACAGTACATTCTCCATACACTGCACAAATCTGTTTTGTTTTTACCTTTCTTGAAATAATAAAACATAAGCCAAAAATGTGCATTTTCTTCTTCAATATTAAAATGGCTACACAAAAATTCACCAGTATTTTTAAAAATGCATGCTGATTTGACAGCTGTCACAATACAATCCAACAAAACTGTTTTGAATGAAGTTAAAGACAACTAAGCACTACTAGAGCCACCGTATAGAAACTGAACTTTTTTTTGGCCAACCCAATGATTCCCATCCTCCTTCCTCCCAGCCCCAGTAACCATCATTCTATTTCCCGTCTCTATGAAATTTGACTATTCTAGGAATATAATTATCATTCATATTAGTGGAATCATACATTTGTCCTTTTGTACCTGGTATAATTCACTTAGCATGTTTTCAAGATTCATTCATGTTTTATTGTCAGAATATCCCTCCTTTTTGATTGAAAAATATTCTGTTGTGTGTACATGCCATTTTGCTTTTTCCACTCATCTGCTGATGGACACTTGAGTAGTTTCCATCTTTTGTCCATTGCATTGTGAATAATGCTGCTAGGAACATGGGTGCACAATTATCTGTTTGAATTCTTGCTTTCAATTGTATATATATATTTCAATTATTTTGAGTATATACCCAGGAGTAAAATTGCTGGGTCATGTGTTTAACTTTTTGAACAGCTTTACCTAGACTTCTAACAATAGTGTTTCATACTACTTTTAATTTTATCCAAGGGTTTAAAATTTCCTTTGTACACCATTTTTTTCCTTGTATGATGTGGCTTAATTTTCTTCCCTAATCATATCCTTACAGGTTCCTTCAGCAAGGGCCTGAAAATAAACTGGGTTGTTTGCTTTTAGTTTAGAAATGTCTGTGAAGAACAGGGAAAAGAATTGTGCTGTGTTCAGACTTTTGCTTTCAGATGTATTCTGAACATACCTGAAAATTAAGAACAACATCTACTTTCTTCTGACTTCCATTGTTGCTGATGAGAGTCAAGTATTAATGCCACTTAAAAAAACCACATTTATTCATTTTTAGAGAGAGGGGAAAGAAGGGAGAGAAACATCAATGAGAGAAACATCAGTCGGTTGTTTCTCATACATACCCAGCACGGTGCGTATGCCTGCAACATGGTCACATGTCCTAACAGGGAATCAAACCAGCAACCTTTCACTTTGTGGGATGACATGCAACCAACTGAGCCACACCAGTCAGGGCTAATCTGTCACTTAACATTCTTTAAAAAAAAAGTATTGATTCTAGAGAGGGAAATACTGATTTGTTTCACTTATTTATGCAATTATTGGTTAATGCTTGTGTGTGCCCTGACTGGGGATCAAACCCTCAACCCTGGTGTATTAGGACAATGCTCTAACCAACTGAACTATCCCGCCAGTTAATCTGTCATCATGTTTTTTTTCCCCCCTCTCTGGCTTCTTTTAAGAACCTATTTGTGTGGGGTATTCTTTAAATTTATTACTATATGCCACACAGGTGTGGATTTTAAAATTTACTGTTTTATTCATTCACTCATTCATCCATCCATCCATCTTGATTAGGCTTCTTCAATCTGAATGTGTCACCAATACTGCAAAATTCTTGGTCCTGAACATCATCCCCAACATTTTCTTGGTTCTGTCACTGATTACCAAATCTACATTTTTCTGTGTATTGCTTGTAAGCAAGCATCTCTTTATAGTTTCCTGTTTTTCAATGCTGTATGACATATTTTTACTAGTCTTCTAGTTTGTACAAGAATACTTTTCAGCTTTTATTCTAATTGGCACTGCTGTTTTCTAATTTCCACTATCATGCCTTTCCAAATCTGATCATTTCTAGCAATCTCATTCTTTCATCATACTTCCTAATCACTCATTTCTTTAAACATAGTAACATTTCAGAATATAAAGTAAATACTGGGTCATTCCAGAATCTGCAAACTTTGCAAGTTTAATATGACCAAAAGCTTCTCTTGACTCTTGCTCATGGTGGTTTTCTGTTTTTGTATTTGTTGTTACAAAATATTTGATTATGAATAGTCCTTGGAATTATGACTCTCTTGAGGCCTGACTTGAAGGTTAATTCCCACTTCTAAATTTAGTTTGCTGGTGGTGTTTCTTTGCAAAATTGTGAACAGAGTTTCCAACTGGCTGGGGAGAAATTTATTTCCATGTTAGCATTGTAATAATCAGTAGGAAATCGCTGCAGTATCTAATTTCTCTGCATTTAAGATGAGTTCCTGGGGTAATCTCTTACACCTGTAACATCTGATGAAAGGTGCGAAGAATTCACAAACAGTGAATAATGCCAATAAAGTGAGTCAAACTATTATATGAATACTTTAATGCAAAATGCTTAACACTTAAAATTAGCGAAGCTTCATTTAAATTAAAATTTCATTTAACTAAAGATGGTTAACCCCAAGAATTGTACAGTAGTTCATTTCTGCTATATAATAATGCCCGTCCAAATGCCAAATGGTAAGAATGGCATCATTAGCTGTCGTTTCTCTCCGTTGCTCTTCTAAACACTAAGGGTGGGGGAGGGGATACTCAGACAGACACAGAACAAAATACAACCCAAATAAACTGCGCAGTTATTCCTAGTAGTTATAACTCATTTTGACTAAGCTGTCAAACCAAACAGCTAGAGAATAACTGCAGTATTATTCCAGAGCTGAGAAGAGGTTTTATTTTTACAGCTTGGTAGAAGTTCTGCACTAGGTGAGAAGTCACAGTTTAAGGATGCATGTTCTGTAAATAGTTACTAAATATACACATTTAGTGTCTGTAAACACTAGAAATATACATTAGACAGAGTACCCTCACCAGGTACACTTTTTAAAAAAGATGAGGTAACATGAATCTCAAAGTCCACAGGAATCCCGCCTGAAGAGTTTGAACAGCTGCCAGTATTCATTTCCAATGTACAGGGGCTAAGGTGTCTCTGGACCCTCATGGTTTGACAAAACTAGATTCGCTGGCTTTCAGCATAGCAACTGCATCTTTGACTGCATGGTAGATAACGTTCTTCACCTAAAGAAGTAAAAGAAAATATGGTCAGTTTACTATTAAATCTCAAACCTGTTACTAAACACAAACTTTCCCACTACCAATTTAAATACCATTCTCTCAGAATTAAACACTGAATATTCAATAGGAAATGTCAGTACTTGAAAGGTCCCTGGGCAGTTTTAGGCCAATATTCCATATACGTTTTAAAACCATGCCTCCTTGGAAGAACTTCAAAGACTGCTTCCATAGGCTTTGGTGCCACATGGCCCCACCCCTAGCAAGTGCAGGGAGAACCAAGTCCAAAGGTACAGTTTTATTTTTCAGAGTTTATATTTTCCCTAGTTTTCGAAACATGAAATTCTATGTTATATAGTAGACTATTAAAAGCCTCTAAAAACCCCACCCTCTCAGACCCCCTTCAGGTCCCAGAGCGTCTGTTCTGCTGCACCTGAGGTTGAGGACACTGAAGCACTAAAGGTCCATGTTCAAAACCCAGCAGAACAGGGTTCTGGCAGCTGAGCTAGGATCAGAGGTCAGATGTACCCATTTTCAATACTAAAGACTTTCTCTTTGGATGCAGCCTCTTACAAAGTCTCACCAATACCAAACCAAGCGACATTTCCTGTTTGTTCCCCCTTCGCTCAAGTACACAGTGAAATTAGATATAAAGCCATTCATCAACTCACTGTACCAAGTGTGAGTTCACTGACTCTCTTTATAAGGTAACTAATGGGCCATGAAGCCAGAGTCAGCAAATGCCAGGAATGAGCGCTGTTTTTACCTGTAACTTATCTTCATGATTGGTATGGGTCTGTGACAGATAACGGAATTCCTGAGTAAGCCAGAAGCAGTGTTTAACATGCTCTGGAGAAACAAAATCTTCAGCCACTTTGATACAGCTATATAGATTATGAACCTGAAAAACACCAAGCCACATCAGTCACACACACTAAAGTTCACAGTAAAACAAGAATAAGAAACAAAGTAATGGTTCTTGCCTGATGTGGAGCTCCTGCTGGGATAAACACCACATCCCCAAGAAACTGTACAATAGCCCAGCCTTGAACTCCATATTCTTGTTGAAGACGCTTTCTTAGGGATCGGTCTAAATACCAGCTCTGATCATGAATGGGATCATGGTCTGCTGGGTTTTCTTGACCTTGCTCTTCTGATACCTAAAATATATTCAAAGTACTATGAAACTGAGCAACATGCAAAGGCCCGGTGAGGGCACCCCTCCCCTACCCGAACAGTGTGGTCAGCCAGGAACTGTCAGGCCTCTTTTAACACAAAGGCCTTGTTGGCAGAGAATAGTACTCAAAGACATTAACTGAATGAACTGAGGAAAGACTGACAGAAAATGTGGCTTCCTTTCTGTCATTTCCTACAAACCGAGACTGGTGGTCTGTATATTTTTGTAAATACGTATCTGGACAATATTTTGGTGTAGACTGTTGAATATAAGTTGGTTCAAGCTCCTTAGAAGTAGACTTGCTGATTTCATAGTTAATAAAAACCTGCATTCACTTAATCTGAGTTATGAAATAGTCACAAGCTGCAACCAGCAGCCTCATTGGCGAACAAGTCAATAACTGAATACAGCCATCTTCCCAGTTAATGAGAACTTCCACATATGGACCTTTGTGAATAACCTGCTAACTACAAGCGACTCTCAGAATCTTCAAAAACCCTGCATCGCTTTGACTCTTCACAAGTTAAGAGCCACAAGTAGGGCCAGAGGCCTCCCTGACCTGCTACTAGGTGAAAGGTAGACAAAACCAACAGGGTCTTCTGTAACTCACTCAGAACGTGGTAACCACAGGGCCCAGGGACGACAGAACTTGTGAAGTGCTTACATTTTCAAGGCAATAAAAACAAATACATGCTAAGAGATGATCAGAGGAACTAACAACAGAGCATTCAAAAAATCTCCAAATGCACTGTAACATAAAACACAGATGTAAGGAAAAAGACAAGGGCTCCTCTTTTCAGAAGTGTGAGCCAATCAATTAGAAGTCTTTGGTCCTTAACAACCAGCTTCAGTCTATCCAATCTGATGTGAACAAATTTAGCATTTGATGTTGTGGTAATTCCCCAGTAACCCAGTCAGTTCCTGGCATGCAGTTATTTATGATATTGCTATTCTCCATGCCTCTCTTCACAGGCCACAGAGTAAGGAGCACACCTTTTTAAGGAATTCTCGTATTTTCTCCGTGTCCTTAGCAGCATATATATGCCAGAGGGCCCCTGGTTTCTCTTTTCCTTCAATAAATCGCTTTATTGTGAGTTCATCAGAGTCTCCATCTTGAATAGTTTTAAGGACTTCTGGAGCAAGAGAAAGCAAATATCAGGTCACAGCCTCCAGCTCAGAGAGTAAGCCCTACTTTCGTGCTGTGCACACCCTACCTTCTTCTTGGTCACACTGTCCTTTGGGAATTCCCACATAGACCATGACATTGGCTGCATCGGACACATCTAAATGAAGATTTGTTGTCCCATATTTCCGATCTTCTGGAGTGATTAATCCTGCAAATGGAAAATGCCTTAAATTTACTAAAAATAACAAGGGCTGCCACAGTCTTTCCTACTCCCTGGGGGACACCTGATCACAAAATTTAAAAGCTGCTTCTCTAATCATGTTAAAAAAACCCCAATATTTAATATTAAATTATTCTAACCTTTTAACTGTGAAAATAATTTCTTAAATATTTAATTATAAAAATAATGAACCAACTCCTAATACAAGTACTCTGGTTTCTTTGATAGGCAAAATGGGACAGACAGACCCTCTGGCTGAGAACAACTAAAGATCCTGGATCAAATTATTAAAAAAACTTTTTTAAATGAATCAATGTGCTAGTAAGAAAAGAAGAAATACCCAGAAGCCACAATGAGAAAGCAGGACTCGGGAATGGTAAAGTAGACTACTGAAGCTGGGGTTTGGCAGAAGTACATTTGCTCACCCAGGTGAGCTCAAGCTTTGGTTGCTGCAGTCTAGAAAGGCTCTGGGGCAACACACGAACCCCACGGTGCACTCAGGATGGACAGCCTAAGAGAAACCCCCTCACACACACCCAAAGCTGAGACCTCAAATAGCCGTACGCTCTGTATAAGAGGGCACACTGCTCAACACACTCCCAGGTTCTCCCAACTGTAAAAGAAAAGGGGTGAGCTGGAGCCTGAGGTCCCCAACTGTGCTCGCAGTCCAAGGGCTCAGACACCAATCTGAAAAATGATCACTCTTTAATGTTTATGATAAGGTATGAGGTGTTTGAAAATAAACACATTTTTATTATTTTCAATCCATACCCATTGTATTTTTCCACGTATAATGCATTCACGTTTTTGCATTATAGAAGGGATAATGTGACCTTTATTCAGGTAAAATGCACAACCTGATTTTCCCCTCAAATATTTGGACAAAAAGGTGTGCATTATACACGGCAAAATATGGTACTTACTCTAGATGGAAATAAGTTTATCACAGAAAAAGCTTTGCAGAATAACACTGCCATCTATCTATTGGTATCTACAGGGAAAAAGATTTACTGCTAAGCTACTCAAAACAAGCAGAGAATTTATTCTGAAAACTTCTCAGATGACCGCTTCTAGCCTATAAAGGTTCATTTTATTAAAACATGGATAACAACGTAACACAACATTATACCACTTATTTTAGCAGAAAAATGCTTTCATTTACATAAATTCACTATAAACCCTACTGTGAACAGAATATGTCCTGTGTTCCTAACCATGCAGCTACTTTGAAGAGCTTGAGGGAAACAAACTCAGTGAGGGATCATGCTACAGACCCACAGATATATTCAGGGCTCTCTGAGACCTGAGAAGCAAATGGAATAAATAAGCAAGGGGACTCTGCCCGCCATGTCCTCTCTCCCACAGACATTTCTCACCCTACACTGGCAGGACTACGGCGGGCATCTAGCCTGGGGGAGTTTCCCCAGCCCTGCTCCTGGTGCTGCCCTGAGCTGACCCCACCATGTACCAAAATGGTCATACTGAGGCCTAAGCTCTCGCTCCCACCCCCCTCCCCCAAACTCTCTGAAGAACATGGCAAAGATGCCAAAGACTCGGTCCTTTCTTCAGGAGAACTGTCATCCCACCCTCAAGTCTGAGAGATTGCAGTTGGGAGTAATTATGGGAGGAAGGAATAAAAAAGTGACTTATAAAAGGACTTGAAAAATGGAGGACAAATAGTATAAAACATGAAATCAAATTCACTGAATAATTCAAACTGAAACTTCATTCAACAATAAAGTGGTAAATAACCCTTTCAAAATGGCCAAATCTAATCCAGACCTGGATAAAGACCCTAAAAAACTGGTCAAGGTCACAACAATCACAGAACAAGCTGGTAACTGTAGAAACCAATGTTGATCTGGAGTGATCCTCCTTGTTGAGTTTGCTGAGTCATGTCCAAACAATAAAAACCTAATTCAAAGGGTACCTTACATACTAACTTTACTTACTACCCACCAACACAGAACACTGCATTTTCGAGTAGATGTTAAAAGAGCTGGAATGCTTGCGGGATGACCTAAATGTCCAGCAACATTGAAATGGTTAATACAATTATATTCATTCAATGACGTACCGTGCAACTACTAAAATTTATCTTACTAAGGACTATTAAGGGCTAATATGATAAGAGTGAAGTCAGAATCATGGAGCAGCAAGAGACTCTTGTTTCTCCTCTTAAATTTACCTCAAGTAGGATAATTTATAAATCATATAAATGTCTCAAGTATACTGTAAACTCAAAACTGATATGGAATGTCAACTGAAATAGAATAAAAAGTAAAGTTGTATACCTGAAATTTATGTTTTTAAACAATGTTACCTTAACATTTAATTTTTTAAAAAACTGAAAAGGACCGTTAAGCAACATGTAAAGATTTAACAATGTAGTATTAGGTGCAGAAAAGAGAAAGGTAAACAGTTGCATACGCCTGACACCTACAACTATGAAGAGGACACACACACACACACATCCAAGGAATGAAAGAAAACACGCAAAAGGAAGCCTACTGCTGTGTCAAGTGTCAGGGCTATACATGTTTTTCATCTCTCCCTCTCCCAAAATCAATTTCCAAACATCTGATTTGTGTTGTTTCCATTATAATTTTTTTAAGTTAGTCATTGCTTCCTTACCGTAAGCATTATACATCTTGGGACCCAGATCTGGCCTAACAAAGTAGTTTGGCAGCCTAGAGGCCAGGTTCAGTTTGCCATCTCTCCGTGTGTACTCAGGCAGCGGAATATTGGCCATCAGATCATCAAACCTGGTACAGAACAAAGAATTTGAAAGATAAGCCTGCCTTTCTAATTCATTATTGTGTGATTTTCTTGTTCCATCTACACAAAAAGAATAAACAAAACATCTGTGCTCATGAAGATAGAGACCGCTAAACATTAATATTTAAAATCAGAATTAAAAGAATTATGAATAAGTCTTCTTCCTTCCTATACCATACACATGCATCAAAATGATCTGGAATATTTCAGACAAAAGATTTGAGCAATGAATTGCAGACATGCAAGGATTTATTTATGCCTTAGTTCTGAGGATCCTTTTCAAGGTTCAAGCTCAAATCAGGAAAATGAATCCAATCTAGTTACCTTGTTGTCTAATGCAAGACGTGACTGTATCACACTGAACCCTGGCACCTGCACATCTGAGCCACCTTTTCTCTGGCAGAGAAAACGTGTGGAACTTTCATTGGTCAGCCAGATCTAAAAGTCAGTAACAGTAATTTCATCTCACTTAAAAACACACATCTCCGAAGCTTATAGACTAGAAATGAAACGTCAGCCCCAGTAAAACTATGAGAACTTTGATATTTCCCTGAAAACTATTTTTTCACCATCTCAAAAAAGAATTTATCCTACCAAGTCAAGGACTGAATCATCGACACCCAAATCATACCTGGAAGGCATCATATCTCTAAAATCTTCTCCTGGTGGCCAGTCCTTAAGTTTCAACACCATTGGTTCTTTCTCATTTTTAAGTCGGTCTGAAAAATAATCAGAATAACGGAATTGTTCCTATTCTTAACTCAGAAACAGACTGAAATAAATGGCAAATTAGCATTTTATACTTAACACAATAAAATTTATCTCTGCAAAATCTTCCTAGTTTAACACATTTTATATATAAATGTTATTTTTCTTTAAAATTCCCCTTCATCAATCGCTAACCATTTTCTACAGTGCCAAGAAATCCATTTGTACAAAAAAATAAATAAGTAAATAATCAGTAACTCATTTGTATCAGGGCCCTGTCTCTTCTAGATGTTTATTAAACAGCTACTCATTCTTTGAGATTTCAGCCACTCCCTTTTGCCCATTATATACATTGGTGTTTTGACAGATGTCCCCCTCACTCAGATCCAGTCTCCTCCTGTATACGGAGTTCTGGAAGAAGTGAGCAGCTCCCCAACTAATAAACAGCAATGTACTATAACAATCAAAGGCCACAGTGGAGGATGGGAACAGTTTTCTGAGGCTAGCATGAAATACAAATGACTTGTTTTATTCAGACTAAAACTAACTGATGTTCAGTCCATGGAGAACCAGGACCAACGGCACCCACTCTCTGCCCCCAGCTTCTGATGATACACACAGCTTAATCAGAACTATTTTCTTGTAACAGTCGGAACTAACACCTGTTGTGGGTAATGCCGAAGAACTAAGAACTATATCTAATTGGAAAAGACATACTAGTAATTATGATGAACAGCAATGGCAACCATTATTTCATTTATTGCTGTGTTCCAGTCTCTGCTAAGTGTTTTAGTAATTTAGTCCTTCTAATTAAACCCAATATCCCAGTAAGATTAAGCATTATTTAATATTCTCAATTTTAGATGAGGAAATTGACAGATGCCCAAGGTCATCCAGCAGAATTGGAACTGCAATGCAGGTTTGACTTCCGAGTTTGTACTCCTGAGGACTAATATTTGTATAATGTTTTCCAGTCAACCAAGCACTGTTCCATAACCCAGTTTAAACACTGCACACTCTAGAGGGCAATAAAGACAGGAGATCACAGGGTACAGTGGATGTTCAGAACACCAGCAGCAGTTCAGTGGGGGCGGCACACTGCGGGTATGCACAGTGGATCATAAGTATGGAAAAGACAAGCTGCAGTTGACTTTGGAAAGTTTGAGCCCCAGGAAAATTAAACCACCAAGCTCATATAATAGCAAGTACATATCAGCAGTCAGGATTTGAACCCAGGCCTACCTGGATAGCACACTGTGGTAGGTGTATCATCAGATCCCCTTCAAAGTACTTGCTGCCCAATCACAGCTTTAGGGTCTGCCTCACTGAAAAGAACTGCCTCAGCAAGTCACTGCCTTTCCCAGGGCACTGGTCTCTAGAAACTGAGGGAGGCAGGGGGATAAAGGTCCTGACATCTCCCACACTTCAGCCCAATCTGAGACAATGAGGGGCAGTACTTGCTCCAGAACTCCCTGCCACACTGGCTGAGCTTTGTGGAGTCTGCGTTGCAGCTGACTCCTTTTTCATGTCTGGTCCCGCTCCTCACTTCTCTTTATTTCACAGATGTTGATCCCTAGGTAAGTATCTTATGCCTGAAACTCCATCTTGGCATCTATGGAAAACTCCATCACATCTTACATAAGAGTTAGCTATAACTTTATTATAAAGTATGTTTGATGTATAAGCCATGATCTATGAATGTGGGTAACAGGGAATTAGGAAGCAGATTAAAAGGTGAAAGTGTGTCTAAAAATAATGAGAATGATGAATGAGCATACTTGAATTACTGAGTCTGAAGAATGAATGAGCCAAACCTTCTATCAGGAATGGGGGCACGATGACCCACTGCTGTGCTGATGTGAACCTCAGGGCCCTGCGTGCATTTAATATTCTTGGAAACAGTTTAACGACTGGCCAATCCACAGAAAGGGCCACACCTCAGCATAAAACATACAAGCCTTCTTACTGCCACAATTGCCCCTCACCCACATGAAGGAGACAGTGACCAGGAGACTCTGTATTAAATGAATTCACATTCCCTGGCACCTTCAGGTCTATTTACCTTGCTAAACAATTAAAAAAAAAAAAGTGAGACACACATGAAAACACTAGCACTGAGTCATAAGCCCTGGCTGTGTGTTCCCCTCCTGCTGGGACAAGTAGAAGCACAGCGTTCCTATCACAGGATGGACACAGACACACCTGAAGAGCAGATGCCCAAAGCCTCATCACCTTTATAAGAAACTACAAGATGAATTTGTCTCAGATAGAAAACATAAACTTTGTAAAAAAGAAAGGGGAAGACACTAATTTTAAACTCTGAAATCCTGAAAAAATGCTGTTGTTGTTACCAAAGTGTCTCAGATTCCTGCTATTCCTATGCCCCTCCTTTCACATCCTCAACACCCCTAGAAGGTCTTTAATACATACTTGGAACATCTTCGAATCCATCCCAGAAGTCTCCTACTGTGGCTCCCGTGATGATTTCATTGGTCCTACAATTAACTAGGTCAACTTCCTGACCTCCAAACTCTTTCCTGAAGGATTCAGGTTTCCAAAGTTCAGTGTTCAAGTTGTGATGCACTCCTGACACCATCACTGGCTAAAGACAAGAATGAAGAAGTTAGTTTAAACTCCCTCAGCTCTGACCCTGTACCCGTGCAGATCTTGGTTTGTTTCTCTGTGGGTCACCTTGTCCCAGATCCCCATGTGCCAGCCTAGACTCTGAGCTCCCACAGCATTTCCTGTCTTCACCACTCATCTGCTGCACACACCCCTTACTCTCAGATCACATTAGTAAGCTTCTAGGAGCAAGGATCACACCTTCTGACTGAAGTCCCATTATTCACAGAACACCAGTGCCAGGGCTCAGGGCCAGGCAGAAGATGTGTGAGACAAGGTCAGCAGGAGAATCTCGTTGGAGCATGGCGCTGCCATGTCCTCCACCCTCTTGTTGGTGGAGTATGGACCTGAGGTTGCCATATCCTTTGTTTATCTAGAATGAGTCATATGCATTCAATTTTAAAAACATTATGTTCTCCATGCTGGTGCTGTCATTATCATCATAAGCAAATCTTATTAGTATACAAGGCTAAACAAGTTTTTAAAAATTTTGGGGGTGAAGTATTTTCATTTTTCTATATGGCAATTCCCCAAGTCCTAGCCTTGTCCAAAAGCAAAGTATTCCTATAGTGAGGACTCCGTTTAGCCTAAAAACAGAAGCCAAAGTTCAGCAAACAAACCAAAACCTAAACTATCAACCAAAACTTAAGATGGAACAATGTGGCCCTGTAAAGCAGACCCCTTGGGAAACTATACATCAACTATAAGATGAACCGCTTGACTCTGGCCCACCTAAAACTGCCATCAGCATGAGATTTTAATCCATGGAAAAGGGACACGTGATTACCATATTTTGCCTAAACCCCCCAGTCCCATCAGCCTCCTACTCATACTCCCACTCCTCCTGTTGAAGTTTAGCACACAAGAATAACTGAGGCCAGAATGTTCCCATCAAAACCCAATTACTAGTCAGAAGCAATCAAAACCTCACAGCCACACTCTGCTTTAATTATATTCACCCTAAATTATAAAATACAGTAATAGGAGATAAAGAATATACAGCTTATATTTGGAGGGGGGATGTGAGGAGGGGATGTCAGGTCTGACAAAGGTACTGAGAAGGGGGATCTGACCTGGACTGAGGGAGCAGAGGACCCTCCTACCTGCCCTTGTTTCCAGCACTCCCTAAACACGTTCCAGTTGCTCTTGTTGTTGGGATCTTGCAGGCACAGCAAGCGATTGTCACATAACCAGTAGTGAGGGGTGTCAAAGCCCAGAATGCTGGGCTTGATCGTCAGTCCTTGAGGCCTTTTAGATAAATCAGAGGAAGTCTTATTTTGCACCAAAGAGGCAAAGATGTCATCAAGAATTTTTGGTGTATTCTTGAGTCCATTTTCTGTCTAAATTTGAGAAAAAATACAAGTCTTAAATATGTTGTTCCCTACCACCAAAAACCCATTCCTCTAATGGTGAGACAAGTATACATTACATACTCTAAATGAAAACAGTCCAAGCCAGGACCCCGAGACAAAGAGCTAAGTTTCCTTCCCCAACCTGACAGCACAACTCACAGAAGTGGGTAGAGGAAAAAGAATGACAGGAGAAAACTGCCTAGCCTAGTACTATGACCCCACAAAGCCCACCTGCCAATGATATGACCCATGAAGGAAAACCTAGGATTCCCATGATTCATTCCTACTTTCTCTTTCAATTTTTCTAGTCTCATCTATTCATCTTTACTAGGCAGAGTACAAAAATCAAACAAATGAATACCTTTCCTGTAGAGGAATTCAAGAGATTTCGGAGGAAGCCAGAACTGTTGTTGCTTACAGGTGTCAGAATGGTGCTGTTAAAAGTATGCAGGACTGTGTTGGATTTGCTTAAAGGGGGGAGAGGTGGAAGGCATTTGATTTCATTCTTTAAAATTGGCATCATTGGTTGTTTTTCTAAAAATAAAACCAAAAACATCCAGATGGAAAAAGCATTCTGAAAGGCAAATCCCTTAATAGTTTTCTATTAACAGACTTACTTTGGAACCTGGTTTCATTTATTGGAACCAAAAAAAGTAGGATAAATACTAATGACATTATTGGTTTAGACAAAAATTTCCAACTGGTATGAAAATAACAAAATATCTAATATCCAAGGTGAGACCATGGTAAATGGTATTTTTTAAACTTCTGTTTTTTATTTTTGTTCCTGGTGTGCAATGTGCAATTGATTTTTGTAAATTAACACTGTAACTAGCAACCCTGATAGAGGTTTATTAAAATTATAGATTCTTTTAGATTTTTCACATGTATAATTAGATTATCTACAAATATAAACAGCTTTATCTCTTTCTTTCCAATTCTAATATTTTCTTGTGTGTTTGCCTTAATGCAATAACCAGTACTTCCAGTACAATGTTTAATAAAATAGTGCTGGCAGGTATGCTCATCTCTTTCATAAACATAGAAACTAAAACAACAACAAAAAAAACTATTCAACCCATTTAAAAAATTCAATCACTATTTATGATGTTTGCTGTCTATTTTATTGTAGAAGTTCATTACATTAAGGATATTCCATTCTGTTACTAATTCAAGATTTTTTAAAAAATCATGAATAGGCTTTACGTTTCACAATTTTTCTGTGTCTCATCACATGATTACATGATTTCTCTCCTGTATCAGCACTTCTGTGACATCTGTTCGTGCTGCATAATTCTGTATTTATAGTGTTGAATTCTATCCACCAACATTACCTTTAGGACCTTTGCATGAAAGAAATTGACATGCAATGTTTCTTTCTTTTAACATAACCAGAAAGCAGAATCATGTAAATTCTAACTACCTGATTCCAAAGGCCATGTTCTTTATACTATCTTCAAACATAGATGAGACAACAGCAGATTAAAAAAAAAAAGTTGAAGCCAGACACTGCAATTCAGACAAAAGAGGAACTGTGCGTATAATAAGGCAGCAAAAAGTCTCAAAGTCTCAATGTTACCTAGTGTTCTATCATCAGCAAAAGTTCTCCTCGCTAGTGCTCCATTTTGAAAACACTTGCATTTGTGTCAGGTCTCAGGGTGACTATAACCACTTTCCATTACATGAACTCCAACCACTCTGTTCTCACAGCAACTGAGGTTGCCAAGTCTCTCCCCAAATGGACTGAAGTTTCCAGGAACCCACAGGAAAGCAGGAAACACTCACCCTTGTTTTCCTTGTTGACATTCCCACTGGTCAGGTCTGCCAGCCAGTTTAAAGGAGATGTGCTGGCTGGACAGGCTGGCTTTATGCTGCTGGCCGGCTTGGAGGCAGCTCCCCCGCCCAGGGCTACCGGCTCCAGCACTGAGGGGTTCTGTTGGAGCATGGTTCCAAGAGTCGGTTTTTCTCCAGCTAAGGAAGTCTGAGTATAAAAGGAGAATTTTACACAAGCTGAAAAATTAAATTTTCCTTTTCTTACCTTCTCTCCTAACAGCTCACCAGTAAGAGACAAACATCTAAAACAAAAGCAACTGATAGCCCTGGACATCATCACAGCTGTAGTAATCTTGCAATTACAGAGCAGAACTATAAAATAGGAGTGATTTTAATATTCTAGCTTTTATGTATTATTAGTGAAAACAGAAGATATGTTAAGAACTTAAATACAGCAAAATATCCCCTCCTCCACCCCTTTATCACCCATCTCACACTCATATCCTGGTCCCTTCATCTACTGTGTTGCTTTAAAATGACCAGTTTGTGCCCATCTCTCCTGTGAACTTATCCCAGTATCCCGAAAAGGCACTTGAAACAGAGCTGCTGGATGAATGAATAAATGAGGCAAGACAGGGAAAGTACAGCTGTGATTTCAGAAGGAAGCAAGATGTACTAGAAAAGAAAATGCCCAGATTTACACAGTGAAGCAAGGCTTTAAAAGAAGTCAAACTGAAAACAAACAAACAAAACCCCAAACCTGGAAAAAACATACAATGTATCTTTCTGTTACTTAAAAATCTACCTTGACAACTCAACTGGTGAGGTTATACATGTATTAAAAAGAAAAAGGCCCTGCCCCAATGGAGTGTGGCTCCATTGTTTGGAGCATTGTCCTGTAAACTGAAAGGTCTCAGAGTTCCATTCCCAATCAGGGCACATAAAAGAGGCAACTGGTGGATGTTTCCCTCTCACATCGATGGATGTGTGTCTCTTCGTCTCTCCCTCCCAGCCCCCCTACCTTCTCTCCAAAATAAAAAGGCATGTCCTCAGGTGAGGATTTAAAGAAAAAAAAAAAAAAAAAAAAAAAGGAAAACAACAGTCAAATTCCTGTTGGTGTCCTGGCCCTCCCTATACATGTGATAGAATTCTGTGATGCCCAGTTATCAAGTTTTGTTCATTATTTCTCAATTAATGATGAGGAAGCTGAAGTGCACAGAAATCAGTTAATTTGAAACAGAGTTATGCAACTAGAAAGTGGCAGGAGACAATTCAATTTCAGCTGTGACTCCAGAATCACAGCCCTTCAACTCATGCTGCCTTTTATGTAAAAGTAATAAAATTTCTGATTATTAAACACAATGTGGAATAAAGATGACCGGGGTGAGAAAAAGCAAAGGAGACAGTGAGGGTAGATGTGCTGGTGGAGGCAGATGAAGGGGATGCTCCTGGAAGAGCATGAACACAAGGAAATGTATACTTTTTTATGTGGAGTGGTAGGGCACATGAAGATTCATTTCAATATTATTTCCTTCAAATCTTCACATATATTACAGGCAAAATATACTCAGTAATTTTTTAAAATTTAGAGCTTATCTGAATCATTTTAACTCTGCAAAAACAAGAAGTTTTTAAAAACTCCATATAAACTCAACAGTAACTAGACAGACAACAAAAGAGGTTTTCACTTTTTTAAGAAATGAAAATTTAAAACCTACTAAAAGACGCTGCAGACGAGGTCCACAAAAATAATGTAAGAATAGGTCTATGAAGTGTCACATGAAACATGAATTCTTCCCACTGACAGCTGTCCCCATGTTCCCTTCAAATACACTACAGAAATCCTTGGGTTATTTAAAAGCAGACAGACAACAATCACAAGGATGGCAAATCTAGCATAAACAGTAATACCTGTTTTATGTCTTCCTTTGAGGCTGGCTTGGAAAAGAGTTTGAATTGCCTGTTTGAACAGGGACAATTTGCCTTTATTCCCCATTTTGCTCTTACAGAATGAACAATGTCTCCAACATCATAGAGGGCTAAAAAAAGGGCACAGGCAAACATCTGAACAAGGATATAAGGTATTTTGAAACCTCAACATTATAAAGCAAAAGCTGATGTTTCCAACAGTATTATTTTTAGCAGCATAGTGCTTACACTGCCTCCTTTTCATTCTGCTAAGTTTGTCTTCCCCCAAATGCATCATTCTCTTTCCTTCCACAAAACTATTTATAAGACCTCAATCAAAAAGTTTTGCAGCCATTATTTAACACACTTCTGGACTACAGTACACACTTAAATCAAGTAAGCTCATAATTATAGTACACAAAGTAAAATTAAATTGCCAGTCCCTTTGAGCTAACCAAAACAAGGTGGAAAAAATCATTGCACTGTGTGAAATACCTTTTCCAGGAATGATCTGTGTAGGCATTAGGTTCTCTGGTTCATGTATCTGACTCTTTACACATCTTATCCAAGAGAAAGTCTTATAGGCAGCACCTGCAAATAACTGATTTGTAGTAAATGCTCTTCATGGACTCTGGCCCCAAATACCTCAGGAATCCATTATGACAAATCAACAAAAGGCTTAATTTAAGTGTGTAAGGGGCCAGGAGGAGAATCAAGTCAATTCTCACCCTGTTGGCAATTTTTCCTCTTCATCCGGTAGCAATCTACACACACTCCAAACCCACACCGAGGACACACCCAGTGAAGGTTGAAGATGGTGGTGTCGCACACATCACACATTTCTCGAACACCTTTGACAGCCCGCTTCCAAGCAACCTGTCCTATAAAAATCAATAAATCAGTTAGTCTTGGGAGGAGAGAGCTTCTGAAATAAAATGCATAGGGGGAAGGGAATTGATGTTATTCCTCCCTCTGACTGGAGTTCCCATTAACTCTGTTCAACATCCAGAGCCCATCTCAAATCCACCCCACCCTCAGGCCTCTTCACACCATAAACAAGATTTCCCTCTAGGAGATGCTCAGTTTTTGCTCCCCTCACACTCCCCACTCTTCAAGGAGCTCTGCACACCACTGGTGCAGTTATCAAGCACTGCTGAATAAATCAATGGATAAAGCAGCAGTGGCTACACACTGGAGTTCAGACACAGGTATCACACAGCAGTGGTTCTTCACCTTTGGGGTGGGTCATAAGCCCCTTTAAGAATCCGAAGGCAAAGCCCTGGCTGGCGTAGCTCAGTGGATTGAGCGCGAGCTGGGAACCAAATTGTCCCAGGTTCAATTCCCAGCCAGGGTATATTCCTGGGTTGCAGGCCATAACCCCCAGCAACCGCACATTGATGTCTCTGTCTGTCTGTCTGTCTCTCTCTCTCTTGCCCTCCCTTCCCTCTCTAAAATAAATAAATAAATAAATAAAATCTTAAAAAAAAAAAAAAAAAGAATCCGAAGGCAGCATGGACCATGCTTTCTCCAAAGGAAAATATTATAAAGATATACAAACCTAACATTTGGTATAGTGTCAGGTTATTCACAGGTGCCCTGAATCCACTTAGATTGACCATTAAAAATCTCAGGGCAATTGGGGAAATAGGAGGAAGCAGCACATTTTCTTAGCAGGGGCACAACAGTCCACAACTGATTGGTTCCTTTAGGGAACAGAATCAGAAACTCAATTTTGTTAGTGCCAGAAGTGACATGGGCACCCAAGACGGACTCATATTAATCAAACATCCAACAGATTAAGGCATAATCCAAAATTCTACAACATAGCATTCTCCATTCCAGTGGCCAAGCCCTGATACCTACAGGGAAGTGCCTTCTGACACTAGGCAGGATATGTACCTCTCCACCATGCCCACCTATGTAAATGCCAGATCAGGTGACCAAATCAGTATCAGAAAGCTTCAAGGAGTTCTGGGTCACAGAAAAGCCATTGTCTGCTCATCAGAACACTCTTTTCTGTGTATTTCTCTCTCCTGAACAAGACAGGATCAAATACTCTCACATTCTTTTTCAATGGAGAACACTTTCCCCAATCCAGTTTGTGGTTAATTCATTCATTCTTGAGACTGACCACAATGCAAATGACCAAGTTCATTTTGCACTGAATGAATCCAAATGCTAAGTGGATTTCTGCCATTTCATTAAAACACAATAGCTCACTGCATAATACACAGAGCTTTAAGCATTTTACAAATGAGATTTTATGAACTTCACCTTGTTCACTTGGATTAGACTGTTTCATTAGGGAATATTCTTAGGTCTCTGAGCCACCATTTAATGATTTTTTTTGTCATTTAAAAGACAAAAATAAAAGTATCAAGGTTGAGATCTGCTTCCTAATCTCAGGAGGAGAGGGCAATCCCCCCCACCCCAACACCTTGTGGTGTCATCTTTCAGTATCACTCAGAGTGAATTCCTCTCTCCCAACTCACCAGCTGGTCAGAGTAAGTAAAAGGGAACAGAGTAATCCAAAAGGCAAAGAGGAAAAGTTAATCACATTTAAATTTTCAAGGACAGAATTTCTCAATTATGCCTATTTCTGTATGAAAATAATGTATCTTTCAGATGACTCACTTATAGCAAAGAAAAAACGCTGGTTGCTTAAAAACAGCCCTGCTGATTCAGGAATGAAGCTACTAATATAGTCCAAAGAAGTGATTCTATATTCCAATAATTTATGTACCACCTTCTAGCAATTACTTAAAATTTTTTCTCTAAATTTGCTTTTATTTAAATGCCTATAATAAAGAAACCTTGTATCTCTACCGAAATCAGGAAACCAGTATCACTTCTAAATAGATTATAGGAGAAACAACTTTAATAAGATTCTTGACTTTATTAGAATCTCTGCTACCCCAAGAGAATGAAGTGATTCTAAAGCTGCTTTTCTCTTCAGCATGACTTTGGCTACCCCCAGGGCTCACGATCCCATTTCCCCACCTACATCTGAATTCCTGGCTCCTGGGAAGGCCCCAAATCCCATTACTTGGATTATGAGATATAACGAGGCCCGTCCAGTAAATTGTTTGTTTTTAAGCTAGCTTCAGTTAGTTTCTGGTACCTACAATCAAAATTCTTAACACTGGTAAGTGTAGATGCTTATAATGGAAACATTATTTGCCTATACGAAGTATCCACCAGAGGAATAGAAAGGCTTTACTTTAAACTTTCTACTTGGGGGAAAAAATGATGGAAGAAAACGGGAGACTTAAAAGATAGATGGCCCTTGGTGCTTGTGGTCAGTTATCTCACTTTTACAGAGGGATGCGTACAGACTGAGGTGTACTATCCTCCCAGACATCATACCTTGAGATGTCATGAACGAGCTCTGGCTCTAATGTGTCATCCACACTGACTGATCCCTGTTGTGCACTGGGCTGTCAGATCAGTGTGAGAGTGAAGGACACCTGCACACCCCCAGCTGGGACACCAAATATTTCCTTATAACCTTGACTCTAACAGAATCATTTTTATCTGAGCTTGTTCCCATTCTCATTCCTGGGGCCCAGTCCACCATACTGATTCAACAGGTCTAGGGTACAGTCTATCCACTCTAATTTTCTTTGAAATATATTCCTAATTAAGAATCTTTATCTTAAAAATGAACCTGAGGCCTCCAACCCCTTTTGGTGAACCCACACTGCTGGGGAGGTTGTACACATTTCACCACCACCTCAACTTCACCTTTCTTAACAAAAAGGAGTTCCACTCCTTTAGTAATTGACCCACAACAAAACCCACAGATAGGCAACTGGCTCTGATAAAACCAACAGGTAGAATCTGTCACAAAAGGAAAAATGCAACCTCATTACACCAAAGTCATCTAAACTTCGAGTAAAAAAGAAACCCATGCAATCAAGACTTAAGTGTCATTCGGGAACAAAAATCAAGTTGGACTAAAAAAATCCTAACCCCTAAGAGATGCTCTTACTGTGTGGCTCAATAGTTGACATAGCTTCCTTTTCAGAAATCACCATTTGACAGAAGTGGTCTCCAATGTTGGCCAAGATATACTTTGCTGTGTCCAAATCAGTCCCCACAATGTTTTTGGTTAAAGGCAACCATAAGCCAATTGCTTCATTGTCATACTTGTTTGGTGTTAAGAAGCCTGCTACCCGCAACACACCATGTTTGTTGAACTGTAACCTAGAGCAAGTAGAAAAAAGAAAAGTGCATTTCACGTACACGAAAAATTAATTTACAACTTACAGTTACTATTTAAATCAATGAATTCCTTCCTAGTTTTCTATAATCTCCATGGTTAATTACAGCCAATTGTTACTTGGCAATGTTAGTAGAAAGTTAAGAAAAAAAATCTGCGAAAGTGTGGTGGTAAACACCTGCCAGGCTTGGGAATAAGACCAATCAATCACAAGTCGACACAGAAGTAAAATGATAAACAGAAGGTAGTAAATAACCTGATTAGATCTGAATACAAATACTGCTTCAAGAATAATGCTCAGCAATGGAAGGCTAACCCTGGACAGTCATTGAAGCCATGGCCACGCAGATCCCTAAGGTACTTAGCACCAATATGAATCCTAGCTGCAAATTATGGTGCAAGCTTCTGGAGTGACAGGCAGTGTTAAGATGGGCCTCAGTACCTAAGAAAAAGAAGTAAAAAGCAGAATACTTTCTCAGTATTCTATTTCAGTATTTTTGACACTTAAATGTTTTCTCTAAGATATGTGTTAGTTTTTAATTTAAATAAAACATTGTATGTCTAGTTGGAAACACACAGAAGTAGACAGTAAACACACAGTAAAGTAGGAGATGACAGGTATAACACTCATTAAATTTTACAGGAACCAGGAGGTACTGACAATGAGGTTTCTGGGACTAATGTAAAGACAGAAATAGTAATTAAGCTTGACCTTGCAAAAAAAGGTACACACTAAGTAAGAGAAGGCATGGCAAAGAGATGCTACTTCATACAAAAGCAGAACAAATGCAGAGGTCTTGATTTCGTGGCTAGTGACTGGCAGTTACTAAAGCTTCTTAAGTCTATAAGACACGCATACGGTTGCATTTTAGAAAAACCATTTACATACAAGAGCTCAGAATGAACTAGAAATACACTGAAAGCTGTGTAACAGATGCAAACTTATTTTAAGCATTCCAAAAGAGAGATGCAAGTTTTTAATCGCTTAAATTAGAGATAGCTATTATCCTAAAACATGAATTTGAAAGCCATCAGGCATCAATCCAAAGGCGTCCGTCAGAGACAGCCAACAGGGCTTCACCACTGGGACCCTGCCCCATCCCTTCCTATTTTATCTGTAGGAGACTTTAACGAGAAACAAACTTGACAAGGAAGCTAATGACAGCTCCCCTCTTCACCCTAAATATAAAGGGGGGAGGGGGAGGGGAGATCTGTTTTTTAAAATTACTATTTTTAACCAAGGGAGTGAGTTTGTTCTAGTTTCTACTAGACTGGCTTCTACTATAGAACATTAAGCAGAGACATCTTCCCTTTCAGAGACCAAAAAAGGGAAAACAGTTAAGTCATAAAACCAGTGATTTCTAGACAGTTACAAAATAGTAAATTTTTTCTTTAATAATATTAAAAAAAAAAAGAAAAATTATCCCCTCCCTGAAGTGTCTCTACAACTTAAACCAAAACCAAACAATCTCTCATGCAGTTAGTCCAGTTATACCTTTCACATCAGAGGAGCTAATAACATGAAATCAAGCCTATAATAGGAATACAGAGATCTGAACAAAGCATTACCATTTTGTGCTTTCTTCAAAACAGATACAAGTACCCACAAATGCATATACATCTTAACACATTTACCTATGTCAAAAAAAATACCCAGACAGGAAACAGAATAGAGCTAACCGTTACTGAGAAATCAGTCTGGGTCATGTTTTATTCTGAATATATACTAATATATGTGTATGCTAACATGCTAGCAGTTATCATAGCTCTGAAGGCTACACACAATTTATCACGGTGCTTTTGAAATTTTCTCAGGAATGAATGGGACAAACTACTACCTAAAAGATTCTAGTTCATTAACTAAACCTCAATTTAAAAATTACTAGCATTGGTTAATTATCTAAACTGCCTATGTTATACCCTGGTTTCTCTTCAGATCATATACATCTTTCACCTTTTACTAAAATGCCTATGCACTTAATTCAGTTCATCAGTAATCTTTAGTCTGGATAAAACTAAAAGGGAGAAGGAAATGGGAAGAAATTAAAGTCAACACTTAGGTGGGGTTTATGATTAGAACCAGTTGAACCTGCAAGTATCTAGATTTCTGAGAAAGTCAATCATATCTAAAGTTCATCTGTAACAGAACATACTGTTACAAATGAATTGAACATAAAAAAAACAAAACAAAACCAAAAAAGATATGGCTGCCTTTTTCCACTCAGGATCAAAAATAAAAAACAATTTGGCTTTTAATAAATACAATATAAAAATGAAGTTTTTAATCTACAAAACTGGAAGGGATTTTCTTTAAAGATATGCCTCTTCCTGCTGGCAAAGGTACACAGAAACAGGGATGTTCAAACTCTACCAGTGGACATGGATGCAGGTACAACCTTCTTCCTGCAGGGCAATATGGCAGAACAAGTGTATCAAAGCCTAAAACATGCACAACTTCTGGCTCAGTAGTGCCACTTTCAGTAATCCTTCCAAAGTAAATAATCAGAGATATAAAACAGGAGATGATAATTTCTGCATTATTTTCAGTGGCAAAAAATATAAAATAATCCTAATAACCAACCACAGAATTGGTTAAATGAATTATCAAACAATGTTATTATGGATTCTTACATAGTTACTCAAAAGTATTTGCAGAAAAAGTCAACATGATCAAGTAGTGGTTCCTACTATGGACTGGGAAAGTATTCAGAGTAAGATTCAAAACAGTCTATACAAGCACACTCTGGGGATACTGTGGGTTCCATTCCAGACCACCACAATAAAACAAATATTGCAATAAAGCAAGTCACATATATTTTTTGTTTTCCAGTGCATCTAATTTATGTTTACATTATACTATAGTCTATTTAGTGTATAATAGCATTTTGCCTTAAAAAACAATGTATAGAGCCCAAGCTGGGTAGCTTGCTTGGTTAGAGTGTCATTCTGATATGTCAAGGTTGCAGGTTTGACCCCTGGTCAGAGCTCAAAGTAAAAACAACCAGTGAATGCATAAATGGTTGGAAGAATAAAACTGATGCTTCTCTGTCTCCCCCTTCCTTGCTCTTAGAATTGATAAATTGTTTTAAAAATGTACATGCCTTAAACTTTATTTCTAAAAAATGCTAACCATCATAAGCCTGTTGGAAAATGGTACCAGCAAACTTGCTTGACTTTGGGTTGCCACAAACCTTCAATTTGTGTTAAAAAAAAAAAAAAAAAAAGCAGTATCTGTGGAACACAGTAAATGAGGTATGCCTGTACAATACACCAAGTAGATATATATGTTTTTATGACCATATATACACTAAAATGTATTGAAAAGTTAACAGTAGTTATTTGTATTAGTTTTCCAGAACCTTCAGGATTTTTCTGTTTGTTAAAACTTTTAGAAATAGAAATCTGTATTTTTAAGCTTCTTTGCTTTAAAAAAAAATTAAGTAATATGCAGTATGGTCTAGATTGCCCTGGGCATTGGAGAGCAAAGTGGGGGGGGGGGGGGGCCTGGGACAACTGTAATAGAATAACAGTAAAATATTTAATTAAAAATAGAATAAAATAAAAGGATATATATATGTATATTTATATAAATATAAAAGGTCTAGATTGCCCAACGAGGGGTTAAAAATAATATCACTACTCTTTTTAGTTTTGGATTTACTATTGATAGGAAGGGGAAAAAGAGCATGCCATAGGACTCAGATTATCTGAGTTTTCCCCCAACTGCCTCACCTTCTAAAGTGAAAGAAGCGACAAAACACAGGCGAATCTTTCTGTTGTTCTTTATCCTTGCGGAGACTGTCCAAGCGACACTCCCGACACTTGGGCAGCTGTGCAACAATGTTCACACAGGAGTCATCTTGTACAAAGGCCTCACCACTCTGCTGCAGCTTCTTGAGTTTGGCTGGGTCTGTCAAAACCGACTTCCGGGATGGGACTAGCAAAACACAAGAGTAAGGCAATGGACCTCAAATTTTTAAAAAATTACATCAATGTGTTACTAAATTCTATTCAAAAGGCCAGTTATCCCAAAGGGAGAACTCCTAAATAGCTGGTTCAACTGTCATTTCTAAAAATGGCTTCACAGAAGACAGCTATCAGAACAATGAGAAGTTTTACTCTCTTTATAAGTAATTTTCATTTGCTGAACCTATTTGGCACCTTAAAACCCCAAATTCAACAACTGTACTCATAATTCCAAGAAGTATACACTTCTAGCCACAAACCTAGATAAGAAAAATATTTCAGGAAGATTTTTTCATACCACATACTTAATTCAAACTCACTGCAACATTAGCAGTGCACAGAGGTTCACCTCAACCAATACAACACCATACAGAAGTCAATTCTGTCACCGTCCCCCCCCCCCCAAAAAACTGGTGTAAGGTGTGTTCTCTGCAAAAGCTAACCATTCTAATTAAAAAAAAAAAAAAAGAAGAAGAAAGAAAACCAAATAGCTCTCCTGCACAGGCCCCTTGGTCTATAAAAATAAGAGCTATCTTCTAAATGCTTCCATGAGATGTCACATGTCTTCAATCTCCTTCAAATGTGTATTCCATTCAGGGTTATGAGCACTGGCTAATGACAGGATTAGGATTCTAAGTAAACATATGTTTGAAGTTTTAACTTGCAATGGATAGGAGAAATGGAAAGAAAATGTTAACATGGTTTCTAAAGAAAAAGGAAAAAAGTAGTGATGAAACAGGAAACAGCAATCACTGTGTCAGCCTAAATAATACAGAAAGGAATCCTTTCATAAGCAAGAGCATTGAAGATATTTCATATGAAACTAACAGAAAAGACCTTTTCTCCTTAGGGACCAAGGGACCTGAGAAAAGGGAGGTAGATTCTTAGGCAAACAAATGGAAAACACACACACAAAAAACCCAAAACAACTTCTGGGGAACCAGTCCAGAGATGGGTGGGAGAGAGTAGTGGTCTTGGAGGAAATCAAAAGAAAGGTCTCAAACCAAAGAAGGCTTTAAATAAATAAGCATCTTCAATGTTACCCTAGAGGTAATCTAATCTTACCTCTCTTTTAAAGTACTGACAAGAGCACACTAGGGGTAAATAGGGGTAAAATCCTAAAAAGATGCTGTCAGGCCTTGATCCCTTAAACATTATTATTCAGTCATAGTGAAAGAGAAGGTAAAGAGATCAATAGCTCAAGGATGGAATTTTAATTACTCATATTGAAAAGGCATCATCCTTTGAATTGAACCAGGTTTTCACAGACCACAGGCAAAAAGCCCAAAGGTTATTTTATCTGTTCTGTCCTGGCTTAAAAGAGGAAATATCTAGAAATAAGCAAATTGAACTATCTAAATCTAGCTCTCTACTGAGGAGAGCAAAGTCGATCCTATCAATGACTCTCAATTCAAAGCAGAGCCCAGAAGAAAAGCAATGCCAGCTTCTGAGGAGCCACAGAGCGATCTGACAGGAAAAAGGCTGTTGCTCCACTCTAGCTTGCTTTAGCTCCCAGGCAGAGCAAGGGTGGGGGAGCCAGCAACAGCCACCAGCACATCTTCCCATACCCACAGGGATACAAATGGAAACAACGCCAGAGATCTTGCTAGGCTTCTGACCACCCACCCTCTCACAGGCCTCAGCCTAGAGTCCCAGTAGAGAGGACACACAGAATGTAACTAAGGTTTTCTCTGAAAATCACTTTAGGTGGGACAGAGTTGCACAGCATACAAAGTGAGACAAAGCTGGACTCCAATTCACTCATGTACCTATAATTTGCTTACCAATGTAGAATTTTTACTTTTTCTTCACATTAATATTAAAATACTTTGCCTCAAAACCTAGCTGAATGTGAGAGCTGATGACTCAAAAAGAATAAAGAAATAGAACAGGGATATGGTTATGAATATTCAGTTTCTTTTAGGAGTTACACAACTCCTGAGAACAGTATACTCTTATGCAATTAATTTTATGTAAATTAATAGCTGTATCAACTTCCACCTTAAGAATAAAACTGGATTAGAAGTACCATTAGGCAAAACAGCTTTCTCTATTTGTCCTGTATCAAAAAGATCCACAGTTCAATTCATCCATCTTGCCCTGTGGTTTCAGAGGTCTTCAGTAAAAGTGAGAGTGTGGATATACTCATTTTTTTACGTAGCCAAATGTTTTTTAAGTTATCAAAACCCACACAAATTTTCCCATACAGCTGACAATTATCAAAGGTACTTTTAAATTGTAATACCTCTCAACCTTTGACATACTGAAGCCATTTCCTAATTCTGGTAAGAGAGCTTTTGATAACTACCATCATTAAATGCATCCTCAAACTTAATATAAGTAAATGAAATACAGTGTACCATTTTCTCTCTAATAAGAATATTCAGTTTAAAATTGTGGGTGCAGCAGGACATTGCTCTTAAGCAAATAGACTCCGCAGGGTGTTTCAGCCCTGTCCTTAAAATCTTTAACCAAAACCCAAATTCTAGATGTGGTGATGTAATTCTCTATCTTCTAAAAAAAACTTTCAGATCTGAACTACCTACGTGAGTATAAAACCTGGATGTTACAGAAAGATGTGTTAGGCTGAAGATGAAGTAATTATCAGATTACTTTAGACTTTGTTCCATTTAAGTCATATGGTAAATGCATATAATGGAATCCTGGTCTTTAAAAATCTTGATCCTTAAAACACAGGTTATCTATATTTCTATATACATGGAACCAGGTCCAGCAAAACAATAACAGTAATCATTTCTGGGATTTAAGAATTCTACCTTCTTTGAACTTTTCTGATTGTATGAACTTTCTCTATAATCATTTTTATATTTTTTCCTTATAAGGTAAGATGAACTATCTTCTCTTAGTTTTTACTAATAAATATATGTAGAAACACTCACCATTCTGGATTTTATTGTTGCTTCTTGTACAATAGTTTTCATTATCTACTTTTACTGAAGATTCCTTTAAATTCTGTGATTGGCAACTTAAGGTCGAAGGTTCTACCTTTTTTTCCACACAACTATTAGGGTTATCAGCACTGATACCAGCTTTCCCTTCCAGCTTATTTGAAAGAAAATCAGATGTGGAAGGTGCAAGTTCTAAGTGCTTCTGCAGTTCAGGAGTATTGGCAATTTCCAATCCTGCCACTGAAGAAGCTTTTGTAGGTAAGCACACCTTCGGAAGGCCAGTTGATGGTTGTGGAACAGATTCCAATCCGTTTTCCTGATCAGCATTGGTCTTCAGCAGGGTACAGCTACCTTTTGGTTCACTCAGGATTTCTAAGTCTCCAGTTCCAATCTGAGAGGACTCGGAAGAGAGCAACCCTACTTTGCCGACATCTGGCTTTGTTCTCAGTATTTGAGTCTTCATATTTAAGGAGGAAGAAAGTTCTTCTGGTAAACTCTGTTTATGACATCTAAAAAATAATAATATGTAAAACTAGTATTTTAGGCCTCTTTTGTCTCTTCCCTACCAAAAACAATTGTTTGGTTCCCTAAGGCAACCAGAATGAAAGAGAGAAAAACAAAACAAAACTACTTTTATTAGAGAATTAAGGATAGGTTCTTGTGAGCTAGAGTTAAAAGGAATCAATAAAAATACTGGCTCTATAAAAATACTTTAAACATTCAGAAATTTAAAACCTGAAATTCTATCTGCATGTTCTCATGAATCCTGAACTACTTCAAGTTAGTTCTACCTTCCTACACTGTAAGAACTTTAGTTTTCCCTCAAAATAGAGTATCATAAGGAACCTAAACCACCAGCAGCACAAACCTCTATCCTGCTATGAACAGCATTTAACCAGCCCCAACACTGGAAAATTTCATTGTTGTTTGATCAGTGATCAGGACCCAAAGTAAATGGAAGAGCTGACTGACTACTTTCTTGTTCACAGAATGAATTGGTAATCTCCCCCACCCATTTTAATAGGGGTACCCTTAAAAAACTTTTTCTCTGAAACTCATCCTAAAGTTCTTTCTCTAGCAAACACAAAGTCCTTTTTTTCTGTTATATTTTTTCCCTTGCTTCTAATAAAGGATTTCATCCTGAGAGGAATTTCATATTAGCACTCATATTAGACATCTTTGTGTGGGTACCACTGAACTTGTTACTGTTCCCTCTTTCTACTTGGAAGACTGCTCCCCCTTCCATCTAACTATCATGTGGTCATCCTCCAAGTTCTATCCCATGGAGCCCACTTTCTTCCCAGTGAATTAATGTGCTCAAACACGCCCCACCTTTTTTCAGTAGGCTTCCAAACCATTTCTATACCAGTCTTTCTGGCCCGTATCTTAAGTTTTTACCAACTGCCTGCACTCCACCACCGTTCCTCAAAGATCCTTCCCTTAAAACTCTCCTCTCTGTGAACCTATCACCGCACCTCTCACCTAGACCCAGGGTCTGGGCTGATGATAACCATGCTTCCCTCTTTTCCACATTCCCAATGACCCCAGTTTTCCACACAAACCCATCTTATCCTTTTTCCTTGAAAGCACACATTTGTTCTACAACTGTTTGTGGTATGTCAATTGAGTGTTCTTACTATATCAAGTTAAGAAAGCTGCTCTTTCTTCATTTCTGTAACATTTTCTATATTCTTCTGCAGGCCTACTCACTTCACACTTCTGAAGGCACCTGACCAATTTGGAAACTAATAGAAAGCCTCCCTGGACAACCTGAAATATAGTAAATAGCAGGTCATTTCACCAAATTCTAGCTATACTGTATTTCTGTCTATGAAGCACAGAATGTGGAAAAGTCTTCCGACCTGAGCTATGTAAGCTCATATTAGAAGAACTGTGGCTAAAGTAGTTTTCTTCTCCTTATGATTATGTTTTCCAAAGAACAAATAACTCACCCTTGAGGAATTCTTGCTCCAAGGTTAGGTGGAGAAATGGTAGCTTGGGGAGTACTCTGCTGTCTTGGGTCCTTACCAGGTGGAGTTGCTGGAGTACAGCCGAGTACTATATCCTTACAAACTGTTGTGCGAACAGACTGCACAGGACATGTACTGGGAGAAGCCTAAAAGATACCAAATCAACAGATAGTAAAAGGAAAAAGTCCCTATTTGGGGGAAATAAGAAGTGCTAGCAAGATTCAAGTTTGTTTGGTTTAGTACTAAACAAACATAATACCTTCACCAAATAAAAAGGATAGGAGGAACAAGTGATAAATCACAAAATTAAGGACTGATATCTGAAGGCTGTTAATTAATCACTCTGGCTTTCCATAAAATGACCCTTCCTACAAAAAGTTACAGCAGATCTTTTTTCACAGACCTCTGAATCATTATGCCAGGAAAAAGCAGCCAGGTGGCAATCGCTTTAATAATGCAATGCACAGAAGTGAGCTTTTAACAGTCTTCAAATGGTGGCAGCTTCACATGCATTCGGTTTAACATTACTTGAGTGCCCACCACGCACTTACTGTGTAGACTGGCAGGAGACCAGACCACATAGGACTCTTGTAGGCAGTGGTGCCTACTGGATACCAATATAAGCTTTTACAATGCAGTAAAGGTTGAGGACACGGTTCTCGTTCTTATGTGGCTCATCAAGTCACAAAGGTCATCCCATGCTGCAAAAAATATCAAGTCAGGGCTGTGGGACAAAGCTGGGACACCCGTCCCTTTCCCTTTTCATGTAGTTTTATCTTTACAAAACTATATGGAATGGACCCACTTCTTCCTAGTTTGTACTATCCACAAAAATAAACTTTCTACATGGGAAGAGAAGGAAGAGATTATTAAACTCGACTCCAGACAACTAGTCTATGGCTAAACCAGGTGAAATCCACTCACCATCTTCATCAGCCTCAAGTCATATGCCATTCTCAATCCCCTCCCTTTCACACCACAATGACCTTTAAATTTACCTCACCGCCTAACCTAAACTTGAAAAATCTCTCAAATTTCTTCACCTTCTAGTTAACTTCTAAAATCTGATGTAGAATAACTTTCCAAAGTTTTTAAAACTTCACAATTCTGAATATATTTATATGTTGTCTACTCACAAATCTTTTTCTCAGACATTTACTCTGAAGACCTTGAAAAGACTGTCTAATATATGCTAAACAGAAATATACTTTAAAAATTTACTTAATCACTATCAAAGGTTTAGCATAGCTTCTAACTATTTTAAAGTACTAAACTATCTGATTATATACTATACTATTTTAGTCAGTTTTGGTTAAATATAAATTTAGTGTTCTCCAGAAGGATTTTGGGGGGAGAGGCTTTGGTTATTGTATGACTATCCTTGGGATGAGTCAACTTTACCTCTTTGGGCCTCGGTTTCCTAATCCCTAAAATGAGGACATTAAATAAATGTATTCCTAAATCCTATTTAGTTCCATTTTATAATGCTCCTATTAAAGATTAACCTCCCAAAGTTTAACTGCCAAGTCATTTCAAAATGCTTATTCAAGGCTCACTTTTACTAAGCATCTTCCCTCATCTCATCTTCCTTTCTCTAAATTATGTTTAGAGTTGATGCACTAATACAATACCTTTTCTTAAATTATTTTCCTGAGAATACCAGGTCTGTCCAGAAAAAGCCCAGCCATTGTTAACATAATGAGAACCATCTGTGCGACATTGACATAACCTGGCAGCCAAGGGACTGGAATGAGCATGCATGAACAACAATGACTTCCCTGTACTAGGTGGGGGCAGTAGACACTGTTGAGTGAACATGTGTACTGTGTGGCTGTAGCATTCAAAATAACTGAATGAGTAAAACAACAGATCTGCACCAGATTTTGCATTAAGCTTAAAACTATTCAGGTGATTCAGAAGAAAGGCACAGCTATGGATAACTGATGCAGATCTGTGGTAAATGGCAGCTGCATCACAACAACATGCCCACTAAGGCATTACATCTCGTGCGTGCAGAATGTTTTGGCAAAATCTCAAATCACCCAGGTGATTCAGCCCCCCTACAGCCCAGATTTGGCACCCTGGGATTTCAGACCATTGATGAGATTCAGGAAAATGCAATGGAGCAGCTGATGGAGAATGGAATAACTGTGTGAGGTTCCAAGGTGCCTACTTTTAAAGGGACTGACATGTCATTGTCTTATGTACAATGTTTCCTGTATCTTCTTCAATAAATATCCCTTATTTTTCATATCACATGGCTGGATACTTTCTGGACAGACCTTGTTGTATACTTAAGAAATTCAGATTACAACCTAGGCATAAATTTTTATTTTATATAACATCCATTGAACTGCTCAAGTCAAAAAACCCTCCGTCTCATTTTCCGTATCCAATCAACGAACCAGTAATTACTGTCTGTATTTCTAAACCATTTGTAGAATCTATCTATCCCTTTCCATGCCACCACTACCATCTTTCCCCTAGACTTCATGTCTCCTAACTGGCCTGACTTCCATTTTTGCCTGAACCTTCTGCCCAAAGTTAATTCTACTAGAGAGCCATCTTTATAAAATATGAACCAATCAGATTATATTACTCCATAGCCTACAAAATTCTATGTGGTCTGGTCTCCTCCAACCCCCTCCACTCACTTCACTCCACTTGTCCACACTGCTCCAACTACACCACTGTATTTCTGGTTTTCAAATGTTCTAAGTTCTTCTTGCCTGTGTTTTGGTACCTGCTATTCCACCTCTCTGGATAGCTTTCATGTGGCTGGCTGGGTCCACCCCTTCACCCTCACACCTGCTCAATTGTCACTTCCTCAGAATCTCTGGTAACTCTTTCCAAAGCAGTACCTCACTAGCCACCCTTTTATCTTTATCATATTACCATGTTTGTGTCTTTTATTGCATTATCACACTGTGAAAGTACCTTTTATTTAAATTATTTTTTTAAATGTTAGTCTCCTTGCAACATAATGTATACTCCTACGGGCAAAGACCCTGCTTGTATCTACTGTTATACCTCATAAAGCCAGCCACATAGTAGATGTCCAACAAGACTGGTGGAATATGTGAGTGAACAAATGCTGTTAGTATTTCAAAATAGCTATAAATAATTGTTATGAGTTATCTCAAGAGCCAGGCAGTAACACTCACCAATGTTTGGCACATATAAAATATTCAATAAATCTTTGTTGGAAAGAGGGATGGAAGGATAGAAGAAGGAAGGAAGAATTGGCTGTTTGTTATGATGGCTGCTCACTACACTAAGAAAAAGATCTGGAGAGAAGTGGCAACAACATAGGGGTGAAGAGTACTGGGTTTTGGTATCAGACCTTGGATTGAATCCAGGCTCTGACACTTCCTGGTACATTATTTAACCTCTCTAAGATTCAGTTTCCTCAATTATAAAATGAGAGCAATGAAGCATACTTTATAGGGTTGTGCTTTACCACAGTGCCTGGCACATAGATTGGCTGTCTCAAAGCAGAAAAGCATAATAAAATTTTTCTCAGTTCAATCACCATGGGTTACAGCCAGCATAACTTAGGATCCTTTTCCTTAAAAACTGAAGTGTATTACCCTACAACTTTCCTAAGGGTTAGGCTCAACAGGATAGGGCTTCAATTCCAAACCCCATCTTCGCATACACACTGCTGCACTGGCCTCTGACTTGACAAGGGTCAAAGTTTCTTCTTACCTGAAGAGTTTTCCCTGAAGGTCTTCTATACCAGTCATGGCAATAGTTCCTCCCTGGCAGCAGACGGAGATAATATAATTGAGTGTTTGTTGATATTCTAAAAAGAACACTGCTGGCTCACACTCTTCAGCAAACTCTCCTAATTAACCAAACAATGTCCTAACTCTGAGGAACAGTCTGCTAGGCAGAGAAGACCTTCAAGGAGCCAGATGTTACTGGCAAGCAAGTTTATATTATCCAAAAATATTCATCACAGCAATCAAGAGTCTCTTCTACCTACTTCTGAACTCCTGTCATTCAAGACCACCCAAAAGTACACTTTGCCGGTCCATACATCTGGGAAGTGCAAACGCTGTGAGATGTGTGCCAAATGTGTTACTGTACTCATCTTTTACTAACACATTTAAATAAACTCTCTTTCCCTACTTATTTCACTACCTTTCTAGCTGTCTCGAAATCTAAGCCAGACCAGTGTTTCCAAAACTTGCCTGATTACAAGAATCACTCAGGATGAAAAAGAATATTTACTGATTTTCAAAATATCCTGTAAAGGAATCAAGGGGGCTAAAAGAGTACGATTTTTAGTTTAAAAAAGGGGGGAGGGCTCCATGAATATACAGTTAAAAAAAAAAAAAAGACAGGTATCTCAAAATATAAATAGTGAAAGTCTCTAAGTATGATGGCAAGTGATGTTTCCTTACTATGCTTTTCTAGGTTAACAAAAAAATTAAACAGTAACTTTTTAAAATGTGGTAATCTTTATTTTGGCAAATAAGTTCAGTAGAAAAGAGAACAGGTAGTACAGGGCTTAAGAGCTGAGACAAACTTTTTAAAACATAAAATTTAGTTTCTCATTTTTGATGCAGACGTTAAGGCTCAAAATAGGTTTAAAAAAAAAAACTTTCTATACTGCCCAACAATTAATTCAAGGAGCACACAAACCTACTGAACTGAACAATATGTTGAGCACACAAACCTACTGAACTGAACAATATGTTGAAAGAGATAAAAAAGACATGTTCCCTGTCCATAAGAATGTGAATCAGGTAGAGAGGATCACTTATTAGGTACATATTACCACATTTCGCAAGTACCTCCTTCAAGGTTATAATGTGACTTGCTCAATTACAGGTCCACCACTGATAAACTTGACACTTTGAAGAACTGGTACCTTCCCCCACAGCAGGTCCCCAGGGCAGGACTGACCCTAGTCCTCCCTCTATGCCAGGATGATTCCTCTGTGATCCATCAGGATGCCATTTCCTATTCCTTGGTCCTCTCCCCCAACAACATCACGTAGCTCTCCTTTTCACTGCACAAGCCATTTATACTGATGCATTCTCCCTAATGGGCAATATCCAATCAACTTCTTCAAACTGACCTGTATTACCTCTACCCAGGATCACTAAAAATTTATCCAATGTCAAAACATGAGAGATTATTATTCTACTCTGCTTCTCTTTCAGTTTCTAACACTGTGGATTACTTAACAATACCCTCGGTGAGCTTAACTCTTAAGATGCAACAATCACTTGCTTTACATCCTTCCAATAGTTCCCCTTCAAGCACTGTTTTACTTTCCATGATTTCAGTTACCTATGGTCAACCACAGTCCAAAAATATGGAAAACTCCAGACATAATAAATTTGAAACTGCACACTGTTCTGAGAAGTATAATAAAATCTTGCTCTATCCCAACCAGGACATAAGGCATCCCTTTGCCCAGTGTATCCATGCTGCACACGCTACCCAAATGCTAGTCCCTTAGGAGTGGGGGAGGTTATCAGATTTACTGTCATTATATTGCATTGTTTGTGTTCAAGTAACCCTATTTAACTTAATGGCCCCAAAGCACAGGAGAAGTGATGCTAGCAATTCAGGTATGCTAAAGAGAAGCCATAAATTTTATTATGTCTGTACAGGAAAAAACATTATATATATATAGTTTGATACAATCCATAGTTTCAGGAACCCATTGAAGGTCTTGGAATGTATTCCCCCACAAATAAGGGAAGGACTGCTGTACATTACTCCACCCTTGTAAACGTGAAGGCAAAAATGAAAGGTATTCTTTTCTGAACAACCTAATCAGGTCTACACACTTGGAAAGAAGATGGTGGTATTAGATACCTTGATTGTAAAAGTTCCTGTTGCCTGTATAAAGGCTCAAGATTCAGGAATGCCAGATGCCCAGATTCTTAAGTACTTGATAACAGAGGAATGTGTTATATTCCTATTTCTGTCCTATTTCAGAACAGAATTAAATCCAATACTTGAACTCACAGGGGCATTATAGAAGCCTATACTTTTCTGGGCAGAAATTAGTAATGACAAACCAATTATTTCCCTTTAAAAAAATGAGTTATTTGTCTACCTAATCAAAAATGACCAATCAAACCCTGTTGTTATTGAGTCCTATTTCAACATCAAATCTACTCTAAGATTCTTGCTCTCTTCTCATTAGAGGCATTCTTCAATTTGATACACACAACTCAATTTACGTACAAAAACACCTCCATATCGTGAAGTTATCAAATCTATGGAGAATTTCAGAAAATATCAAAACACATTTTTACATAAAAATAGTGAACCAGAAACTTATATTATCTCCATCTGCTTGAGTGTAGAAATTATGGCCAAGATCTGGAACTAGAGAATAGAAGATAAGACAGCACAGAGGACCAGAGAAGACAGTTTCATAATCACTAAAACAAACTGGCCATGCACTGTTACAGTTAAGGAAAGCTTTGGGCAAGTGACAAAATAAATGTAGGTTACCTCAGAGCAAGATTTTGCTTGTTTAGAAACCAGGCTTCCATTATTCTCAGAAGACTTGCGTTTTACAGCTCCAGTTCTTGTAGAATTACCTAAAATATTTAAAAATAGTTAAGTTGGCTTCCTTGTTCCCTTAAATGAGAAGAGGTAAAGACAGGAAGGAAAAGAAAGCTAACTTTAATCAAGCAGTGTATCTTACCACATGTCACAAAGTTATCATGTACAACTTCAACATGAATCAGTGATGGATCAACAATTTTCAGTGCTGGAATCTTAAAAATAAACAAAAAAGATGGGAACATTTTAAATGCTCTGGAACATGCAAGAAATTAGCTCTATTAACATAACAATACAGGTTTCTTACAAATAATTTTTCTTTTTTTTTATTTTAAAGATTTTATTTTTATACAGAGAAGAAGGGGGGAAGGGAAAGAAACATCAATGTGTGGTTGCCTCTCACACGCCTCCTACTGGGGACCTGGCCGGCAACTCAGGCATGTACCCTGACTAGGGATCAACCAGTGACCCTTTGGTTCACAGGCTGGTGCTCAATCCACTAGAGTCATACCAGCCAGGGTACAAATAATTTCTTTTAAAACAACTGTGATATTTCCTTTTCCAATCTAGTATTTTAACATAATAATGGTGTTTAGCTCCTAGAAGACATCATAATTCCTTTATATAAGTATCTTTCCCTATCATATTACATGCAATTATCATCATCTTTACCTCCTCACAGTTGACTTGAAGAGTTTTTGATGTTGGGTTTCCATTTACAACAGTTGCAGAAAACCACTGAGTTGATGGGTCCAAGCTATAAATCTTTACTTCGGAACCAACTAAGTTTTTGTCACCTTAAAAGAGAAAACATCCTTGGAGCAATTTGGATTATCTCTCAACAGCACCATCATCCAATATAATCTTTTCCTAAGTCTTTTAAAAATGCAGTATACAACATAAACATTAACAGACATTTCTATAAACAAGAGAAGACATTTTTGCAATGCTAGGAGAAAATTTAAACTTTTTATTTTAAAACCCCATTCTTCTATTGATTTATCTTACAGTGGTTATATATATATATTCTAGCATTAGTATCAGATCAAATAGTATCAGGAAAGTCACTGAGACCTAACTCACTGTCCTCAGAAGAGTTTTAGAAGATTCAAATTCAGGAGCCCCAGTAGAACTGCTAACTATGATAAAAAGGCTTTGTGAAACTGACCAAGAAACTCAGTAACAGTAAATGGGAAGCTCAGGATTACCAAATTAATGTTTTAACAATTCCATGTATATCCAAAATGTATATCCTGAAATTCCAAATATATCAATATATTCCATGTCCAATATAGCTGAACTTTTAAAATATCTACTTTACTTTTACAGTTTTCACATAATCCCTGAACTGTCCAAATTTCAGAAGCTTTACATATTATATAATATATAAAGCCCTTCAACCATCTAAAGCAAATGCATGGGAGAAAGCAGCAAAGGAATTTCTAAAATATTAGAAATTTCAATGACGGAAATGAGGGAAAAAGTCTAAAACATAGCTTCACAGAAGCTAATCATTGGTTAACTCATGAACTATCCACATACCTTGTAAAAGATGGCTTTCATCCAAATGTTTCACAATCAAAGCTTGAAATTCTTTACTGATGTCATGATTATCCATAAGGGAAAGTCGAAGATTGTTCACATCCTGAGAAATGGAAGATCACCACATTTTAAGGTAACAAATAGAGTTGTTGAAATTCCAGTGGATATTTCAATCGATTTAATCAGAATGGTTAAAGTAGTCAATTAGCCATTTGATGACACCAGTGAACCAGAAAGACCGTAAAAGGAAACCATCAAATGATCAGAGGTATGAAGCAGACTGAAGTGAAGTCACTCCAAGATAAGAGCGTGATAAATACTAACAGTGCCTCAAAGCACAATTTTAAATATGACATAAACTGGCTAAGGGAAACATAATAAGCAAACAAAAGGGCAGATGAATCTGTCAAAAACACTTTATTCCAAACACTAGGGATTAGGGAATTCAAAGATTCAAATCCAAGAGGCAAAAGACATAGAAACACCGAGACCCACACTGTCAACTCATCGAAACTGCTGTTTTTAACATGTCATTGCACACAGATTCATTTAACCTAACTAGGATTCCAAATGCATTCTTCTTTACAAATGGTAAAGGGTTCTAGGGTGGTAGTGACAAAATCTGAATGAAGAGCCTAAATCTTCAGTGAGCCAGTTTTGAAATATCCACTTTTTGGCAGCAACTTCATTTTGGGTACTATTCCATAGTTTTCTGGCTTTGTGCATACACTCAGTTATGATAAATGTATACAGAAGCTGTCTCTAGGAATAACCAGCCAACCCAAAACTGTATAGCACAGAAGCCTTCCAATATTAGGCCTTCATGCTTTTCTGCCACTGCGATATACACACTAGCGGCCAAAATAATTTATCCATTTCTCACATCAGGATAACTAGTCTTTTAAAGGTCATTCTGGGAAATTACAAGTGACGTTAGACTTAACCTAGGGTCTTCATAAGAGCTCAACATTAATTACCAGAATAGGCAATGTGTGGGTTTTTTCCCCCCCTCATGCTACTGCAATTTCAAACGATCTTAATGTGCTCCTACCATGATTAGATAAAACAGCACATTAATGGGGAAAGCCACAAATAGCTTTTAAATAAGGTAAACTAATTCTACTCTGCTCAGGAGAGTTTTAGCACTCATCAGAAGTACCAGAGAGTGGATCTAGATACTCGTCTTTTTTCTTAACCAGATAACTGAACCAAATTCAAATCCCAAAAATCAGACCTTACACTTTAATTCCACCTTTTGCATATGACAAATGATTTTCAGGTTCTCTGTGCATTATTTAGGGCAAGTGTCCTGCGGTGGTAATCACATCTCTCAACATAGTTTCTTATAGTAGAAGCCTGATGTGACCATCCATATCTATTGCACAAGACAATGCCCTCAAGCACCAAACTTTGACTGTTATCATCAATGAAAGTCAAGAGCACACATCGTAGTCTCCCTCAACTAACATTAATAACATTCACACTGATAGCCCACAGTGCATCTCCCTCGAGAGCAGACTTACTGAACGAGATTTTTTTCAATATCAATAAACAAAATTATGAGTTCTACGTTAACTGAAAAGCTTGAACACATACATGTTAAACAGAACTGTCCAGCAGAAAACATTGCTAAGAAAGAAGTAAAAACTACTTTATCACTCAGTAAGGCAAGATATTCACAGCCCCTCCTTTATGTTCCTTGGTTCCTCAGGGCAAGTCATTCATTCTTTCTTAAAGAAAAATATCAAGATGCTTTATCTGACATATGGAGGTAACCTGCACCTGAAATGAAGTAAAAGCATCTTCTTCTGTTCCATTATAAAATAAATTTCAGGGTATGAACCTTCTTTTCACTCACTTCCAGGATATGGAAGTAAAATTGAGACTTGAGTAGAGAAAAGAAAGCCAGTACTTTGGCTTTTCCAATACAGGGCCAGCAAAGGCAATGCCCACTGGCCCTAAGCTGCCTTTAAGCAAATAAACAGGTTTAATTGTTCTACAGGTTACAGAATAGAAGCAGGTGAAGTGGATTATAAAACTTTATAAAAATACCTAAAAGATGAATGATGAAAGATGGTCTATTTTAAGACCAACATTATTCCCAAGGTGATCTATAGTGATAAATTATTGTATTCTTCCCCTCCCCTACCAACATTTTCATAATAAAGGAAATCACATATGGGCAAGACCCAGGAGCCTAAATGTGAAGAAAAAGGTGTGAGTTTTACAAACTAATTAGAAAGAACACAAACACACACTCATACTTGGTTCTCATCATTCATGGTAGTTATTTTCTATTAAGTCAACACAAACACTGAACCATAGAGCATACCCAACCACTGCTCCTAAGGGAAAGATAGGGATAGGTTTCTTCAAGCCTCTGGCCACAATATTTTCACCAACCAATCAATACATAATCTTGTTTTATGTGTGCTTCTGTTGAAAGATGCATTTTTTAGTATACACTACATTAACCTTGAACTCAAAACTAACAGCTTATTTAACACATGCTTTTTTCTCCCTAAGACAAATCACAGCCTTCTTGCACCTAGGAATACTAGACAACACTTCAGCACTACTTTTGAGGGCCATTTAAACGGTGAAATCATCAACACACAGCACCAAAATTCAGCATTAAGTACATCTTAAAATACTTTTTTAAAAACGTGAAGGAGAAAACAAGAAGGCAGAGTGTCACCTTTTTGACCTCAGCTGGGAACATGTGTCAGACAACTCCACATTTTTGCTACTCTCTAAATGTCTGTGAATGACTGTGAAAGCACCCAAGTATTGATTTGGGGGTTACAGATATATTTTAGCAAGTAGGGAAATTCACAAATATAGAATTCATAACTAATGAGGACTGACATGTATGTGTGTAATGTATATATGTATAAATATATATATACATAGATATGAATGAGTCAATTTTTAAAAAATTACTTTTGTAGCCCTGGCTGGTGTAGCTCAGTGGATTGAGCACAGGCTGAGAACCAAAGTGTTGCAGGTTCGATTCCCAGTCAGGGTACATGCCTGGGTTGCAGGCCATGACCCCCAGCAGCTGCACATTGATGTTTCTCTCTCTCTCTCTCCTCTCTCTAAAAATAAATAAACAAAATCTTTAAAAAAATTACTTTTGTATCACCGAAGCATTTTCATACACACACACCATAAACTATGGTACCTCTGTCCTCCTAGCTTCATACCGACAGCATCAAACCAATGACTAACACTGAGTGATAACGTCTAACAACTGTTGACAGGATGGGTTCTTTTCTGTTAGGTATCTGAATTAAAGCAATCAACATCAATATTTTAGTTCTCATGTTAAAGGAGGGTTTTTAAAATTATATTTTTGGGGTTTAATATTGTTTCTGTGTTATACCTGTATAGGCTTCAAAAGGTCTTTAGAAAGAAATACTCTCTGCTGATCTCCTAGAAAGCGAATAGAAGTAATGGATCCCAAACCAGCTTTGTCCAACAGGGATTTGTATACCTAAAACAAAGCAAAACAAAACAAAGTATCTTGGCATCATAACTGTTCTCAGCATAATTCTGAAAATGAGGACTGGTAATATTCCACACACACAAGAAGAGATAAAGCCATTAAGTTTTTTATTCACTGCAAATACCTCATTAACAATTATTTATGCTACTACAATAAGATCACACAATTTTTATCCGATCAATAATTTAAACCAGATACACATTTGAGAGTCATTAACATAGATCTGGGCCTGGAGATACATGGCTTCCCCAAAATTTATGCAAAAAATTATGTGTACGTATATTTCCCTAGAAAGAAGAGGCCATAGTTTCAGCAAATTCTTAGTAGTAGTTGGGAGGAAAAAATACAAAAACAACATACAACTTTAACCAAAATCCTACATCTCTCAAAAATCTCCAGAAGCTCTTTTGACTTGTGAGCAAAATCTTAAATTTGCTAGCATAGCACATAAGGCCCTTGACAATCTAGTCAGCCTTTCAATCATCCTCCTAACCTTTCCAACTATTCAAATCTGGCCCTTCTACCTTCGAGCCCCCATTTGTGTCCCCATAAAGTCTCAACTGTCTTCCCCAGACATAGTAATGACTGTTCTCTAACTGTACCAGACTTAACAATGTGGATATGGCACAATCACCCACTGGCCAGTGTGGCTCAGCTGGTTGGAACATCACAGGTTCAAACCCTGGTTGGGGCACGTACAAGAAGGCAACCAATCCGTGTTTCCCTCTTACAAGAGTTTTTTTTCTCCATGCTCTGCCCCTCAAAAGCAATGGGGGAAAAAAACACGCCCTCAGGTGAGGATTTAAAAAAAAAAAAAAAAAGGAAAAAAAGAAACCACACAATAACTGACTGTCAGAGCCTTGCCAGCCAGAGGAAAACTTATCAGAGGAGATTGTGATATCAAGACTGGAAACCGTTCCAGGGGCCAGGCAACAGCTATTATTCAGCTATTATTGTAATAAAGAACTTCCACAAGACTCCAGTGCTGCCATACCTTACAGTTTTTTTCAAGAGAAATTGGAAATCTATATTTTCAGATGTACTCTACACATTCTTAAACATAGACAACTTGAATTTTCTTAAAATACTGTGAGGATCCAACCAAACAGATCTGTATGTCTGTATATGTCTGCTAGTTTCTGACCTCTGACAGAGACATTAACATTACCTCCACCCTCCAGATTTCAAGTGAAGAAAGTGAGGCCCCCAAAAGTTAGGGGCCCAGAGCTCCTAAAAGCTTTGACAGGAAATCAAGGGTGCTCTTCTGATGCATCTACATTGTCATATATCTATATTATTATTTCCAGAGAGCTGAATGTAGGCATAACATGTATACCTATATGTAATTATATGTATTTTATATATGTATACATATATGTAATATACGTATTAGGACATATATATTACATATATACATGGCATTTTGCTGTGTACAATGCGCATCCTTAATATTACCCACATATAATATACACCCTTATTTTTCCCTCAAAAGTTTGAGCAAAAAAAGTGTGCATTATACACAGCCAAATACATTATTTTTCTTATTTCACTCATAATGGATGAAATACCCTCTTGTCACTGACTTCAATAAACCCTAGTTTGTACTCACTATCGCAGGCCACTGTACAATTCGTTCAGAAATTTCAGGACACTTTCGTTCAGCCAAAACTAAGTTATGTTCTACTAAAAATGCTCTCCTTAGAAGGCCGTAGACTTCTATCCATCTTCTCTTTCTCCAAGATTCCCCATCAAACTCCACACACACCTAGACAAATAGAATAGAAAAGAAATAGATTTGGTTAACAAAAATACACCAAACAAAAGTCCAAGTTGAATTATACCCTTATTATTCTACTCAAATATCTATATGTGCTGTTCCCCTTTCCTACTCTCTTTCTTTCTTTCACACAATAAACTAACTAAACAAGGATCAAGCTTTGGCTCCTAAACCACTTTGGGAAGCATACGTCAAGGACTTTGAGGACTACTCTCTGCCCCCAAAGTTACCTCTTAGAAGCCCACAAAGTACAGAACCCCCTTTATAAGATTTTTACATATGTTAATTAGACATCAGAGCTTAAGAGAATTGAAAGACAGAATATAAAAGTACTCACTGCTCAGCACTGTAAATCTATGTTGACATTGTTTGTGGGCTTAAGATGACTCCGAAGACCATGCCCATCACTTGCTTTTGAATTCCTCCAGTATCAGTAGGACTTAGACAAAGGCCTAATAGATGGCACTCCCTTAGAAATCCCTTTTAACTGAATAGATTCTAAGACTACTTTGCTAAATAGACAATAAATTGATCATTGATAAATGACCCCTTGACCCCAAAGGTCATCAGAACTACTACTAGCTTCTTATATGATAAACTACCTTTGCAATATCACTTTCCAAGTAATTATGAAGTTTTCTACTTCTGACCTTCAAAATACATTTTAACCCTAAAGCTAAAACCCTTACAATTTATATAAATATTTTAAGACTTAGAAGGAAGCCCCTGCCTTTCCCAAAGCCAAGGCAAAGGCTTTGAAGACCCCCCCCCTCCAAAAAAGCAGTGTTAAAAGGCATCCACAGCAACAACAACAACAAAAGATCTGCGTGTCACCCACCTTCCAGGAGACCTAAGACACTGCAGCTCTGAAGGCAGCCTAGATATCCTTGGAAGAGCACGCCAAGGAGAAACAAGCTTGACCACTATACCACCATCAAGTTCCCCCTGAATACCGACTCACTCATGAAAGATAGAAGACAAGAAATAGTACACCTGTGTTCATTATGCAGGTCAAGGCCAACCACCACTAGATCAGACAGGCTGTGAAGAAGCTGTATGACAGTGACATGGTCAAGGTCAACACCCTGATCAGGCCTGATGGAGAGAAGAAGGCATATGTTCAACAGGCCCTAGTCTATGATGATTTGGATGTTGCCAACAAAATTGGGATCATCTAAACTGAGTCTAGCTGGCTAAATATAAAAACTTTATACTATTAAAAAAACAAAGAATTCAGTCCAAAAGTAGGTCTCTGACTCAGAAGTAGAAATCATTCACAAAACATTAAACTCATATAAATGCACCACAACATCCTAGCTTACTTAATCCATTATAACCATGCTATTCAGTAATTCATTCTAAACCTTTAATTTTTTTCATATTTTAGTGACTATACAATAAACTTTTTCAATATTTGGTGTAATAATCACTATTTCCACTTGATTTAAAATTCTTGCCCTAGTTGGTGTGGCTCAGTGGATTGAGTGCTGGCCTGTGAACCAAATGGTCACTGGTTCAATTCCCAGTAAGGGCACATGCATGAGTTGCAGGCCAGCTCCCCAGTGGGGGGCCGCACAAGAGGCAACCACACATTGATATTTCTCTCCCTGTCCCCCTCCCTTCCACTTTCTAAAAATAACTAAATAAAATCTTTTAAAAGTTCTTCTTCTTACTAAAGAGGCCTCTCATTTATGGTTTCAAAAATTAACTAATAAACCTATCAACACTGGTCATAATTTCATGGACGATAGCTCCCTTTTCAGCCTTTAACTAAAAAAAAAAAAAAAAAAAAAAGTTTTAGTTAACTTCCATTTATCTGGCAGAACCAAATTAAAAAATCCTTTCCTCAAAGAAGTCTTCCCTTATCAAGGAGCCCCTTTCTCCCAAGAGAAATCCCCTTGCTAATTGTATTCAAACCCTCTACTTTTCCTTCCCAGCACTTATCTACACTTCGAATTATTCATTTGTGGTTACCTGATTGACATATTATTATAAATTCTCATAGGTGAAAGACTGTGTCTGCTTTTACTTACCACCATGTTTCACTGGTATCCAGTCCTGGGTCAGTACTCAAATACTTGTTGAACAAATAAATTTCTCTCTAAATTAGGCTCCTACGTTCTGTGTCTCTCATCCATTTAGAAGGGAGGAAGTTCCTAACTGATATACCACTAGCCCCAATACCAAACCTTCTCCAGTTTTATGGCTATTGATAAAATTTAAGACCTACCCTACCCTTCCCCTCCTGCCAACAACAAAATGTGCATCCCTAACTTCCCCCCAAAATCGTATCTTCTTGGTATGTCAGGCTTTTAACCCTGTAGTTATTAGAGAATAACTGCAAATATGTGAACACCTACTAAGTGACGAGGCTCCATGTACTCTCTCTTCGGTTCTATATATTCCATTCATTACCATAACCAAGCAAACGTCCTTCACAGAGGTGTTCAAAGACTGCCCACCTTCTGTTATTTCTATTCTATTTCCCTGGGCATAGAATCCAGATCCTCTGGTATCTTCACTTCTGACCCACATCACATCAACCTCAAACCCAAGCTGGCTTTGGATGCGTTTTCCCAACAAAGTAGTGTTAAGAAGAGTGAGCATATACATGTTTCACAATCAGAGAAATCTGGGTTTGAATCCCAGCTATGGTTTAGTTTTCTTAGAATGAATTTTGATGCATAAAATAAAATACATATGATTACAAAGTAAATCAATTAACCTACACCCCAGGCTAAATCTAAGCTCTCTGAATCATGTTTTGCTAGCTTGAAAATGAAAGCACTAACACCTACCCTGACTGAACTGTAAGGAAGATTTTAAAGACAATGTGTATAAATTATCTGGCAAGAAGATTTAGGTAGTTTTAAGACCTCTGTGGTAATTTAAATGTTAATTTATCAGGGTATTACTCCTTCAGGAAAGAATGAGGGACAGAGAATCTTCAATATGATTATCTAAAATCTATTCAGAAAAAAAAAAAAAGATTTAAGATCTTAAAGGGTTTCACAACACTTAAGCAACAGCACAATTCTTATCAAATCGCTACCTATAAATAACTTAGTTTAGGACTTTGGAGTATTAGGTTGCATTGGTTAAAAATTCACATTAACTTTGGTTTGGGAAAAAGACGACTTAAAACAGATAATAATGAAACCAACAGGTTGTTTCTTCAACTTCTTTTAAGTTCCCTATCAAAACCACGTATGTCTTTTATTTATGTCTGAGGCTTGAGTTCTACATATAGGAATACCACCCTTCATGCCAAAGCCTCTTCTGCAGAAATGTCTATAAAATGACATATCAGTAAGAATTCAAATCCAGGAGGAACTAAAATGACTTGATTAAGCTCCTGGAAGCTGACACATGTAACTAGTTCTCATCCCTATTTGTATTCTTTCCCCCACGTTCCCTTGACTTATCTACAAAAATGTTATTTATGCTGTCTGACTCCAAAGGCCAAAAAGAGGCCTATCATTTCCAATTTTGCTATTCCAGATAAAGAGAATGCCACTGCTCCAGCATTATTTATCTAAATTGCTTTTCTGTGTAGAGATAATAATTTTATGATTCCTTCATTTATTCATTCAAATATTTTGGCAAATACTACACAACAAGCAGTGTTGTAGGTGCTAAGGATATAGAGACCAGTAAAATAAAGTGTTCAAATCTCACTCTACCTGAATATTAAAATTCAGTGCTTAAGGTCTGGAGACAAATTTGAGGAAGATATTTAACTTCTTTAAGAGTTAATTTCTAACACTAAAAAATGTGGTTTACCATCCAGGATACTTGGGAGGATTAAATAAAGTAGCATCTGCCACATAATAAACATTTATGTCACCTCTTCTCCTGAACTTCTTTGTAATCAACTAGATACATTGTACCTGAGTAACTTTAGTACAAAGTCTCTCTCAAAGTGAAACAATATTAATAAGCCTTGGCCTCAATAATACCATCCCCAACTAAGCAAATCAGTCTAGACAAACCTCTACTTCTAATACCAAAAGGTTGGACAGTGCTTGAATTTTATTTACTCATGTTCATCTTGGCCCTCAGTCCCATCCCACCCCCCCAAAACTCAGTATCCCTAAACCCAAGTGTAAGGAAGGATGGTCTCAGTTACTTAGTTTCTGCCTACATCTCACCAAGAACAATTTGGTTCTATTGTTTTGAAATTGTTTTTACATGCCTTTAAACCTAAGCCAATTACTTTATCTTCTACTCAACTAAGGAAGGTAGCAATAAATTATAATTAGAAAAGAAGAAATCAAGTAGATTTATACCATATATGAGACTGAGTTGTGAGCTCTGCAGGTAAAAGCAAAAATCCAGTACAGGTCAAAATTGTTCTTGTATTCAAAATTCCCACCTGTCCCCAGGTCAGGCACCTTAGTTCAATGAAAAAGACACACAGCGAAACCTAGATTCAAATCTTCCCCCCATCACTTAGAAACTCATTAAGCAAGTCTAAACAAGACTCCTTTTCCTAATTCTATTTCCTCATTCTGAAAATAAAGATATTACCACCACCTCAAAGGTTAGGGGTTAGGGAGATGTGGAGGTTAAAAAGTGTACACATAAAGGACCTCTAAGATTGCTTTCCTAAACCAAGAGGTACTCAATCACTGTTGGGAAACAACACCTAGTCCTTCTTCATCAGCAAAAGAACTAAAGACTGTAAAGTTTAAATCAAATCTTGTGTCCGTTCAAATCAGAGAAAAACAAATACACAAGAGAAAAATTTTATCTGGCAGGTGAAATCAACTGCAATAACTATGGCTAAATCTAGTGCACAAAGCCCATTTTATAGAAAAATATTAGCCTAAAGCAAATACGTTGACCATCTCTGCATACATTACATTTTTTCCATAATATCAAAACCTGGTTCGCTAGGAGGAATGAAACAGAGAAAAATCAAACTTCACAGTGTATGACAAGAGTCCTTTATGGTACAGTCCTTTGATCAGGGAGTATGGTAATTAAGAGCGTGAGCTCAGAAGGCAGAACCTCCTGCATTAGAACACAGGCTACGCCAATTCCTAGGTATGCAACCTGAGACAAGATACTTAATCTTCCTCAGCCCCAGAATTTTCATCTGTAAAAGGAAACAATAGTGGTAACTACCCCCAAAGAACTGCTGTAAGGAGTAAATAAAATCATGGCTGTGAAGTGCTCAGCATGATTCCTGACACATGGTTAAATGCTCAATGGTCACTCTTCTTTTTTACATGTAGCAAGGAACACTATGTAAGCTTTAAAAATACACAATCTCACATCTTTTTCCCGTAGCTCTCTGCAGAGTAATACAGGTTTGGGCATGCATGGTCACCTTGAAAGTATTCAAATGAACAGTTTCAGAAATCAACACATATTCAACTGCCATTGCTAAAACTTGCTTCCCTTATTTGAATATAGTTTTCAAGAACAAGCAAAGATGATGAGCAAGACTCTGAACCAACCATTGCCAAAGGTTAGAAATCTCTTCTGTTCTGACTTCCTTCGTGTTATCATCACTTTGGAGTCTTTGTTAGGGACCTTTTTCAGCTATTTTTGCACAAAGGAGTCTTTGTTGATACGATGGCTTCCCCACTGGTTGTTCCTAGACAATCCTTTCACTCCAATACTTCTATTAGGGAGTACAATCAGAATCCATTTGTTTTTAAAAAGGTCTAACTGGAAAAGGTTCTGAGTGTCCTTGTGACTAAAACTCCTTGGCCGCACTTCCCTCACTTCTCTCCCTGCCCCTAAACACCAGAGGTGGAATATTTCGAAGCCATTCCTCCAACACACCATGTAAGGGACAGCTAGCTCCACCCTAACTCTCCATATACGGTCCTATCCCACACCCACCGACAAGCATAACCAAGAGCCCACTCCTGCCCCGGTTCCCCATATATGGACAAATACCCACCCTAATATGCATAACAGAACCAAACTCCTCCCTCTACACGCACACTTCATTTCTATCAGGGCTAAAAGTTTAAGTTGGGTGAAGAAATTAAGAGGAAGAAACAAACGAAAGCACTTCCAAACACTAGCCCTAAATTCTTAATGATTCCAAGCGCCACCCAGTAACCCAACTTATATTAAGAACAAAACTCCCCCTCCAGAAAAATAACCATACAGTCCTAATGGGGCACAGCGCCGGCAACACCGAACCTTGCCTGAACAACCCTAAAGCCCATGTTCAGATACAAGCAACTCCAGGCCAAATATACGTCGGCTCTACACTACCATTTCAAAAACTTTTAAAGTCTAGTTTTCTGCACCTTGAGATCACATGTCAACTTTCTGATCTCCCTTTTCACAAAAGGAGAGGAGGATGCCGGCTGTCTCGTGACCAAGGTAACGAAACGTCCGACGGCCGAGGCCCAATTTTACCTTCAGATCCCTCTTGGAAACGTCAGGGTGGGAAACGGCTCGAATGGTCCCCGAGAGCCAGGGCCACTCCGCGACGCGCTCCACGTCCCAGCCGTCGTGGCTGTTGTCGCTACTGTCGGCTGCGGACAGACTGAGAAATCGCTTCCCTACCAATACTGGCCAACTTTCTCCGAGCGTGAGCACCATGATTTCCACGCCTGCAGGAAGGGCCCCTCCCTGCAAAAAAAAAAAAAAAACAAAAAACACAACAAAATGCAATGGGGGCGGCAGGTGGTAGGGGGCCAGCGAGAAATGGGCGGGGGAGGCGGGAGCAGAGGAAGCGGCCCTAACCCTAGTCCGGGGACAAGACTCCAGACAGCGGCCCGAGCAAAGAAGGACCCCTCACTCAACCTCTCCAACCGCACCCTCTCCTCCCCCCCCCATCCCTCCCCCACAGCAAACACCGGCCCAATCGCTGCCTGACCCTCGCTCTCCCAAGTTTCGCTTTTTCCAAAACCTTAAATCTAAGCGCAGAGAAAGCAAGAAGAGAATTATTTGCGCCTTAAGTGGATTTTAAAGTGTTCGTCCCTCACCCTAGAAAGGAGAAGGCCCCAACGCAGAGAGCCCGTCCCAGGCGGCCGAGTCCCCCACGGTTCCGCACTTGCCCCGCCCGACACCCCGCTTCCCGGACGCCGATCCTCGGACGCTTCTCGCCCCGGCCTGCAGCACACGAGCGGCAAGGCCGCAGGTTCAGTTCCTTCACCTTTCTTCCTCCTCTCCCCGCAGCCGAGGCCGCGACGCTCTTACCCCGCCTCCCTGAGTCACCCGCGGCGGCCGCTGTTTCCAACCACCGAGCCGACTCTAGATCTGACTTGGTTCAAGAGCTCTCACAAGACACGCACTGCCTCCCAGACCCGCCCCCTCGGAGCCGCTTCCGCCGCTCATTGGCCCAGTCTAAGGACCTGAGCGAGGCTCGTGGAGACAAATGCCGTTGCTATTGGCCGGTCTAGCCAGGGCGGGGCGCGAGGAAAAAACAATTCCTTGGCTGCCTCCTCCCTCAGCCCTCCCTCTTCCGACTCCCGGACGACCCCCATTAGGTTAAAGTACACACAAGCGAAAGATCCCTCCGCCTCAGCCATTCTTTTCATTTGTTGCCTCATGGAACGTAAAAAAGTCCGGCGAAAGCGGTTATCAACTTTAAGTCTCGCAGGAAAATTGCAGTATTGCACAGATAAGACTGAACGGCGAACCCCAGGGCTATAGGTGCCAATTGGATTTGCTCCTGAAGTGAACGGGCTGTCGAACGAAGATGGGCTTTCTACTTGGCGGAAGAATCTCACAGGAAAGGGGTGAAGGCGGTGCAGAGTCCGCGGGGGAGGAAAGAGACTGGAACGTGCGGTTTCAGGCGTACTCAGCTAGAGGGTGGAGCGACAATGCTCGGGAGGCTCGTGCGCAGGCGCTTCGCGGAGCAGAGGCTAAAGCTTGGGCTGCTGGGTGAAATGGCCGCGGGAGGCGCAGGCGCACGTGGTGCTGATCAGGGAATGTCTAAAGTCCGCCATTTTGAAAGAAAAATGAAGAAAGGCTTGGAGTCCCTTGGAAATGACGTTCATTAAATTTAGAGCAAAGGAGGCCATTCAGTGCCATGCTGGATGGAATTTTTTTTTATGTAAAGGAAGGATAAGGAGCTATTCTAAGACTTAAAAATTTAAAGACTAGATGAAGGGCAGAATAATGCAAGAGATATTAAGAGGTTGTAATTTTGAAGGACAAAGGAGGCAAGAAGTTTAGACCTGAAGTTTCTTGGTGGAATGGAGAACAAATGGAACGAAGGAATCGAAAACCTCGCCCTTTATAAAGGCTGTTATTTGACACAGCATCACATTTAATCCTTAACCTATTGAGTGAAGAATTTGTGCTCTCAATTCTACAAGTGTGATATCTGAAAATCAGAAAAACCTAAGAAATGTATTGAAATGTATTCAAGAGATAAAAGATGCAAGTTAACTCCAGGTATTACTTTTAAACATCTGTTCTGATTAGGTGATGTTAATTTTGTTTATGAAGAGAAAAGCCTGAAGAATTAAGTTGGATTTATAATTTGCAGACCTTTCAAAGGGGGGTAAATGGAGCAAAGCTAACCTATCCAGTACAACAAAAGAAAAAAAAGGAAACAAGAAAAGAAAAAGAAGAATGGTAAATAGAAAAAATAAAACATGAGGAGTAAGTCCAAGCATTACTATTTACAATAAATATAAATTGGTTATTTTTATTCATAAGTGAAAAGAAATGTGGGTCATAAACAAAATCCAACACAAATTAACTACAAGTAAACTCCAACAGCAGCACAGAAAACTTGAAAATACTGGGTTTAAAGATTTTCTGATCAATGGTAATGGAAGGAAAGTGATATACTGATACTAAGATAAATGAAAGTAAAAGCATCAAAGGAGGAAAAGATTTTATATTAATAAAGGAAAAGTCCATGGAAATGATAATAAACTCTTGAACTGTTATGAGTCTGAAAACAGCATAGTTTCAACTAAGACTAACCTATCATTACTATGAGGAAATTGACTATTTGTAGTCAAAGTAGAAAATATATTTATCCCAGAATTAGGCACCTCAGATAAATTTTTTAAATAAGTGAAGTTACAGAGGACTTAGATTACATAGTTAAATACTAATTTGAAAAACAATCACTAGGGACAAGTTCTACCAAACTTCATGGAACATACGATCTCTGGGTTATATGCATAGTTCCAGAACTTAGGAAAGAGGTAAAGAGATCAAATGCATAACTCTGTTACTAAATCTGAGCCAGGAGAACACAAGAAAGGGCAACTATAGTTCAATTGCTCTTATAAATTATGATAGAAAAATTCTTATATAAAATATCAGCAAATTAAATCCAGTGTATTTTCAAAATAACCACCATGATTAATTAGGGTTATCATGAGTACAGGAATACTTTAAAATTAGAAAATTACTATATCTTACCACAAATAGCATAAAAGTAAAAAATACGTTCACTTTAATAGAGGCTAAAAAGAGTACGTAGTCATATTGAACACTGAACTACCTAGAAAACTAGAGGATAAATATGAGGTCTGTCCAGAAGGTATCCAGCCATGTAATATAAATAATAGAAATATTTAATGAAAAAGAGATAAGATACAAGAAACACTGTACATAGGACAATGATACCTCAGTCCCCTTTCACATCACATATTTTTCACACTGTAAGATGCGCTTTTTTACCACATTTTTTGCTTCAAAAAATTTCCCCCCATTTTCCTCCTCTAAAACGTAGTGCATCTGGGGTCCACACCGTAAGACACACCTAGGTTTAGAGGAGCAAAATAGGGGGAAAATTTTTGAAGCAAAAAATGTGGTAAAAAAGTATGTCTTATAGTCTGAGAAATACGGTAGGCACCTTGGGCCCTCACACAGTTCTCCCAATTGCTATCAGCTGTCCTATCGTATTTTCTTGAATCTCATGCATGACCTGAAATCTCTTCCCCTTCCAAGACGATTTTACTTTTGGGAAAAGCCAGAAGTCACAGGGCACCAAATCTGAGCTGTAGGGGAGCTGGGTCACCTGGGTGATTTGATGTTTCACCAAAAAACTCTGCACAAGATATGATGCATGAGTAGGTGTGTTGTAGTGATGAAGTTGCCCATAACTGTGGCCTTCTCAATCTTTTTTTTTCTGATTTTTTAATACTTTATTGATATGCTATTACAGTTGTCCCATTACCCCCCTTCATTCCCCTCCACCCTGCACACCCTCTCCCACCCACATTCCCCCACTTTAGTTCATGTCCATGTGTCATAAGTTCTTTAGCTTCTACATTTCCGGTACTATTCTTGCCCTCCCCCTATTTTCAACCTACCATCTATGTTATGTATTCTCCATACCGTTTCCCCTTCTCTCCTCCTCCCATTCCCCATGTTGCTAACCCTCCATGTGATCTCCATTTCTGTGATTCTGTTCCTGTTCTAGTTGATTGCTTAGTATCTTTTTGGTTTTGTTTTAGGTGTGGTTGTTAGTTATTGTTAGTTTGCTGTCATTTTACTGTTCATATTTTTGACCTTCTTTTTTCTTAGATAAGTCCCTTTAACATTTCATATAATAGGGGCTTGGTGATGATGAACTCCTTTAACTTGACCTTATCTGAGAAGCACTTTATCTGCCCTTCCATTCTAAATGAAAGCTTTGCTGGATAGAGCAATCTTGGATGGAGGTCCTTGCCTTTCATGACTTGGAGTACTTCTTTCCAGCCCCTTCTTACCTGTAAGGTCTGTTTTGAGAAATCAGCTGACAGTCTGATGGGAACTCCTTTGTAGGTTACTGTCTCCTTTTCTTTTGCTGCTTCTAGGGTTCTCTCCTTCATTTTTACCCTGGCTAATGTAATTGTGATATGCCTTGATGTGTTCCTCCTTGAGTTCACCTTCTTTGGGGCTCTCTGAGCTTCCTGGACTTCCTGGAAGTCTATTTCCTTTGCCAGAATGGGAAAGTTCTCCTTTATTATTTGTTCAAATAACTTTTCCACTTGTTGCTCTTCCTCTTCTCCTACTGGTACCCCTATAATTCGGATGTTGGAATGTTTAAAGATGTCCTGGAGGTTCCTAAGCCTCTCCTCTTTTTTTTGAATTCTTGTTTCTTCCTTCTTTTCTGTTTTGTTGTTTCTTTCTTCCTTCTGGTCCACTCCATTGATTTGAGTTCCAGTTTCCTTCCCATCACTGTTGGTTCCCTGTGCATTTTCCTTTATTTCACTTAGCATAGCCTTCATTTTTCCATCTAATTTTCGACCAAATTCAACCAATTCTGTGAGCATCCTGATCACCAGTGCTTTGAACTGTGCATCTGATAGGTTGGCTATCTCTTTGTCACTTAGTTGTATTTTTTCTGGAGCTTTGATATAATTTCTCATTTTTTAAAATCTTTACATGCCTATTATGTGAAGGATGGAGCCTTAGGTATTCACCAGGATGGGGCAACCCAGTTGCTGGGTCGTGATGCTCTATGTGGGACACGGGTCCGAGAGGGAACAGTGGCACCTGCTCTGCTCTCTGCTAGATTTCAGTCCCTTCTGCCACTTTCCCCAAGCAAATGGGCCCTTCTGGTGCTGATTTTCAGGTGAGTGGGCTTGTGTGCATTCTAGGACCTTGTGGGTCTCTCCAACGAACTCTCCTGTGAGTCAAGGAGTTCCTCCTGACACCTCAAACCGCACAGGTGTTTTTTAATTGGTGTTTTGAGGCTTTTGCACTGGGATCTTGGGTTGCATGGTCTGTCTCTCTCCCCAGTTTCTCCTGGTTTATCTGAGGGCTAATGTTGGACTGCCTGGTCAGCATACCACACCTCACTCCACAATCTCTGCCTCAATGGGTCTGCCCGCTGCTGTGTTGCATGCCTGGGGGTCTTGCACACCCTGGGTCTGCAAGCCACCACTTTTTTTACCACAGCCCCTCTCTGCCTGGCCACCTGACTCTGCCCCTCCTACCTATCTGGATGAATATGTCTATTTTAACTCCCTTGGTTATCGGACTTCCATACAGTTCAATTTTCTGTCAGTTCTAGTTGTTATTTTGTTTCTGAATTGTTGTTGTCATTATTTTGGTTGTGGGAGGAGGCACAGTGTGTCTACCTACGCCTCCATCTTGACCGGAAGTCCTGAATCATCTTAATAATTTCTTCAGAGGACTGTTCAAGGTTAATGCAAAATTTGATGCAGATTTGTTGCTCTATTCACTCAGTCATTTTGAATGTGAGGCCACACAGTATACATGCTCACTCAATAGTGTCTACTGCCCCCTCTGACTCATATAGTGAAGTCATCATTGTTCATGCATGCACACTCTAGTACACTCTCCTTGGCTGCCAGGTTACATTGCTATCCCGCAAATCATTCTTGTTATATTAACAATGGCTGGACTTTTTCCTGTCAGACCATATATTCAATATCTATTCATGATTTTAGAAAATAATTTTAAACTTTCTAGAAACCTAGGAATATAAGAAATCTATGTTAGAAAAATACCCACACATGTGAACTAGGAGATATTAATAAGGTTGTTCATTTGAGCTTCATTTGTGGTTGTGAAAAACTAGGAACAATCTAAATGTACTTCCACTGGGGAATAAGTAAAATGAATAAATGAAATGTAATACATATCATGGAAAGCAGTAGAGCATATGAAAAGAAATGAAATATATTTAGATGTACCAATAAAGATATATTAGCAAAACACATTGTAAATGAAAAAGAAAGTTCTATTTTACAATACACATACAATAAGAACACAATATATTCTATGAAAAATACATATTAAAACTCATGATGATAGTTGCTGGTGTTGGAGGATTCACACTAGAATTGGGGGTATTGGTCAAAAGTGATTTAGCATTATTTCTAATTCTCTCATTTTTATAAGTCAAGTGTATTCATATGGTACTTTTGAAATTTAGAGTTAATATTAAAGTCCTGTGAATGGAATAGACTACACTAACACTGAAGAGCATTCATGACAATTTATTGGTACTAATACAAGAGTTAAGGCAGTGCAATAAAAGATCAATGAACAAAAATGGAAAGAATTCCTATTCCATAACAAACATTAAATAAAGCATGTACTAGAAAAAAGGAAACCATTTATGATCATAAAAACTGCAGACTACCTAAGGAAAAAAATAACATGAAATAAACAAAATGTATATGAAGAAAATGGTAAGACTTTGCTGACATGCATAAAAGATTTTAAAAATTCCATCTCCATCTCCCTATAAAAGATGTCAGCTCTGGCTGGTGTGGCTCAGTGGATTGAGTGCCAGCCTGTGAACCAAAGGGTCACTGGTTTGATTCCCAGTCAGAGCCCCTACTGGGGGCCTGGGTTGTAGGTCAGGCCCCCAGTAGGGAGTGCACAAGAGTCAACCACACATCAATGTTTCTCTTCCTCTCATTATCCCTTCCTTCCCCTCTCTTTGGAAATAAATAAAAAATAAAAAAAATAAAATGGCATTTCCCCTCAAACTACAATGTCAATGAATGGATCAAAATAGAAATAGAAATAGTTAATATAGAAACAGACTCATGTGTCTATAAAATTAGTTTATGATTAACATACCATTTTAAATGATTGTGAATAATAAAACTATTTAGTTTGTGCCATGGGGTCTATTGGTTATCCATTAAGGAAAAAATAACAGGTCCCTACATCAACATTCACAATAATAAGTTCTAGGTGGATCAAAGAGCTAAATATAAGAAATCTAGTATTTAAGATTCTTTCCCCCCTACTTCCTCCCTCTCTTTTCCTTCCTGTTCCTAAGTATTTCAGTCCTAAAGCCATTCGAAGTGCAGAGCAAAGGAAGTTTTCATAAGGAGAGGCTGCCCGGAATAGAACGTTTGAGCTCATAAAAGTAAATAGTAGTAGCCTGGAATGGAGAGTCAGAGTCCAAGTCTGGTGAGAAGGGTAGACACACAGAAGGCTAACCCAGCATTGATGTCTAGAGCCCAATTGAGGTAAGGAGGGCATTTGTGAATGGGGAGTGGGAGGGCTGCCTACTGTGGTATGTTAGAGTCTGACCAGAGTGAAGACACTTCTTACATGAGGTGTTCAGGGAGTAAGCCTGGCATGGAGGGTCTGAGCTTGAGGAGAGAGAGACAAAGAACACTAGAAAAGACCAACAAAGATCTCAGGAGCAGAAGGAGAATCAAGAGAGAGATGCATCTAAGAAACAAAGCAGGAGAAAATTTCAATTTGGAGAACCATTCAGAGAGGTCAAAGAATCCATTGAGGTCAAGGCAAATGGAGGACTGAGCAGAAGTATATTGACAATTCCAACAAATATGTTTTAGCTTGGAGGTGTTACCAGAACTCATTTCTACTGGTTAGTAAAAACTATGCCCCAGCATAGACATTGCAGTCAAAATCCTGCCACTAACTAGCTGTGCTTTTACCCCAAGGGACCTCAGAAGTTTACAGTCTTTAAGAAATTAGCAACTAGGAATTTGAAATCATTTTGGACCTTGATTCTTCAACTGCAAAACAATTAGAATATAATATTTTCTGTCTAAATCTACCGCCCTTAGGTAGCACAAAAATGGTGTTTAGTATGAAAATTTAAATGTCATTCTGCTATTCTGTGCACCTGCGACAGTTAATGAGGCACACAAAGCATTATCTTCTTTTTCTTTGCACACTTTTTCTTTTGATGGTTAATTAACATTCAGAGAAATGTACAGGTCTTAAGTGAACAGTCTCATCAGTTTTATAAATGCATACATTTATATAACCCACACCCCTATGAAGATATAGACCAGGGGTCAGCCAACTATAGCCCACTGGCCAAACCTGCCCTACCATCTAATTTGCTACAGCCTGTGAAGAATGTGTTTTACATTTTTTAATGTTTGAAAAGAAACTCAGAAGAATAATATTTTTTTACCATAAAAATCACATAAAATTTAATTTTCAGTCAATAAATAAAATTAGAACATAACAATATCCATTTGTTTATATTTTATCTCTGGTTACTTTCATGCTGCAAGTTCTTTCATGCTAATAAGTTCTAGGTGGATCAAAGAGCTAAATATAAGAAATCTAGTATTTAAGATTCTTTCCCCCCTACTTCCACCTACCATGCTACAATGGTAAAGTTGAGTAGTTGCAACAGGAACTGTATGACCCTCAAAGACCAAATTATTTACTCTCCATCCTCTTACAGAAAAGGTTTGCCAGACCTTGACAGAGAATCTTCCATCTCCTGTGAATTTTCCTTACTGCTTTTTTTCTAATCAATACCGTTGCCCACAGTAACCTTTTTTTCCATTTCTGTCACCATGAATTGGTTTTGACTGTTCTTGAATTTTATTTAAATAACATAATACAGGTATTATTCTTTTGTATCTAGCTTCCTTTACTCAGCACGTTTTCAAGATTCATCCATGTGATTACATTCATAAATGCCTACTCCCTTTCATTGCTAGTTAGTATTCCATTGACTGAATATGCCATAGTTTGTATATCTGTTGATGGATACTTAATTATTTTTCAGTTCCTGGTTATTATGAATAATATAGTTATGAATATATTTCAGTTTAAGTCCACTATCTTAGTGTTTGATTTTTTGTCTTAACTATTGTGACTTTATATTCTTCAATGTTTTAACAGTTTCTGCTAGTCTTCATTTCTTCTTGCAAAGCCCAATTTCTATACAATATAATTTCCCCTCACCTATTGGCCTTTTCAAAATGGATTAACAATTTATTCAGTAATGAAATGGCATAAACATCAATGAAAGAAATAATCTGGTAATGCTCAATGTACAATTCTGCCCATTGATAACACTAAGCCAAGACTTTGATATTTGTATTACAGTTGTTATATAAGTAAACAATACAATAATTAATAAATAATACAAGAATAAACTCTGTGTTTCACATATTAACCACAACTGTAAACCTACTTTTGCCAATCCCTGTATATTTCACTCAGTTGTATTACATGTTTCTGTATGTATGATTTGACCAACAAAAAGAAAATGTGTACAGAGTGTCAAGCTGTTTTCTTTTTTGTTTTAAAGAGCAGCTCAATTATTTGGGGAGTTAGTTATACAATACAGAGAACAATAAGGGAAAAACACAAAATGGCACTTAGCACCAATGTCAGGACTCATTATGCTTGTAACTAAGGATGTAATTAATTTTTGTGTTATTCATTTTGCTTAACTTTAGAGCATACATTAAACTATTGATTTGCACTTGAGATGTAAAAACAATACACATACAACTATATGAAAAACAGTTTTCATAAGTAATATTACATTTTAAAATATTGGAAACTGAATATCAAATTATGATTTGCATTTTGACTTACTGGAACCAGAGAAGAACATTCAACTAGGAATGGTTATACTGACAATAAAGCTCTTAAATATATGTATCTTCCTCTCTCTCTGCATTTACACAGGCTACACAACATCCTGAGAGGATTCATTATGAGGAAAGTGTCAATCACAGCTTTAAGACCTTACTGTGGAAGGAACTAATGAGAAAGCAAATTGGAAGGAAAGACTTCATCTTTGTTTTTAAATAAATGATCTTAATTTTTCTTTTTATAAAAGGTTTAGTTCAGCCATGGCTTGTGTGACTCAGTGGATTGAGTGCTGGCCTGCAAACCAAGGGGTTGCTGGTTTGATTCCCACTCAAGGCACAAGCCTGGGTTGTGGGCTGTGTCCCCAGTGGGCGGGGTGGGAGGGTTGCGTGAGGGACAGGCACACATTAATGTTTCTCTCTCTCTTTCTCCCTCCCTTCATCTCTGTCTAAAAAATAAATAAAATCTTTTTTAAAAAAGTTTAGTTCAGTTTATTATAAATATATCTAAACCATTAATTTTCACAGCTTTCTGGTAGAGTTCACTAAATCTTTTATATTAACTTCTTTTAGTAGATCTTGCAATGCAGGTCTGCTGGAGATAAATTTTTTCAGCTTTTGTCATTTAAAAGTCTCAATTTTACCTGGCTAGTGTAGCTCAGTGGATTGAGCACAGGCCTGTGAAGCAAAGGGTCACTGGTTCGATTCCTAGTCAAGGCCTGGGTTGCAGGTGAGGTCCCCAGTGGGGGTCCTGTGAGAGGCAACCACACAATGATGTTTCTTTCCCTCTCTTTCTCCTTCCTTTCCCCACTCTCTAAAAATAAATAAGTAAAAATCTTTTTAAAAAGTCTCAATTTTTACCTTCATGTTTGAAGGACACTTTTGCTATGTATAGAATTATTGATTGGCAGGGATTTTTCCCTTTATCTTTAAAGATGCTAACACATTATCTTTTGGTCTCTATTATTCCTAAGGAGAAGTCAGACATTATTTTTATCATTGTTCTCCTGTATGTAATGTATCTTTACTAACTCCTTAGAAAATATTTTCTTTACCTTTGGTTGTTAGCAATTTGACTCTAATATATCTAGGTGTGATTTTCTTTGTATTTTGCTTACTGTAGGATTACTGAGCTTCTTAGATCTGTAGGCTAATATTATTAGTTAATTTAATTTGTTATATAGAATACTCATAAATTTATAAAAGTGACTAAGAATAAATAAACAATAAAATTGTACTTGGACTGGAACTGCCATCAGGAAGTTAAACATTTCAGAGTCATGTGATTGATGGTTTTCAGATGGAATTAAATATTTTTAAATAGCATTTCTGTTTTCTTATTCTGATGTACCTGGAAGATCTACCTTTTTTCATTTTCTAGTCCATCTTATTTATCAAATTTTAGAAAAACTCTCAGTTATTATCTCTTCAAATGTTTTCTGCTCCATTTAATATCTCTTCTCCTTATGCGACTCCATTCACACATATGTGAAACTGTTCAATATTGTTCTACACAACTCAGATACTTTGTTCCTTTTTTATTTTGACTATTTTTCCTATTTTTATTTTGGTTAGGGTGATTTATAATGACTTGTCTTCAAGTTGGCTGATGCTTGTGTCTGACCTGCCCTTTAAAATAATTCTTTCTCTCTTATGTCATGTTTTTAATTTCTAACGTTGGCCTCTTTTTATAGTTTTCCTCTCTCCAAAAACCCCATGTCTGTTAACATATATTGTCCACTTTTTCCACTAAATCTTTTACATATTTATGTTAAATTATGATTTCTGATTATGTTAATATATGGGGACAGTTCTGTATCTGGTTCTATAGCCTGCTTTCTCTCTTGAAAATGGATTTAATTTTCTTGCTTAAAAAACTGTGTTGTGGACTTCTGGCAAGATGGAGGCATAGGTGGACACGCTGTACCTCCACACACAACCAAGACTAGAACAATTTGGAGGCAGAATAACACCCAGAACTGACAGAGAATTTATCTGAATGGAAGTCAGACAGCCAGGAAGTTGAAGTAGACCTGTTCATCCAGACCGGTAGGAGGGGTGGAGAAGAGCAGCTGGGTGTGGGTCACGGTGTGCAGAGAACAGGGGGAACTGGGTGCATAAGGCAACTGGGAGCATGTAAGGCATCTGGGGTGCGCAAGAATGCAGCAGGTGGGCCCTGAGTATGCAAGCGGCAGCTGGCATACCCAGTGAGGTGGCGAGTGTGGATCAGGGCAGAGCGCACAACCCAGGATCCCAGAGAAGGGACTGAGGTCCCAGTAGAATGGAGCTACCACCAGTGTTCCCTCCCGCCCCCGCCCCCGCCCCCACATACAACATCACAATCTAGCGACTGCGGTGTCCAGCCCCAGTAAACACCTAAGGCTCCGCCTCTCACTGTAACAGGAGCGACCAGACCCCCCCCCCCCCCGCAAAAAGAGAGAGAGAGATATGTCTCAAACAGAAAAATAGATCAATGCCCCAGGGCTCATCCTTCTGAGCGACCGAGAGATAGCCAATCTATCAGATGCACAGTTCAAAACACTGGTGATCAGGAAGCTCACAGAATTGGTTGATTTTGGGCACAAATTACATGAAAAAATGCAGGTTACCATAAAAGAGATGAAGGAAGATGCACAGAGAACCAATAGTGATGGGAAGGAAACTGGGACTCAAAACAATAGGAAGAACAATTGGACCAGAAGGAAGAAAAAAAACACCAAACAGGAAAGAATGGAGAAATAAGAATTTTTTTAAAGAAAATGAGGAGAAGCTTAGGAACCTCCAGGACATCTTTAAACATTCCAACATCCGAATTATAGGGGTACCAGAAGGGGAAGAGGAAAAGCAACAAGTGGAAAAGTTATTTGAACAAATAATAAATGAGAACTTCCCCAATCTGGCAAAGGAAATAGACTTCCAGGAAATCCAGGAAGCTCAGAGAGCCCCAAAGAAGTTGGACCCAAGAAGAAACACACCAAGGCACATCATAATTACATTAGCCAAGGTAAAAATGAAGGAGAGAATCCTAGAAGCAGCAAGAGATAAGGGGAGAGTAACCTACAAAGGAGTTCCCATCAGACTGTCAGCTGATTTCTCAAAAGAGACCTGACAGGCAAGAAGGGGCTGGAAAGACATATTCCAAGTCATGACAGACAAGGACCTATATCCCAGATTGCTCTATCCAGCAAAGCTTTCATTTAGAATGGAAGGGCAGATAAAGTGCTTCTCAGATAAAGTCAAGTTAAAGGAATTCATCATCACCAAGCCCTTATTTTATGAATTGTTAAAGGGACTTATCTAAGAAAAGATAAAGAAAAAACATGAATAGTAAAATGACAGCAAACTCACAATTATTAACAACCACACCTAAAGCAAAACCAAAAGAAACTAAGCAAACAACTAGAACAGGAACAGGACCACAGAAATGGACATCACATGGAGGGTTAGCAACAGGGGAGTGGGAGGAGAGAGGGGGAAAAGGTACAGAGAATAAGTAGCATAGATTGTAGGTTGAAAATAGATAGGGGGAGGGTAAGAATAGTATGGGAAATGTGGAAGCTAAAGAACTTATAAGTATGAGCCCTGGCTGGCATAGCTCAGTGGATTGAGCGCGGGCTGGGAACCAAAGTGTCCCAGGTTCGATTCCCAGCCAGGGTACATTCCTGGGTTGCAGGCCAGAACCTCCAGCAACCACACATTGATGTCTCTCTCTCTCTCTCTCTCTCTCTCTCTCTCTCTCTCTCTCTATCTCCCTCCCTTCCCTATCTAAAAATAAATAAATAAATAAATAAATAAATTTTTTTAAAAAAGAACTTATAAGTATGACACATGGACATGACTAAAGGGTGGGATATGGGTGGGAGAGGGTGTACAGGGTGGAGGGGAGTGAAGGGGGGAAAATGGGACAACTGTAATAGCATAATCAATAAAAATATATTTTAAAAAATCTGTGTTGTTTTTCATATCTCTATTTTATTTCCAATCTTTTTTATTTCCTTCCTTCAGCTAGCTTTGGATTTAGTTTGTTTCCATTTTCTAGTTTCTTTTTTCCCCTTCTTCTTCTTCCCATTAGTAATATGACATCACTTTTACCCTTTCCTACTTTCTTAAGGGTTGTAGTTATTGATTTGAGACCTTTTATTTTCCTCTGAGCACTGTTTTTGCTGCATCCCATAAATTTTAGTATGTCATATTTTGTCTTCATTTATTTCAAGATATTTTCTAATTCCTTCTTTGATTTCCTCTTTGATTCATTGACTATTTAAGACCATTATTTAATTCACTTTGTGAATTGTCTCATTTTTCCTTCCCTTAATGATTTATAGTTTTATTTTATTGTGATCAACAAGATACTTGGTATGATTTTAATCTTTTAAAATTTATTGAGACTTCTTTTGTGGCTCCTGATTTGGGGATGGGGGATGGTAGGTGGGTAGGTTAAAATGCCACAATGCTTTATTACAAAAATGTAACAGATAGAGTTGGGAGATTGGGGAGGTCATGGAAGCTAGAGGTCATGGGCAGAGTGCCAGAGGAAAAGTTACAGAAAGAAAAAGTTCTGGATAAATTAAAAGGTCCATCTTGAGTGGTTAGCTAAATGCTGATCAGCACTTAGTAAGTAAGTAAATTACCCAAAGCTGGGGAAATAATTATCTGAAAGGAACACAATCACCAGAGCTTGCAGAGAGCCAGGAATAGTCCATGGTTGTACCATGCAGAACAGAATGCATGGGGAATTGGGTAGTGTCCTCAAAAATACAAAATAAATAGTATGGTAAAATTTACCCTAGTGTAAGATCTACTTGTTTCTATTGGGTTGGCTGAAAAATTTGTTACATTTTTTTCATATGATGGCTCTAGTAGTGCTTAGTTGTCTTTAACTTCATTTGAAACAATTTTGTTAGATTGTATTGTGACAATTGTCATATCAGTGTGCATTCAAAAAAATCAAAATTGGTGAATTTTTGTGCAGCCATATTATTATTGAAGATGGAAGAAAATACACAACACTTTTGGTGTATTATGCTTTATTATTTCAAGTAGGGTAAAAACACAACCGTAACACAAAAGGATTTGTGCAGTGTATGGAGAAGGCGCAGTGACTGATTGAACATGTCAAAAATAGTTTGTGTAGTTTCTTGGTACAGTTCACATTGTGGCCAAATAATTCTTTGTTGTGGGGTTGCATTGGAAAATGTTTAGCAGCACTCCTACCTTCTGCCTGCTAGAAGCCAATAGCATGAGATAGCTAACATACTAAAAATCTCCAAATCAACAAAGTTATTGGTGAAAATGAAAAATGTGTCTTTTATGTTATGGAAAAAACATAATGGACTTTTTGGTCCACACAATACTTAACAGAGTTCAAATGTGAGCCTCAAAAGAATAAAACTGTTTTTAAGTAACTGCATTTCATAAAAAAGCTTAATAATATTTATAGGAATACAAAAATATCCACAACCATCAGAGAAAAATTCAAAATTTCTGCCATCTGATTACAAAAAAAAAACAAAAAACGAAAACAACAAACCCTACCAGACATAATAATACCCACTGAGAGGAGAAAAACCAATTAATTGAAACACCTAATAACTCTCTCAAGAAAGTAAGATAGGGCATTTGTAGGGCTTGTGTTTCCCCTCTGTCAGTGTAGAAAAGGATTCAAATGACAGTGGGTGGCAACAAATAGGATTAATTTTCCCACAGCAAAAACTGGATAGTCATCTGAAAAAGAATAAAGTTGAATTCCTACCTTGCACCTTACACCAAATCAAAGACTTAATCAGGAAAAAAATAAAACTGTAAAGATACTAAAAAAAAAAAATAATAGGAACAATTTTAAAATAACATTTTCTTGCTTCTCTATCTTCTAACCAAGTATCTAAGAGCTTATAGATCTAAAAACAACAACATTAAAACAGACAAATGAAATACTAATGAACTGTGAAATAAACATAAGTCCAATGAAGTAGATTGCCTTATGCATAGATAGTACTAGTAGGATCTATGGGAAGTGTTTCAGAGTCAGCAAGGCTTTCCCATTTATATGACAAAATACCCACAACTAATCAGATGTGCTTCTGAGTCTTACTCCCTAGTGTCTCTACTTTTGTCATTAGGTACATCTCCCACAGAGTCCCTTTAGCCCCTTCCTTCCTTCCTTCCCTCCTTCCTTCCTTCCTTCCTTCCTTCCTTCCTTCCTTCCTTCCTTTTGTCCATCCATCCATGCATCTTTCTTTTTTTATGTGTTAGTATTACTGTTGCGAGAGGTTCTTAATTGCCTTGGTGGAACAACAGACACAAGGAGAGTTGCACAGTGCAAAGAAAATGGCCTTTGACCATGAGCCGTGATGTACCTTGGTTCCTTCCATCAGTTACTGAATAATTGGGCACATGATGGTGCACATAATCTTTACAGCGTTCAGTTTCCTCACAGATAATATTGTTTTAGTAATACCTACAACATAGGGTTATTCATGAGGACAAGATAAAATAATGTATTATATAGTTCATGAAATTCCAGCTTGGAGCAAGAACAGCTATTGGGGGTCCAGTTAGGAGGCTATCGCTGTGGTCCAGGTGGGAGATGGAGGATGCAGTGGAGACGGAACAAAGCAGTCAGGTTATAGATGTATTTTGAAGGCTTTGCTGATGATTTGGATGTGAGGTGTGAGAGAAAGGGAAGAGTCAGGGATGCAATCCATGCTGATATAACACACAATTTTCACACAGTGGCCTAACTCAAAGATGCTTTTCATGAGTGACTTTCCCTATGGCTGTGTTCACTTGTGTGGTTCACCACAAAGTCTATTTCTATGAGAATCTGGGTTTGACACTGCCAATTGTGGCATCTTCAATGTCACCATGAAATAACTGATCTGTGCTTCTATCCTTTTAGTACAGCCCACAAGAAGCATGTCCTTTCCAGGATTATATGCTGCAAATACATACTTCTTTTATTCCCCTGAGTGTTTCCCTTTTTCTTTCCTCTGTGGAAGCCTCCATTCCCACACTATTGAAATCAGGAGTAACATATGTTAGCAGAAGTAAAGTAGATCACTTTGAAGCAGAAGTTTTAAGAACTAGATTCGGGGGTCATTTGTTACCGCAGCATAATCTAGCCCATCCTGACTATTGTGCTCACCTAAGGACATGTCACTAATAAGCAGGTTGCTGGGATTCTGGGGCTCAAACCTAGTCAGTCAGGCAGTAATATGCAACAATTACCTCTTTATACAAACACAAGAGTTGCAGCATACAGCAGCTTGGGTAGGAAACAAGTATCAACTTTTCAAATTATTCAACCTCATTTCTGTTTCAAGCTTCTGCTTCATCAGGGTGCTGTTAACACCAGTGCAGGGTTGGAGCTATATCACTATATAATGGACATACAGTCTTCCCTCCATATCCTCAGGCCCCATATCTGTAGATTCAACTGACCACAGGTTAAGAATATTTGGAAAAAATCTTACATTTTTGCTGATGTGCTAATGTAGTTAGACCTATGATGGGTGCATATGTACTGAACATGTACAGACTTTTCTTCCTTGTCATTATTGCTTAAACAATACAGCATAACAATTATATATATAGCATTTACATTGTATTGGTTATAAGTAATTTGGGGATAATTTACAGTATACGGGAGCATGTGCATTGGTTATATGAAGATACTATACCATTTTATATAAGTGACTGTAGTATACACAGATTTTGATATTTTGTGGTGGGAGTGTCATGGGACTAATCCCCTGAGGATACTGAGGAATGACTGTGCTTATAAGTTAGTAGGTACAGATTGATATCACTCTCCTGTTTAAAATTCTCCAATGACTTCCATCATATTCAGAATAAAACCCAAACCCTTCCCATGGCATGCACATCATCTTGCATTAGTCCTGCCACCCCCTGGTTTTCTCTCCCACCTCCTGGCACTATCCACACAGGCCTTCAACCACTGCCTAGATCCTAGACAGTTTCCATGTGGGCCCATGCCACTTGCAGTCAAGGCTGGAACTTCCTATACATGAAGGTCTCAACTCAGCATTTATTTCTTTAAAGGGGCCTTCCCTGACAAGCCTTTCTCTGTGCTCCCTCCCCCTTCCCCCTTACTCCCCACTGACACATTTATTTTATTTTATTTCTGGATCTTATCATACCTGGAATTATCCTGTTTACTTATTTACCCATTTATTATCCATTTCCACCTTCCTTCAAACACCAGAGAGAAACAAATGTGGCATGCTTTGTTAACTGCAGAAAACCTGGCCAAAGTCCTGCAGGAAAAGGTCCCAGCACATGGTAAATGTTGGGTTGTGGAAATATTCTTAACACTTTAGAATCTTGATACCTATTGCCAAGATGCTCCCCCCTCCAAAAAAAAATTGGACAACTTACATTATTTCCATGCACCCTTGGTCGTATTGAATAAGATTCACAAATTCTGTCTTTGCTAATTTGCTAATAGCCACATTTGAATCCGGTTGCTTTAAATTTACTTTTGTTTGATTACTAGTCGAGCTGAATATTTATTTCCCTTTTCCTAAAAATTGTTAATCATATCTTTTGTCCATTAATCAATTAGGGAGTTCATGCTTATATTACTGATATATATGCCTTCTTTATAATGAAAGATAACTTACTAAGAACTTGACATCTATTTTAAAACACTTCACAGAAAGCCCAGGATAAACATATGGTCATAAAGATGGTTTGTTTTGTTTTTATGTGTTTGTCATCATTGGAGGGAGGAATGCATTCCTAGTTAATAAGCCATATCAAGGTAGTAATTGCAGGGGTAAACAAAATACTTTTCACAGTATGGTAAAACACCTTACTGAAAACAGGAACTTACAAAGTCTGATAGGTAGGCAGGAGTCCTGGAGCAGGCTTCAAAGTAAGATTCAAGGTGAGTTCCAAAGGGATCACAAACTGATGTCTCCTTGTGAGGCCAGGATTAGATTATGGCTAATTTAAAAGGTAATTCCTTCTATTTAAGGTTGATTAATTCTTAAATCATGCTTCTTAACTCCAATACTTGAGCTTTTAAAAAAGGTTTTATTTATTTATTTTTATAAAAAGGGGAAGGGAGGGAGGAAAAAAGGAGAAAAATATCGATGGATGTGAGAGAGAAATATCAGTCAGCTGCTTGTCGTATGCACCCTAACCTGAGACCAAGCCTAGACAAACCCACAACGCAGGAATGTCCTGTGACTGGGAATTGAACTGGCAACGTTTCACTTTGCACAGAATGACGCCCAACTAACTGAGCCACACTAGTCAGGGTTACTTGAGCTGTTTTAATTAAAAGTTTATTTGCTGGATATTTTTTATTTGTTCCTCCTCCAGATTGTCCTCCTCCTGTCACTGAGCCCCAGGGGGCCAACCTCCTATTAGGTAGGAAATTGGAAGGTGAGAGTAGAAAGAGGTTGGTATGTTCTTTCCCCAGACTCTTTCTGTGCTGGGTCCCAGTTTAACTGCATTCCTTCAGTGGAAGCTGCAGCTGGGCGGTGCTCTCCTACTATCACAGCATCTCTTTCCCAGACCTAAGTAAGTTCTTCTTCCTTTTGCCCCTTGAGGGGAGGGTCTATATTGTTGCTAGCCTCAGAGTACTACACCATCCCTGTGGTTAGCCTTGATAATGCCTTCACCTGTAACGAGTCCCTTCATTACACATTCCTCAGTTATCTCACTTGAGCATGTCATCTGTTGCCAGGATCCTGACTGATAAAATGATGTTCCTTGTTTGTTTGTTTTTTAAAGGAAGACGGAAGGAAAGAAGAAAGAGGAGGAGGGAGGGAGGAAGAGGTATAGATTTAAATGTCACTTGTCCAATGTGGTACTAGTACCAACTGGTGAAATCATAAGTATCCAGAGAGGACAGAAGGAGTCTGGTCCCTGGCCCCATGACTCTTAAACAATTGAAAAACAAACTTTTATTTTGTTCAGGCTACTATTAGTTTGGCTTCTTTTACAGCAACTAAACCTGTATACCAACTAATTCATATTTTTTCCTTCTATATATTTTCTCTTTCATCCTCTCCTCTCCTCTTTCATCATCTTTTTTAGAGCTCTTATTTCCAACTGAAATATGATAATGTTTTTTGTTGAATTTACATAAGTTTTATTTGTGTTGTAGTTTTAAAAGATGACCTATTAAATATATAATTACAGTATGACCCTGGAATTTAACTCCTAGGTACACACTCAAAAAGAATGAAAACAGGTATTCAAATGAAAACTTGTAGATAAATATTCATAGCAGCATCATTCAAAATAGCCCAAAGTTGAAAACAACCCAAATGTCCATCAACTGATAAATGGATAAGCAAATGTGGTATATCCATGCAATGGAATGTTATTTGGTCATAAAATAACAAAATACTAATACATGCTCTAAAATGTATGGAGCTTGAAAACTCTATCCTAAGTGAAGGAAGCCAGACTCAAAAGTTCACACATTATATAATTACATTTATGTGAAATACCTAGAATATGACCTTCTATAGAGACACAAAGTAGATTAGTGGTTGCCAGGAGTTAGAGGATGGGCAAATGAAAGTGACTGCTTAAACGGATATGGGTTTCCTTTTACAATGATGAAAATGTTCCAGAACTAGATTGTGGAGATAGTTAAATAGCATCATAAATGTACTAATACTACTGAGTTACAAACTTTAAGATGGTCGAGATGGTGAATTTTGTGTTATGTGCATTTTGCCTACCTCATCTCTGACTCTCTTTCTCACACACACAGACACACACACACTGCTTCTGTGTAAATGGAGCTGGATAAGTGTAGGAAGTTGACTGTGATTTTTTTTTTTTTACTTCCAGTGGGTTCTTCTCCCTGTTCTACCTGTGTTATAATTTCTGGGAGAGCTGAGGCAGTTACATGCCCAGAGCACAGCATCCCCTTAGCTTTCACAACAAACGACTGGTCCCCACTCCTCCATCCCTTTTGGAAGGAAAGTTCTCTGTTTGCCACTGGACTGAGCATTTGGGTCAAAAGTCAGGGGCAGCATTCTCAACTGCAGAAGGCTTACACAATAGATGGTCCTCTGAGGCAGATGCAAATAATTTGCTCCTAGTAAGAACTAGGGCTTAAAGTTTTACTGCACTTTAGCATGGATACTAGACTGATCCGTATAAGGGATGTGGTAAATAGAATAGTGACTTCCTAAAAATGTCCTTGTCTTAATCCTCAGAACCTGCAAATGTGTTACTTCATATGGCAAAGGAACTTCACAGACATGATGAAATTAAGGGTTTTGCAGTGAGATTAGCCTGGATTACCTGAGTGGACCTGATGTAATCACAAGAGTTCTTATATGAAATGGAGGCAGGAGGATCAGAGAGATAGATGTGATGGCAGAAATGAGAGAGAGGAGTTTTAAGATGCTATTTGCTGGATTTGGAAATGGATCAGGAAGAGCTCATGAGCCAAGGGATTTGGGTTGCCTTTGGAAACTGGAAAAGGAAAGGAAACAAATTCTCCCCTGTAGCTTTCAGAAATAATTTAGCTCTGCTGACCCCTTGATTTTAGGACTCTGAGCTCCACAACTATAAAATAATAAATTTATGTTGTTTTATGCAAAAAATAAAATGTATGGCATGGTTGAACCACTTTTGGTTCTCCTTCAAGACTATCCTGACACCTTAAAAAAAGTTTTTTCCTGCATAGATATAATGAAAATTTACTTTTTTTCTCCCAGTGAGTTAATAATAAAGACTACCCTTTGTTGATTGCTTATAACATAATTTGTGGTATCTTCAAAATAGGCTTTTAAGGTAGATATAATATTCCTAATTGCCTTATGAGAAACTTGAGGCATAGATATGACTAAGAGCATGTAGCTAAGAAACGTGAGTCAGTCTGTCTTAAAAGCAGATGTGTTCATTTACCCCTGTCCTATACTGTTTCTGTACTTCTATGTAAAAAGGTGCCTGACTCTGCCAGATATTGGGAGCTGCCCTGCCTGATTTCAGACGCTGTAACTCCCCATGGTGAAGGCTGACTGAGCAACCTTCAGGCCATAAGCCTCTAAGGAGACAAAGCTTATCTCCCTGGCAGGGGCCCAGCCTCTGCTCCTTTTACTTCACCCTGCCTGGTCCCCAGTGTTTGATCAACTGATCAGCCAATAATGAGTAAGACTCCTCAAGAGAGGGATGATCTAAGACAGGCATGATCATGGGGGCCCCCAGGGAAGGACTTGGGGGCTACAGAGAAAGGGGGTGATGGACCCTCGCCCCTCGGCTTTGACATAGCCTGAGTCCTCATTCTGTCTGCAAGACGTCTCCTAATCTCTTGGCTGCCTTACTTCCCCTGCCTGACTTAATGCCTTAAGCCTGAAACAATGCTGGAGGTGGGTGTGGCCCTGTGCTGGAAAGGGCGGGTTCCCTAGGGCAATCAGGCCTAAGAAAGAATGCATCAAATCCTATGATGGGTATTAGCCTACTTTGCTAATACCCTCAATTTAAATGATAAGGGTCCAAGCAGAAAGCGAGTTTGTTCCCCAAAGCTTTATGGCCTTTTAACTACCTGACCCTGACTCAGAATAAGCCCTCAGAGTTCTTTGAGTGTTATTTATTATTTGATCATTTCTGCCTGACAATAATGGATGAGCTTTACATGCACACCCTGTGCATGTATTCCTGTGCAAACTGAACCCAATAAAAGTTTGTCAAGGCAAGTGTTGGGGCACTCTCCTCTTGAGAGGATGGCAGAGGCACTCCAAGGCTTTTTTTCCTTTTGAGAGAGAAGTTGCACCATCCCTTTTCCTCCATAGGACTCGGTAGTCTGTGTGAATGTCTCATGTTATCCATAATGCCATGGACCCCAGGAGCTGGGATCCGCATCAGGTCCAGGGCAAAGTCAGAGAAAGGGAGTCATACCCCTCTCCTCTGCCCTCAGCCCCCTTTGGGGACCCTTGAAGGCTTCTCCAGGGGAGAAACCACACCACAATAATAAGCGGCTGGCAGCCAAGTGTGTCAAACCAACTGGGCTGTTGGGAGGCCCATCTAACCCCTTGCACATGCCCAGCTGCAGCTGCAGCTGCAGCAGTTAGTAGTGGTCTCTGGCTGACGCAGACACCGGCTTGCAGTGTCTGCAGCATTACAGATGAAATACGAGACAAATTCACACGGACTACTGAGTCCTGTGGAGGAAGAGGGGTGGCACAGACAGTGGCCTCATAATACAGTTTGATATTAGGTAATGTGATTCCTCCTACTTTGTTCTTTTTTCTCAACATTGCTGAGACTATCTGGGGCCATTTACAGTTCCATATAAGTTTTTGAAATGTTTGTTCTATAGCTTTGAAATATGTCATTGGTATTTTAACAGGGATTGCATTGAATCTATAAATTGCTTTGGGTAATATGGACATTTTGATGATGTTGAGTCTTCCAATCCATGAACATGATATATGCTTCCATTTATTTGTGCCTTCCACGATTTCTTTCTTCAGTGTTGTGTAGTTTTCTGCTTACAGTTCTTTTACCTCCATGGTAAGGTTTATTCCTAGGTACTTTATTTTTCTTGTTTTAATTTCTTTTTTTTTAATATATTTTATTGATTATGTTATTACAGTTGTCCCATTCCCCCCCTTCACTCCCTTCCACCCTGCTCACCCTCTCCCACCCACATTCCCCCTTTAGTTCATGTCCAAGTGTCATAAGTTCTTTAGCTCCTACATTTCTCATATTATTCTTGCCCTCCCTCTATCTATTTTCTACTTACCATCTATGCTACTTATTCTCTATACCTTTCCCCCCTCTCTCCTCCTCCCACTCCCCTGTTGCTAACACTCCATGTGATATCCATTTCTGTGGCTCTGTTCCTGTTCTAGTTGTTTGCTTCATTTGTTTTTGTTTTAGGTGTGGTTGTTCATAATTGTGAGTTTGCTGTCATTTTACTATACATGTTTTTTATTTTCTTTTTCTTAGATAAGACCCTTTAACATTTTATATAATAAGGGCTTGGTGATGATGAACTTGACCTTATCTGAGAAGCACTTTATCTGCCCTTCCATTCTGAATGAAAGCTTTGCTGGAGAGAGCAATCTTGGATGTAGGTCCTTGCCTTTCATGACTTGGAATACTTCTTTTCAGCCCCTTCTTGCCTGCAAGGTCTCTTTTGAGAAATCAGTTGAAGGTCTGATGGGAACTCCTTTGTAGGTTACTCTCCCCTTATCTCTTGCTGCTTCTAGGATTCTCTCCTTCATTTTTACCTTGGCTAATGTAATTATGATGTGCCTTGGTGTGTTTCTTCTTGGGTCCAACTTCTTTGGGGCTCTCTGAGCTTCCTGGATTTCCTGGAAGTCTATTTCCTTTGCCAGATTGGGGAAGTTCTCATTTATTATTTGTTCAAATAACTTTTGCACATATTGCTCTTCCTCTTCCTCTTCTGGTACCCTTATAATTCAGATATTGGAACATTTAAAGATGTCCTGAAGGTTCCTAGGCTTCTCATTTCTTTGAATTCTTATTTCTCCATTCTTTTCTGTTTGGTTGTTTGTTTCTTCCTCCTGGACCACTCTATTGTTTTGAGTCCCAGTTTCCTTCCCATCACTATTGGTTCCCTGTGCATTTTCCTTCATTTCACTTACCGTAGCCTTCATTTTTTCATCTAATTTTCAACCAAATTCAACCAATTCTGTGAGCATCCTGATCACCAGTGCTTTGAACTGAGCATCTGATAGGTTGGCTATTTCTTGGTCGTTTAAAAATATTGGTTCTGGAAAAAAAAATATATAGGTTCTGGGACTCTGATTTGTACTTCGGTTTGAGCCTTTTTTTTTTTTTTTTTTTTTTGGTCTGGTCACACCTTTTACATATGAGGGGTGGAGCTTTAGGTGTTGCCCAGGGCGGGGCAACCCAGTCTCTGGGTTGTGATGTTGTATGTGGGGGTGGGGTTCAAGAGGAAACAATGGTGCTTGCTCCTCTCTCTGTTGGATTTCAGTCCCTTCTGTCGCTTTCCCCAAGCTAACTGGGCCTTTCTGGCACTTATCCCATGTGGGTGGGCTTGTGTACATTCTAGAACCCCATGGGTCTCTCCAACACACTCTCCTGTGAGACTGGGAGTCTCCCCCTGTGCTTCAATTCCCACAGGTGTTTTCAATCAGTGTCGTGAGGTTCTATTTCCTGATGCTGGGACCCTGGGTGGCCCGATCTGTCTTACTGCCCAATTTTGCCTGGTTTATCTTCCCACAAATGTGGCTCGGACAGTCAGGCACCTTGTGCACAGTGCCTCGCTTCCCAGTCACCGCCTCGCTGGGTCTACCAGCCACCTGTGGGCTCGGGATGCCTTTAGCGCCCGGGATGCATTAGGCATTATGCATTGCTTTTTGTGCCGCAACCCTTCTCTGCCTGGTGGCCTGACTCCGCCCCTCCTACTGGTCTAGATGAATGTGTATATTTTAACTCCTTGGTTGTTCGACTTCCATACAGTTCAATTTTCTGTCAGATCTGGTTGTTATCTTGTTTCTAAATTGTTGCTGACCTTATTTTGGTTGTGCAAGGAGACACAGTGTGTCTACCTACACCTCCATCTTGGCCAGAAGTCGGTACTTTATTTTTCTTGTTGCTATAGCAAATGGTTTTTTTTTTCTTGATTTTTGATTCTGCTCTTTTGTTGTTGATGTATAAAAATGCCTTTGATTCATGAATATTGACTTTGAACCCTGATGTTTTGCTAAATTCGCTTATTAGGTCAAGTAGCTCTTTTTTAAAGATTTTATTTATTTATTTTTAGAGAGGGAAGGGAGGGAGATAGAGAGAGAAACATCAATGTGCGGTTGCTGGGGGTCATGGCCTGCAACCCAGGCATGTACCCTGACTGGGAATCAAACCTGCGACACTTTGGTTCGCAGCCCGCGCTCAATCCGCTAAGCTATGCCAGCCAGGGCTGAGTAGTTTTGTTTTTTTTTTTTTTTTTTTTTGTGGAGTCTATATGGTTTTCTATGTACAGTATCATATCACTTGCAAACAGTGACAGTTTTACTTCCTCCCTTCTAAGTTGGATGCCTTTTATTTCTCTTTCTTTTCTGATCACTGTGACTAGGACTTCCAATACTATGTTGAATAGGAACAGAATAGAGAGCCCAGAAATAAACCCAAGTATTTGTGGTCAATTAGTATTCAGCAAAGGGGGCAGAAATATAAAATGGAGTGAAAATAGCCTCTTCAGCAAATGATGTTGGCAGATCTCAGAAAACTGAAAATGGGAAAATAGCCTCTTCAACAAATGGTGTTGGGAGATCTGGATAGTTAGGTGGAAAAAAAAAAAAGAGAAAGAAAGAAAGAAAGAAAGAAAGAAAGAAAGAAAGACACTCGACCACCAACTTACACCATACATAAAAATAAATTCAAGGTGGATAAAGGACTTAAATATCAGTCATAACACCATAAAAGTCCTAGAGGAGAACATAGGCAGGAAAATCCCAGATATTCCACGCAGCAATATTTTCACCAATATGTCCCCTAAAGCAAGAGACACAAAGGAAAGAATAAACAAATGGGATCTCATCAAAATAAAAAGCTTCTGCATGGCTAAAGAAAACAGCATTAAAATGAGGAGGGAACCAACTCTATGGGAAAACATATTTGCAGATGACACCTCAGACAAGGGATCTACAAAATATATAAAGAACTCACACAACTCCCCTTCAGGAAAATTAAACAACCCAATTAAAAAAGGGCAAAAGACTTGAACAGACACTTCTCTAAGGAGGACGTACGGAGGGCCCATATACAAATGAAAGGGTGCTCAACATCACTAGCCATCAGAGAGATGCAAATTAAAACCACAATGAGATACTATTTCATACCAGTCAGAATGGCCATCATAAACAAATCAACAAACAACAAGTGCTGGTAAGGTTGTGGAGAAAAGGGAACCCTAGTGCACTGTTGATGGGAATGCAGACTGGTACAGCCACTATGGAAAACAGTATGGAATTTCTTCAGAAAACTAAAAATGAAACTGCCTTTGACCCAGCAATACCACTATATCCCAGGATTCTTGGGATTATACCCTAAGAATCCTGAAACACCAACTCAAAAGAATCTAAGCACCCCAATGTTCATAGTAGCACAATTCACAATAGCCAAGTGATGGAAGCTACCTAAGTGCCCATCAGTAAACAAATGGATCAAAAAACTGTGGCACATTTACACAATGGAGTGCTATGCAGCAGAAAGAAAGAAGGAGCTCCTACCCTTTGCAACAGCATGGATGGATCTGGAGAGCCTTTTGCTAAGTGAAACAAGCCAAGGGGTAAAAGAGAAATACTATATGATCTCACCTATAAGTGGAACCTAATCAACAAAACAAACAAACAAGCAAAATACAACCAGAGACACTGAAATAAAGAACAATTTGACAGTAACCAGAGAGGAGGAGGGAGAGGGAAAATAGGGGATAACAGGTCGGGGGTGAGGGGCATCAAAGAACACGTATAAAGGACATATGGACAAAGCCAAAGGGGGTGGGTTTGAGGGTGGGGACAAAGCCAAAGAGGGTGAGATGGGTAGAGCAGGGGTTGTGGTGGGGTGAAAATAGAGACAATTGTACTTGAACAACAATTAAAAAAAATAATAATATCAGTTTTCTAATTTTATCTTTTTAATATGTTTGTATTTGTTTTGCTTTAAGTGTTTTTTAAACTTTTGTATGCAATTTTAAAATATTTTATTTTTCTAACATTGTGTTTGATTTTTAATCTTTTGTTTCTGTTTTTCTCCATTTAATTTTTTTTTCCCCTGCAATTGTTTAGTAGTCACTATTTTGTCTTCAATATTTTTGATCTTCTGGTTTTACTTGTTTCAATCTTTTAAAAAATTCTTTACATTTTAAATTAATCAGCTTCCTTATTTTATTTATATTTTCATTATTAAGCTTTCAGTTTCTTTTACTATCTTAATACATTATATTGGCTTTGAGACTTATTCTTAAAGATGTTTTGGTACTTTTTGTTGGTATTTATTTTCATATTTTATATTATTTTAAAATTCTTTAAAATAATTTTATATTTAAATTGTACCATTTGGATTTAATTCATTTGAGCCATGATTCTTTTCCTCTCTTTTTCATTTTACTCCTTTATCCCCTTCTCATTCTTAACTTCTTCCTTTTTACTGTTTGTTTTTAAAATGGTTATCAGGATATTGGTGGGAGATTGAAAGCTTTGGCAAAAACTGTCACCATAAACTGGGGAGGTTTTTCTATTCAGTGCTGGCTACAGCTGTCCCTCTGGTTTCTCTTAATAGATTTCCCATGCTCCTGGGCACTCAAAAGACAAAACAAAAACAAACAAAAAAAACCCCAGTAAGACAACAAATTACCCCTCCTGTAATGAATGCCCTTCTGGCTGTGCGTCAGCTGAGGGGCGTGGATTTAATGGACACCTTCACTGAATTTGAGGAGCACAATATCAGGATGAAACCATGGAGATAATACCAGAACTACACATGGAGGCAAGCTATGGACAAGGACCAAAATTATAGTTGTCCCCACTTATCCACAGGGGATACATACCAAGACTCTGAGTAGATTAACTTCCAAACCCTGGAAGAACTTGAGCACTGGACTATGTACCAAGAAGGGAAAACACTTCTCTGGTCCTGTGACTTGTTTTCATTTTGACTGCTTTGAATGCTGTGGAAGGGACACAGTGTGGCTTCCAAGGTCAGGTTTCAGGAGCATTGTACTTTTGTTTTCAATGGAATGTTGCCTTGAGTCCACTGTGCTCTGAGGAAGTCAAGCTAGCCACATGAAATGATCACATGCACAAGAACCAAGATATCCCAGTTGACAATCCCAGCTGAGCCCAGCTCCTTTACTGACTTACCAGGCCATGCTTGCATCAGCCTGTATCATCTGTGGAGCAGAAAAATCATCCAGCCAACTCATGCCATGCCAATCATGGCAATTCATAAAAGACTGCCAGAATTAATATATTACTAATTTAAGCCATGTAGTTTTGGGGTGATGTGTTACACAGGCATAGATACCTGATATACCCTTGTACTCTCAAATGCTAGAGAGATTATATGAGCCAGTGCATTCTATCTGTATATCCCAACCTAGTTCACCCCCAGTGAATACCTTAGCAATTACCATCCTTAGAGTCTGCTTCCTAGAACTGATTTTGATATCAATATCTGATGTCAAGGTTCCCGGAAGCAGAGCCTGAGATGGATTCAGGTGCACATAATTTATTGTGGGCATGCTCTCCGAAGAAAGGGAGTTAGGGAAGGTAGATAATACATGGTGAAAGAACTAAGCAAGAATGTGATTTCCTCTGATCAGCCTGATCACACAGGAACCTCTAAAGCATGAACTGTACCACTGCACTAGTCCTGCCTTGAGGCAGGAAGCTGGCTTTTAAAAAAGAAAAAACAAAAACAACAACAAATAGCTTTATTGAAAAATAATTCACATACCATAGAATTTACCCATTTAAAGGGTATAATCAATGGTTTTCAGTGTTTCTATAGACATGTGTAACAATCACCATGGTCAATTTTAAAATACTTTAGTTACATCAAAGAGAAACCTTATGCCCTTTATGTTCCATTCCTGCCCCTCTGCCTTTAAGCAACCATTAATCTATTTTATGTTTCTATACATTTCCTTATTGTCAACATTTCATGGAAGTGGAATCATACAATGTGTGGTCTTTTATCACTGTTTTCTTCCACTTAGCATAATGCTTTCAAGATTCATCCAGGTTATAGATTATATTAGTATTTCATTCTGTTTAGTAGATGAATAATGCTCTATTGTATGAATATATCACATTTAGTTTATCCATTCATTGGTTGATAGAAATTTTGAGTTGTTTACATGTTTTGGTTATTATAAATAGTGGTACTAAGAACATTTGTATGTGAACTTTTATTTGTACGTATGTTTTCATTTCTCTTGGATATATACCTAGATATGAAATTGCTGGCCCTTATGGTAACTGCATGTATAATTGTTTGAATAACTACCAGACCCTTTTCCAAAACAGTGGTACCATTTTATATTTCTACCAGTATTGTATAGGGGTTGGACTTCTCAGGATCCTTGACAACAATTTTTTTCTCTGATGTTTTGATTCTAGCTATTCTTCTGGGTGTGAAGCAGCATCTTACTGTGATTTTGATTTGCATTTTCCTGATAACTGATGATGATGAGCACCGTTCCAAGTTCATTGGTCATTTGCATAGCTTCTTTGGAGAAATATGTATTCAGTTTCATTGCCCGTTTTATAGCTGAGTTATATGTCTTTTTATTATTGAGTTGTATAATTTTTTTGTACATTCCCTTATCAGTCCCTAGATCCTTATACTAGATAGTCCCTTATCTAGTATAAGTCCCTTATCATGATTTGCAAATATTTTCTCCCTATTCTCTTTTTACTTTATTAATAGAGGCCTTTGAGGCACAAAAGTTTTAAATTTTAATGAAGCCCAATTTATCTTTTTATTTCTTTCATTGCTCACAATTTTGGTGTTATAACTACAAATTCATCGCCAAATCCAAGGTCATGAAGATTTAGTCTTGTTTTCTTCTAAAAGTATTGCATTTAAATCTTGTCTATTTTGAGTTAATTTGGTATGTGGTGTGAGTTTAGGGTCCAACTTCATTCTTTTGCATGTGGCTATAAGTTGCCTGACACCATTTGTTGAAAAGACTGTTCTTTCCCATGAATGATCTTGGTAATTCTGGTAAAAAAGTCAGTTGATAATAGATACATGGTTTTATTTCTGTACTCTTAATTATATTCTATTAATCTCTATATCTAGCCATGTGCCAGTATCACACTGTCTTTATTACTGTTGTTTCATAGTAAGTTTTGAAATTGAGAAGTTTGAGTCCTAGTTTATTATTTTCAGGATTATTTTGGCTCTTCTGAGTCCCTTGCACTTTCTTAGAATCATTCTTGTCAATTTCTACCAAGAAGTTCACCAAGAATCTGATAGAGAATGCATTGAACCCATAGGTAAATTTGGAGAGCATTGTCATCTTTCAATTCAGGAACATGAGATGTTTTTCCATTTATTTGGATCTTTAATTTTTTTCAGTAATATTTGTATAGTTTTCGGGGTATAATTTTTATACTTCTTTTATTAAATTTATTCCTGGTTTTATTATACTTAATGGGATTGTAAGTGGGATTGTTTTCTTTTTCTATTCCTTTTAAGATTTTATTTATTTATTTTTAGAGAGGGAAGGGAGGGGGATAGAGAGAGAGAGGAGAGACATCAATGTGCGGTTGCTGGGGGTTATGGCCTGCAACCCAGGCATGTAACCTGGCTGGGAATCAAACCTGTGACACTTTGGTTCTCAGCCCGCGCTCAATCCACTGAGCTACGCCAGCCAGGGATTGTTTTCTTAATTTAACTTTCAGATTGTTCATTGCAATTATATAGAAATATAATTTATTTTATATTGAGCTTATCTCCTGCAACCACACTGAATTTGTTGATTAGTCCTAATACAAGTTTTCTTTAGTGTATTCCTTAAGATTTCCTATATACAAAACCATGTCATTGGTAAATAGAGATAATTTTACTTCTTCCTTTTCAATCTGGATGTCTTTTATTTCTTTTTCTTTTCCTTGCCTAATTGCCCTGACTAAAAGCTTCAGTACGATGTTGACTAGAAGTGGTAAAAGTGGGCATCCTTGTCTTACTCTTTACCTTAAGGGGAAAGCATCCAGCTTTTTGCCATTAAGTATGATGTTACCTGAGGGATTTTTTATAGATACTCTTGACCAGATTGAGGAAGTTTTCTTCTATCTCTAGTTTATTTAGTGTTTTTGTTTTGTTTTTACCAAGAACGGGTGTTAGTTTTTTGTGTGTCTATTGAGACAATCGTGTGATTTTTGTTTTTTCGATTACTACAGTATATTACATTAACTGACTTTTGAAATAAATCCCACTTGGTCATAGTGTACAATTATTTTTATATATTAATGGATTCTGTGTAGTATTTTTTTGAGAAATTTTGTGTCCATGTTCATAAGAGATATTGCTCATGATCTCTTTGTCTCCTTTTGGTATAAGATTAATACTGGCCTCATAGAATGAGTTGGGAAGTGTTTTCTCCTCTTCTATTTGGGAGAGTTTGTAAATAATTAGTATTAATTCTCCTTTAAATGTTTGGAAAATTCAGCAGAGAAGCTATCTAGACCTGGGCTTTTCTTTGTGTGCAGTTTTTTTTTTTATTATGAATTCAACCTCTTTACTTGTTATAGCCCTATTTAGATTGTCTATTTCTTCTTGAGGCAGTTTTAGTAGTTTGTATCTTTATAGGTTATTTGTTCATTTCATCTAAGTCATATAATTTATTGACATATAATTGTTCATGATATTCACTTGTAATCCTTTTTATTTTAGTATAGTAAGTAAATATATTCTTTCTTTAGTGTTGGATTCTAGTAATTTGACTCTTCTCTCTTTTTTCTTGGTATATCAGCTAATGTTTTGCCAATTTTGTTGAGATTTCTTAGGAGCAACTTTTGGTTTAATAAATTTTCTATATTTTTCCTATTCTCTTCATTAATTTCTGCTCTCATCTTCAATATTTCCTTCCTTCTGCTTGCTTTAGATTTAGTTTGATTTTCCTTTTCTTGTATCTAAGATGGGACATGAAGTTACAATGTTGGGGTCTTTTTCCTTTCTTAATATAGGTATTTACAATGATAAATTTCCCTCTAATCACTACTCATCCCATAAGTTAGCTGCATCCCATAAGTTTTGGAATACTATGTCTTCATTTTCGTTCATCTCGAAGTATTAATTTCCCTTTTCATTTCTTCTTTGACTCATTGGTTATTTAGAAACATGTTCTTTAATTTCCACATATTTGTGTTCCCCCCCTATTTCTTTCTGTTTTTGGTTTCTAATATCATTCCATTGTGGTGGGAGAACATACTCTGTGTCATTTCTCTTTTAAAATTCATTAGGGTTTGTTTTATGGCCTAGCAAAAGATCTCCCCTGGAGAATGTTCCATATGCTCTTGAGAAGAATGTATATTCTGGTGTTGTTGGGCTGTATTTCCTCCATTACAAAATTTAGTGTGCATTTGTATAGTAGATAATTACTTGAATAATCTTCGCATAACAGTAACCTTCTTTTTCTGGGAAACTGTCCCTCACTCCCAGCCACATGAGTCTGCCATTCTTGATATCCTACACTTCTGGCCAACAACAAGGTCACATAACACAAGGCAGACACTAATTCCTCAAGCATAAGGATTGGGCCAGCAATGGACACATGACCTAAGCCTGAACAATCAGAGTTTTTCTATGGGATTTGTGTCATTAGAACTTGGAAAAAAGAATTCTTGTTTCCTCTCTGGTTGTCTGCTTTGTGAATGTAAGGTTGAGACTGCTCTTAACTACATCTCTTAGCCCATAGAGGAGCCAAAGCTAGCATGGAGAGAGGAAAAGAGGCTTAAGCACAGGAAAAGAGTCTTAGCAGAGGTTAAGCACTGGGTCCAGCTGAACCTGAGTCTAGATCTGCTCCTGCACTTTCTGCAGTCTTTCTACTTGAGTCAATACATTCCCCCTGCATGCTAAGCTAGTTCAAAGAGTTTTGACTAGCAAACCCTTATAGGCAAAAACGATATCTTGTATTGATTTATGCCTCATGGCATCTAGAGTAAGCACTGAGTAGGGACTTAATGAAGATTTGCTTTAAAAACTAAAAGACAATTTTCTGAGTCAAATTTAATGTATTCATTTTCTTAGAATCTCCAATGTAGGCATGCAGATACACACAAGAATACTGACATACACAGAGTTACTTTGGCACTCTCCTTTTAGCAGCCCTGGAGAGTACGCATGTGTGTACATGTGTTTACCACACATACACACACCTCATGCCCAAATACTATTACCTGGAAACAAATAATCAAAGGTCAAATTTCTCAAAGCCAAAATTTTAGAGAAATATATCTTGTATTATGTACAAGATGGAAAATAAAAAATGGAAGTTTTGAGCTCTAATTTTCCATGGTGCTTTGTGTTGTTTTATATGCCTTGTCATTTGCTTCTTGTAGAATCCTATCAGGTAGATATTATTATCCTTATTTTACAGATGAGTAAGCTGGAGATTTAGAGGAGTGAAGCTCAAGGCCACACAGCTAATATCTGGATCTGGAATTCAGAAACAAACCTGGATCCAGGCTTCTTTTACCGTACCTCATGAACTGTGAACTGCTCCTGAGTCAAAACAAACACAACAGTCCACTTATGAGGGCACACCTCATTTTTTCCAGAATCAAGAGAGTTACATAGTATCAGGTAAACCCAACTTCATGGGCTCAACTGTGTAGAGGAAGGTGAGGACCAATTTTACAAGTATAGGATGATGTTGGTGACATTGGCCTGTGACTTTGCCCTGTGAAGACTGCAGAAGATTCAGTCATGAGGAACACAAAAAAGAAGAAAGTGTTGGGGCCCTGACCATGTGGCTCCGTTGGCTTGGCATCATCCCATGAAGCAAAAGATGACTGGTTTGAAGTAAGCAAAATAGAACCAGAGACATAAAAATAAAGAACAAACCAACAGTGACCAGAGGGGAGAGGGAAGGGTTGGGTCTAGGAACATGTATGAAGGACTCATGGACAGGGACAATTGTGGGGGAGGATTGAATGTGGGAGAGGGGTTATGGGCAGGGCAGGTGAGAGTAATGAGGGAATAATGGGGACAACTGTAATTGAACAATAATAAAAATTGAAAAAAGAAAAGGTCACTGGCTTGATTATCAGTCAGGGTACAAACTTGGGTTGCAAGCCAGGTCCCTAGTTGGGAATGTGCGAGAGGCAACTGATCAGTTTTTCTCTCACATCAGTGTATCTCTCCCTCTTTTTTCTCCCCTCTAAAAATGAATAAGTAAAAGAGTTTTGTTTTGTTTTTTAAAGAAGAAAGTGTCGGGGACAGCAGGAAGACCAGATTTATAAAGGGGAAGTGGGTGAAGACAAAGAGGGAGGGGCAGAGAATCAGACCTTGTCACCAGTCTTCTAATCTTGTTTTTGCAAGTTGATGACCACCTTCCAATTCATGTAACCACTGACTGTAAATTGGAATAGTTTTGTACCCTAGGCCACCTCTCCTTTTGCACTGAGTGGACAACAGATATACTAACTCTGCCTATTGGAAAGTTTTCTCACCACCCCTGTATTTCAGACTTACTCCTGAGAAAAGATGTAAAACAGCAACTGTTCATTTGTGGCCATATCATATAAGCCCATCCGAAACTAAGCCTGCACTTTTTCTTCCTCTGTCAACTAGTCATAATTTCCCATGAGGCTATAGATGTGGGTTGAGAGAGAGGTGGTGAAACAGTAAGAGCAACTGTGGGAGGGTGGGTCACCTGCTCTTGTAATTTCCTTGAGTTTTTAGAGTTGTTTGAACTTTATACTGCTTCAGCTTTATGATTCAATAGATCAGGTAATACCTAATTCATGATGGGCAGGTTGGATTGTCTAGTGTCTCACGTTCAAGATTCGGTCTCTATCAGAGTCTAAACTTGGCCTTGTTCTGAGAATTGGCGTCCAGGGACTTGTGGATTCACCAAAGGTTCTGAGTTCTCTAAAGAAGCCACAGGGCTTCCTGGGTGCAAAAAAAGGCCTTGTACCAAAGCCTAATTAAACATCTCCTTCCCTAACATGGTTTTGTTGTTGCATAAACCAGGATATTGATGACTACCATTATTTTCACTTCTACTATCTTAGCTTAGCTCCACAACAATTTGATGAAGTAGGTTTTATAATCTCCATTTAATCAGAGAGAAAAACCTAGACATGGCTCTAGAAGTTAAACACCTTGGTTGAGTTTACATGGCTACGAAGTGGTAGCAGCTGGTCTCAGACTGCCAACTGCAACATTATCTCTTTGCTCACCCAAAGTAGCTGCCTAATAACATATTTACATCACCAGTCTCTGGAATCCTCTTGATTCACAGAACCAAATTAGACTTATCTACTTTTGGTTAAAGGGAAGGGTACAGGGTAGGGTGGGTAAAGGGAGGATAACACTGGGTCTCAGTACAAGCTGTTTGTGTTGAGTTATGAAGGACCACATTCACAAACATGATGACTTTGTTTTAATATATATAGAAGTATTTATGAATAAAATCACATTGGTCTAAAATTTGCTTTAAAATATCTGGGAAGAGAGAAATCAGTAATGAAGTAAGATTGGTCATGTGTTAATAATTGTTGATGCTGAGTGATGAAAATATAACACATAATAAAAACTAAAAAATTTTCTCCACATAATAAAAAGTAAAAAATGTATTCTAGTCCCCAATATAGAACAAATTCTGAACCATAAAGCACATCTTAATAAGTTGAATCTAAAAATGCTCTAAAAATAAAGTTGATTAATTAGGAAATGTATGTATATACATTCATTTATACAAGTGATAGTCCACTTCTAAGAGGGCTGAGGTGGAAATGAGGAAGCTACACAGTCAAGCAAATATGATGTGTATGAATCTCAGTTGGCTACATTTATTTTCTTTAAACCAATTCCAATTCTAACTCCAAGGCCTAATTCTTCCTACTAGATGCATCATGGGCACTATTGCCCCCTGCCCCTCTGGGGTGTCATGGCACTCCAGAATGCTGATACAGAGCCCTAAGAATCAGAGAAGGGTCTCTACTCTCAGTTCATCACAGTAGCCACTGTCCTCCTCATTGTTCAAGCTTATAGTGTTTCCAGGTACAACACCTTTTGGCTTTGAGGTTACTTGGAGGACCCAGGAATCTTTTCTGAAGTTGGAGATTCCCTAATGAGGTCTCAGCCTCCCTTTTTTTTATACTCGATCATCCTCCTGGAGCCTGGCTACCATCTCGTGGAAGCTGGAGTACACTAAGAGTGACATTTCACAGATCTGCAGACCTTCTCCCTTCCCATCCACTGAGGAGGCAGGGGAGGAGTCCTCCATCTGTCTCAAAGGGCCTGCCCCTCCTGCACATTCACCGTAATCCCTGCAGGGGTGACCTATGTTGTGACAGCAGACACGCCTCTTAAGACTGCCTTGGTGCTCTGCTTCAAGAAAAGTCCAGGTGGGAAGACCCCTCAGTTTGATTTCCTAGTTTGACTTGGGCAGACCAGGAAGGGACTAGAAGAAAAAAGGTGTGGAGGAGAGGGGAGAAAGAGAAACAATCACTTCTACTTTTTCCACAGCTCATAGTGCCAGATGAGAACCAGGATGGGCCCTGGGGGGGCTGCCATGAGAACCAAGGGAGCAAATCCCATCTGCCTCTTCTCAAATGTCTCACCTGAAGCTGCCCAGGAGGCTTCACACACAGGGGCAGAGATGGGCAGTTCTGCTGACACTGCTGCCTTGCCAGTCTCTTTCCTTTGGATTCACTCTGAAGTTCCCAATCCTTGCCCCTCCCACACACCCAGAGCAACAGGAGCCATGGACTGTAGAGAGAGAGAGGTGTCCTTAGGCTAAAAGTTGGGCCTTCTGGAGCTTTCTACAGTCCTACATACCTGCAGATGCATTTTAGCAGGTGGCTCACTGGGGGTCACCAGGGAAGTGTGGCCCCATCAGCACTCAGGATGCACAAAACCCCAGACCCTGCAGAGTTACTGGCCTGGCATTCCTGAAGGCCCCCTGAGTGCTGCAGCCACGGGACAGGTGGAGGGTTAAAACATTCTGTCTTTGAGGCTCAGGTTCTGGGAACCAGACCTAATGGGAAATAGTTACACACACATTAACTGTGTAGTTATTTATTGCTGGGTCAATGGGACCAGTCTGAACTGCTCACCCCAGGCCACACAACATAGCTCCAGGGACAGCTCGCCCATGATGTCTCCCCAGATTCACCCACTCCTTTATCTCCTCCCTCTTATACTCACCCCCAGTGGTCCTGCCTGCATGTAAAATAGAAAGGTCACATAGAAATAGAAAATAGGAGGTCACAGTGGAGTGCTTTGCCCCTTGTGCATACACCACCTCCATTTTTCCCATACATGTCTTCTATGATATGTTAATGTTTCCTTACCATGAGTTACATTTATTTTCTTTTAATCTAAATAAATACCTCATTTTATTGTGTTTCATTTTGTTGCACTTCACAGATGTTGCATTTTTTATAAATTGAAGGCAAGACCCTCCACTGGCAAAAGATTGTAACTTGCTTTATTGTGATACTCACTTTATTGCAGTGGCCTGAAACCAAACACACAATATCCCTAAAGCAGGTCTGCACCAACTCTTATAAACACAAGGAATGGGAATGTACATGCATACCGGCAATGCCACCATCTTCAACACAGACCTGCCGAAGTCATTCAGGGTAGAGAAGAGAGATTGGAGATGGTATTTTAGGTCAAGCAGGCAGGACTGGAAGTGGTGACACCATTTCTGTCCACAGTCTAGTGTCCAGAATGCAGTCATAGGCTCCAACTGAAGGGCCAGTGGCCTGGGAAATGTCGTTCAGTTGTGTGCCCAGGAGCAGAAATTGGTGGCAATCAGTTGCATTGGTGGCCACTTAGGCAGACTCTGCCTCCCCAGTGAGAAAGCATTAGAGTAGGGGTCGGAGGTCCTGGGTTAGTCATTCTGTTAGTATTCATAGCTCTCCAGTCCCTGGTTCCCTCCTTTGAATGATGCAAAAAATAATGCCAGCCTTGCCCATCTCACTGGGTATGTTTAGGGACAAGTAACATCAGGATGTAGTTTATAAAAATCCCTGTTAAATTAAACTGTAAAGGGCTTAGCCAGGAGTTACTGTTATTTCTACAAAGTATTCAGGGGAATCTGAACATTCAAAGTTCTCAGCTGTGTTTATCCATATATTCCCACCTGAAGCCTCAGAATTCTATTTCACTTCTTTCCTTTTGGGTCCCTGATTATACATGCATTATAGAAGGCCATCATGAATGAGGATTCAGCATTCTCTGAAGCTCCACAATTATGATTAAATCCTGAGCTGGTTCTCTGCTCTGTCTGCCCTTCAGCTACAGTCTCCTTAAATACTGCCAAGGAGGCCTTCTGGCTTTCCCATTCTGCCATGAGTTGGTGGGTGACTTTCTGTGCTGGTCATTATCTTTCTTCAATGATTCAATGGCTCTTAACAACAGTCATCCAATTTCACAGTCCTTCCAGTCACCATCCCCCTCATACGCTCCATGGGATGATTGTACCTGCTAGTGTGCCCCCTTCTACTGGTCTCTCACCCCAGTTTACCACCAGTAAAAGTTTTAACAGTTGCATAGCTACAGCATGCAACTGTTAAAATGCTAGGGGCTATTTGTATTCCACCAACAACTAGTTATAGGGTCCTCTTTGCCAGCTCTCCAGCAAATGATCCATTTCCCAAATCATTTTTTTGGTTGAGTTGGCTTCCTAGGGCCCCTCTTAGAGCAGACTATTCTAGAATGAGTTCCCATTCTGAGATGGGGAACTGCACGCTGTCCACCCATCCAGGGTTAGTTGGAAACTGGGAAATACTCCTATAAGGGAATGAGAAAGGCAGGACTGGGGAAAGGGGGAGAAGCTGGCCCATGATGTGGTTACAACTGAGGCCTCAGCACAACCTAGGAGGAGCTCTGAAGTTAGAATGACCCTTTAGAACTGTCCCAAGTGGAAGCAAGGAAAGTGGGCCTTTGCTGCCTCCCTACATCGGGCACTGTGGGATGCTGCTACCCAGGGGGTGGTTTCCCACAGCCAGGGCAATTCCCACTGAATACTGGTCAGCAACCAGTATTCTCAGAAGCAGGGGGATGGCTGTGTCTGTCCCTGAGAGAGAACATGAGGAGCGCACTACAGTCTCCACAGAGTGAGGCTTCCAGCTCTTGGCGAATGTCCTCATAATGACCACAGTCCGAGAGCTCACACCACTTTCTACAGCAGCGCCTCCTCCTTTTGACCAAGAGACCTGGAGGTTAGTGTCTCTCTCTCTCTCTTTAAAAATTTAATTTATCTACCTTTCTTGGAGAAGGGAACTTAGGAAAATGGAGCTGGCTACTCCCTCATGCCTCTTCAGAGCCCTGGGAAGTTAAGCAGGGCTGTCCCAGGACCTCTGTGTCCCTGCATCTCCTACGTCCACTTTTACTCTGTGGCTCCCATTGCACCAGCACGTGAGAAACTCCTGCACATTACCAGAGTTCTGGAGAGAAAGAGAACAGGGCTTCTTGGCACTCAGATCTCCTAATTTACTACAACTCTTTCTGTACTAAGTGGTAGCCGCTAGCCACATGTATTTAAATTAAAATTAAATGTAATTGTATGTAAAACTCAGTTCTGCCCTGGCTGGTGTGGCTCAGTTGACTGAGCACTTGACTGTGAACCAAAAGGTCGCCGGTTCAACTCCAAGTCAGGGCACATGCCTGGGTTGCAGGCCAGGTCCCCAGCAGAGGGACTCTGAGAGGCAACCACACATTAATGTTCCTCTCCCTCTTTCTCCTTCCCTTCCTCCCTCTCTAAAAATAAGTAAGTAAAATCTTTTTAAAAATAAAAAAAAGAAAACCCAGTTCTTCAGTCACAGTAGCCACATTTCCAGGGCTCAACAGCCACACATGGCTAGAGACTACTACATCGGATGGCACAGGCATGGAGTGTTTTCATCATTGCAGAAAGTTCCTGTGGACAGCCCTCAACTATTGTTTTCCATTCCATCTGGATCTAGCATGGGCGGGAAAAGACACCTCCTCTGAGATCCCAACAGCCTCCAGTTTTCTTGCTTTTCTTCAACTGTCTTCTGTTCCATAGGCCAGAGAAAATTTCCATCTCCTCTTGAGTGTGTGTGTGTTTGTGTGTGTGTGTGCATGTGTGTGAGAGAGAGAGAGAGATTGGTTAATACTTTATAACACCTCTCCCCCCAGCTTTCCAATTCTTCTTCCTCTCCCATTATTTTCTCAGTGATATCTGCCATTAATCTGCTAGCCTTTCATCAGACTTGTGAGAAGAAGAAGGATTGGCCATGCAGTGATTTATTAAGTATCCTATGAAAATGTGATTCCTTTTATTCTCTAGGAAGCTATTAATAAATATTGATTAATATTTTTATTATTGCTATGAACATTAGATTTCATTGTTATGCAGCATGCATTTCTTTACCGTAACTGAGTTATAATTTAAAAACAGGATTCTGGAATGTTGATCTGGCAAGTGAAAATCTGAGGAAAAAAAAACCCTCATCTTATCTCAGTGATTGTTTCAGAGGAGACATCAGCTACAAAGAAATTGGTACACATCTAGCAGAGTGGGAGGAGGGCTGGAGGAGGAGGGAGGGAGGTTCCGCAGTCGTAGACCAGCATGCCCTGCTGTCAGCTGTCAGGAGCAGTTTTATGAAGGCTGTGCTATCACAGAGCTGCATGTTTTTGTTCTCTCTCCCCTATTGCACAAAGAAAGGGAAGATGCAAGAGAGATATGAAGAGGAAATGAGAAGGGCAGAAATAGACCCCCACCCCCACCCCAGGGGAGCTGTAAGTAGGCAGTTCCTGGAGAGAAATCAGACCTTGAATGTAAGCTCCCAGAAGGAATTGTTTTCCTCCCTGCACACCCTGTCATTATAAGCCACATAAATTCCTCAATACTCGTGTTGCAGCGAACAGATGTCAGCCTTCCCTCCTGCTGCTGGATGCTGGAGGTGTTCACATTCCTTCAAATGTAGCATACATTTTCTTCTAGTTATAAAAGTAGCACATGCTCAGTTTAGGTAACATAGAAAATATAGATAAATGTGAAGAAGAAAAGCAAAATTAACGTCTATCTAGAGATAACCACTATTATAATTTCATTCTGTTTCATTACACACACACATTTTTAAATTATAACATAATTGGAAATATACTATAAATATATTATTCTTATCCTTTTCTTGCTTTATGTTGCATCATGGGTATTTTCTTATTTCATTAAGAATTGTTTTAAAATATCATTTTTAATGACCGCATAATATTCCCTCTTATAAACACACTGTAATTCATTTAACCGTTCTCCTGTTATCGAACTTTTAAGCACTTTTTTCTCTTGTAAATAGTAAGACAATGAACATTTGTTTACCTCCACTTATTATAGGTCTTTATAAGTGGAAATTCTACATCAAAGAGTATGAATTTTTATAGTTTTTGATGCACCAAAACTCCAATTGTAGACAAGGTTAAGCTGTTTCCTACAGGTAATATGAGCCGCATGCAAATAAAATAAAACCATTTTTCAGTGTCCTGAACATTAAGATAGTTACAGAGTCTGCCAGTCATTATTTTATCACTTTTCAACTCCAAATTCACCCTTTTTGACTGCCCTGTGAAAATGGAGCCAGAACCTTTAAACATTTTTCCTTTCCTAACTGGCATTAAAGCTTTGTCGGTAGAGGGCGCTAGAGAGACACTGCAGAGGAAAGAGTTTTGCTTTCTGGTTCCTGAATGCTTGTTAAACAGGTTTCTGAAGCAGGTGCAGCTTCTCCACTCCAAGGCTCCTACCACACCCAAGACAGCCAACTTACCCTGGCACCATGGCCTGGCAGTTTTGTAGTAGAGTGCCTGCAGTGATACCTCGCCATAGGCAGCTTTCCCCAGCACCATAGACGGTGATTCCTGGCAAGTTCTGGGGCTGCAGCATCTCAGCAACTCTGCCATCCTGTACTCCATGGCAGCATGAGGGGTAGCAGCTGTTCCTTCTATTTCCATTCCTATAGTCTTTAGAGTTCTCTTTGTTTCTTACTAGCCAGTCCCCTGTTACTCCAACCCACTATTATAGTTCATAATTATTTATATTAAACTTAACCTGTTCAAACCGCTGTGTGGTTTCTCTTTTTTGATCCCACACTAACTGATCCAGGGCTAGACTACCCTCCTCTCTCTCATCGGTAGTGCCGGCTGGATCTCCACTCTGACCAAGCCCCAAATATTCTGTGTTGCCTGATTTTAAAAATTAAAACTCTGACTTAAATGTTCTTTTCAGCTTTCAGGTTGAAACTCTTATTGGTATTTAATTCAGGAGGCAAAGTACAAGCACTACTGAACTATTGCTTCTTTCCTTTTCTGATGGCCTTTACTCAGCAGCCACCAGGTTCAGTCAATCACTCCCCCATTTCTTCTCTCCTTGGCTCTGTGGATGTCTCTCCATTCTCCTCTCCCTATTCCAGGCATCTGCTCAACATACAGCAATGCATTCTTGCTGTCACCAGGTGATTCTTCTCTCTCCGCATTGTTCCTCTACTCAAAATCAGTGCATCTGAGTTAACAGTTTGCAGCCATGACCTTGGGTGATTAATAACTTTGTGGACTAGTGGAGATGACTTATTTTCCCTTCCCCATTATCTCCTACAGCCACCAGCAAATGAGGCTACCACACTTGCTGGTAAATAAGAGATACCAAGAATAACTGTTATTCTGCTCCATTGAGTGTAAAAGGAAACCCTCAGTTTAAAGATATTCGAACAGCTGTTAATAAATTCCTCCTTTTCTGCTTCCTGAAATTGCACACATCCTTCAGGATCTGAATTTTGTGTCAGTGTTTCAGTAGTGCTTTTGCTCAGTTCTTCAGTGGCAATGAGTCCCTTCTTTCCTCTGTGCCCTAATTGTGTTATGCCTTGGCTGTAGACAGATAGAAGACTGGGTTAAAATCAAGTTTCCCATCAGATTGTGAATTCCTACTGAGAAGGTACCACATCTTGTTCATTTGTGTTGACTCATAAGTGCCCAATTAATGAATGTTATGTTGTTACATTAACAGTAATAAAATCAACATTGAATACCAGGCAAGCGGTTGTCAAATTTTAGCTTGATCAAAATCCCTGAGCAAGAGGAGGGAGGCTCGTTTAAACAGATCCCTGGGCCCACGCATGGAGTTTCTAGTTCAGTAGGTCTGCGGTGGGGTCCCTAAATATGCATTTTTAACAAGATCCCAGATGAGGCTGAAGCTACTGGTCGGGGGCCACATTTTGAGACCCACTAGGCTAGCCCACCCCTGTCCTTTTCAACATCCCCCCCCCCCCCCCCCCCGCCAGTGTGCTTCTGCACCGCTCAGATCACCCCCAGGTGCACTTTCCCCAGAGCAGCGCCTGTTAGAATCATAGATCCTTGACACAGAGCTTCAATGACAGAAACTTCAGAGTGTTCTCTTTATTCCAGTTTGAATCTAAAGCAGGAGTCCTTTTGACCATCACGTGGTCCTCCATACTTGAAATTTCCTGCTCTGGAACAGTTCTCTGCCCCTCAAGTTTTGACACTCTCAGAGCTGGACAGGAACACCTGGCTGCCTCTGGCCAGCTCGGGACTGAAGGTGATGTCAGCTGACCAGCCCCAGGGACTGTCGCCTGGGAAGCGGGCTCCTCGGGGAAATCTTTGTTTTGAAATGCTCGCTCACCTAGTCCCGAGTCATTCTATATCCCTAAAGGGCTTAGTATTCTAACAGTCGGGGTTTGGACTTGGGTTTGACTTGGGGACTTCGATGAATTGTGGTCCCTCACGAAGAGCCGAGCACCTCCCCTTTCCTTCCTACTCGCAAAGGGAGCTTTTTTCGGGTCCTGCCCGCTGGCTCCCGCAGGGGGCGCACCCGCCCCAGGCCAGTCCCGAAGGAGTTCCTGCTCAGGGCAGCAAAAGTGGGACCCCGTCTTGGCGAGAGACAGTCTCGCTGGCGGAGAAATTGGGTGACCCGCACTAGCTCTCAGCCCGAGGGGCCGGAGGGACCGTGGGGCACAGGCACTGTGGAGGGGGCCCTCTGCCTGGGCTTGGGAATCAGATCGCTGGGTCCCGGTCCGACACTCTGTTCCTGTGCGACTCCGGGCAAGTTACTAACTCCCTCTGACACCTCGGAAAATTGCACCATTAGTGTGGCGATTTAACAAGAAAATTCATTTAACGCACTTTCCACCAGCCTGGAACAGAACAGTGTTCTAAGTGATCGTTGCTCTATTACGTTTGGATCCATTGCCTTCCATTTGAGTGGAGCATTTTTTCCTCTTATGGAGGGATGTTTACAGGAAGGAGCAGGGGCTCAAAATTCTGCAAATAGGAGACTGGGGGTGAGGGAGGAAGCAACAGGAATTTAGTGAATATCATATGCCATTTGCTTTATAGACACCGTTTGCTATAATCCTTCGAGTAAAGTAGAGGCAGTACAAGAGAACTTACCTGTTTTACAGATGGAGAATGAGGTGTGGGGAGGTTAAATGACCCGCCATGGCTAGCATAGGGCAGAGCTTGTGTTTGGATCCAGGAGTTAAAAAGCTGTGATGCTGTTCATAGTGGCATCCTGTGGAAGCCAGAGTATCGAGAAAGCTCTGGGTAAGGGGTACCTGGGAAGGGCAAAGGAAACTTGGGTCTTGGAGGACACTGTGCCCAGTGGGCTGCTTCAGAGATAAAGGCATCCCAGAGACTGTCTAGCCCACACATAGCCCAGCAGGCCACCTCCCTCTGCCCCTGAAAGTACATGCCAGTTCTTCTGATAACAGATGTGTATGCTACTTGATTGTAATAGTGTAATAGTCTGGTTGCAGGCTGCCTGAGTGTGCACCCCAGCTCTGCCACCGAAAACCTCTCAGCCCTTGGGCAAGTTCCGTAACTGTCCTGGGCCTCAGTTTCCTATCTGTTATGGGAAAATAATAATACCTCCTAGCATTGCCATGGGCTTAAATAAGTTTTATTTTTGAGGCCCTTAGCAGTGTTGGCATAGAGGAAGCAAAGGTCAGGGTTATGGGACTGTATTTGACATGTCGGGGCTTGATTTGGCTTGGCTTTGCTAGTAGCCAGCCTGGCAAACTTGAGGAGTCATTTCATGTCATTGGTCACTAAACGTAAGCACTGCTCTGTGTTCTTGACATACAACCGTATATCACTCCTACTCACAATGGAAGATGGGTACTGGTATTGTCCCCATTTCACAGTGGGGACACCAAATCTCCAAAAGGTGAAGTGATGTGCCCAACATCACAGGACAAGGGTAAAGCTATGACTCAGAGTCCTTTTTTGGACATAATCCCATGACAAAGTTCTATGGGTAAAACAACGCAGTTTGGCTCAGGGTTGGGGAGGGAGGGAAGGGCCTGGAACCTGTGACATCTGCCTTCTACCCACCTCTCCCCCAGCAGCTCCAAGACCCTCTAGCTCAGGAGAACATGGAACACTTTCCTAATGCATCTTATTTAGCCACACACATATATTTTTTCCTTCATCTCCATGCTAAGTGTAGATACCTGACTCCAAAATAAAATACATCCACCCTGAATTGCTACTTTTCTTTAGACAATCTTTCCATCTGGAATACTCTGGCTCTCTGCCCCTCCCATTTCAACAATAATTAGAATACCTAATATTTATTGAGAGTATCTATGCTAGACACTAGAAGAAATCCTTTGAAACATTAACTCATTTAGGCTCCCAAATAACCCTATGAGATTGGAACTATTTTTGTCTCTATTTTACAAAGATTTTTCTACTCTGCATGTTGCTCCTTATGCTAAATTGCACCCTAAACACATGTTATCTTCAGCTCTGTTTCTTCCTTTCTTTCTTTTCATGTGTACCTGTCTCATCCACCCTTCTCTGTTACTTACTAGCTTTTTCACCGTGGCCACATTGTTTCAGAAAGGCCTAATGTGAGGCTACAATGAGACAATGCTTGTAAAGTGCTTAGCTTGGTGTGGGGCATGCTCAGTGCTCAATAAATGGTAGTTCCTATCATTACATTATTAATAAGAACTGATTAATAACCTCTAAATGCTCTTGCTTCCTTTTTCTTTCTCACAGGCACCCAGCCTTGCCTATTTTTAGCAAAATTCTGCTCATTGACTGATATTTACCTGCACACTGGGGCTACACGTATTACCATCTTGACTGTGGAGAGGAGGCAGCTCAGGTGCAGAGCACTTTCTGGCCCCGGGCCCAAGGCTGGACTTTGCCTGGGCTTCCTTTCAGAGGGCCACCCTGTGACTGGCTGTCACAACCCATGGCCCTGTGTGCTTTGCTCATATTACTGTGATTCCCACCCTCGGCCCTGCAGGTGATGGAGGAAGAGTCCAGAACACAGAGAACATGAAAGGAAAAAGCCACCCACCCCTCACCCAGGGATTCTGAAGGCAGCACCCCTATTAGTTTCCCAGGGCTGCCATAACAGAAGACCACAAACTGGGTGGCTTAAAACAACACAAATTTAGTCTCACAGTTCTGGAGGCCAGAAATCTGAAAACAAGATGTCAGGAGGGTTGGTTCCTTCTGGAGACTCGGAGGGACAGCCTGCCCCACACCTCTCTCCAAATCCAGGTGGCAGCCAGCGGTCCTTGGCACTCCTTGGTTTATAGCTGCATCACTCCAATCCTTGTCTCGATCATCACAGGGCCTTCTTCCCTGTGTGTCTCTGCATGTCCCCTCCTCTTTTTCGAAGGACAGCAGTCATTGCATTTAGGACCCAGCCTACTCCAGAATGGTCTCATCTTAACTACTTATATCTGCAAGCTCCTATTTCCAAATAAGGTCACATTCTGAGGTCCTGGGTAGATATGAACTCTGAGGGATATTATTCATCCCATTACCCTCCCCATCCCACCAGAGGGGTGGCTGCTGTTCCTAGGGTGTGGTCCTGGTCCCTAAGGGAGAGATGTATGTGTGCTCGGCAAAGCGGACACTGCACTTAGAGTCAAAGACACATAGACTCGATTCACTGAGCCATCTTCCTAGGCTCAAACATCATGTGTGAATTGACCTAACCCTATCATTCACTGAGGGAGGGCAGAGTGCTTTAGGGATAAAATGGTAAAGGAAACAGTATAGTGTCACCAATTTGGCCCTCGTTTCAGATATTTCTGCCTAACTCTCACAGTGCTTGCTGGCAGGAGGGCCTCCCAACAACACTTTGAGAAAATGCTGGACAGTGTTTAAGGATATTTGTAAAAGTTCACCAAAGCCAGACCTCGAGGGAACCTGTTTAAATTCACTAAGGTGCAGGTTGTGGAGAAAATATAAAGAAGTCTATCTTGGCTTGAAAGATTTAAAAATACTGAGTTTTCAAAATGCTGCCTGAATATTTGAGGTTTATAACTAAGGCCTCCTGGCCTCCCGTGTTTTCTGAGAAAATCCCCGTTTCAAATATTCCACCCATTATGCAAGCAACAGATGTACATTTGTCAGACTGCTCTCCCTATTTGGGGGCCTGGAAAAAGTTACCCCACTCTTAGCACATAGTCCTTCATTAAACAAATTGGGCACCTACTACGTGCTGGCACTGGGGAGTCAGTGAGGCTGTTTGGCATACCCCAAGGAGCTCAGTCAGTCTCCAATTGTGTGGAGCCTGACAAAGAGGGAGCCCTCCGGGAGCTCGGAAAGCATGTGAGGGACAGGAGTGATGCTCCGGTCTGTAGGGCAGGAGAGGCTTTCCTGAAGAGAGAGTGAATGGCCTGTCCAGGAAGAACTGACATGAGTGGACATGGTATGTGGGCAGCCCTAACGTAGCACTAACGTAGTTCTCCACTAACCGGGGGCTGGCAGGAGTGGGACAGAGCTACTCCTCCTTAGCCAGCAGGAAGACTAACCAGGAACAAGCAGCAGCAGAGGCTGCAGCTGAGCCTCCCCTGTCACCCACACCCCACGCCTTCCAGAGTTAGGGAAACCAAGAGTCAAGCTTTGCGGCCAGGCCATGGGGGAGGGCTTGGAGTGGAGAGGAGTGGGTGGCTGGCATCCAGGACCATCAGGCCTGGCTTTGCCACATGCACACCCCACACCCCCTACCACCCTTCCAGAATATTGTTAGAGTTGACTGTGTGACATTCTAAAATGATCCACAGTCTGGATATATTTGTCTTCCCAGATGTCCCTCTACAACCTCATCCCCCTCAGTTTCTCATTTTGCCCCCCACAACCACTGCCACCTGAATTAGGGTGGCAAAACCGTGGTGGCCCGGTGTGCCCAGATCACTTTGCAGGGCTGGTTAGAATGTGAATTTTGGGGTCCTACCCTTCAAGGCTATCTTTTGACTTTCATGGGCCCTGGGCATGCCTACTTTCTTCCATAAAAAGTATTAAAAATTATATTTTACCACTACATTGGTACAAAGAACATACTCCAGGTCAGATTATGTTCATTTATTTCTTCTCATTTTAAAGGAAATTAAAACCTTTTTGTAAGTACATAAAATATTGGGTGCTTTGGGCTCTGTGCCTGCTGTGCTTGGGGTGATAGGTCAGCTCTGCCACCCCTGTGTGCGGTGGGTGTGCTGCTGCGGGGAGAGTAGTCAGGACGGGAAGGTAGAGACAGAACGGAAGGCGAGAGGAAACCAGACACATACCTGGCTTATTTGAGAATATGGACTAAGATAAGGATTCTAGTTTTGGGGGTAGGACAGAGGCAGAGTTGGCAATGGAATCTCTGAGAGACACAGTCCCTAGAACAATGCATGTTTGCACACAGAAACCAATATTTACACAAACTTTCTGAGGTCAACAAAGAGTCGTCAGGTCCAGGACAGCAAGCTATACCCAGGAAAAGAGAAGTGATAAGCCAGGACCCCCTCCCTGCCACACCACAGGCTCCCTGCTCCTGGACTCCAGAATTGAGGTCAGAACATTCAGTTCAGCAGCTTTGTGGGTTAATCAGAAGGCGCTGCTGTTCAGGCCCTAACTGTGACCTAACCATCTACTGGCAGCACAGTTTCCATGGGGAAATGCAAGCTTGTTTCCACTGCGGACTTCTAAGGGGAAATTGCAGCATAGAGAGTTTGTAATCTGGGGGTTGGTTGTCCTGACAATAGTCCACTTTAATGAGCTCAACAGTAAGAACAGACAAAGCGGTCCTTCTGGGCCTTTTCTTGTGGCCTGGCTCTGAGTTGAAGTGTCCCCACCTCCAAATCCAGGTGTCCCGAAAGCGTGTTTTTTATAGTAACTGGGTGGATTAATTAGAGTTTATGACAGTAATTCATCCAGCTTCCACAGAATCTGCTTTTGCCTGGTGAGAAAAAGAAAAGGCTTTAATTAATTCTGAATTGAAATAACTAGGAAAAGATCTCTTCCATCTACCAGGCAGAGAAAGCAAACTGAAAAATAAGCTAACCGTAGAAACTAGGATTTCAAGTTAGCTCAAATGATTAATGTTGATCTTATATAGAAGTAACCATTTTAAACTAAGTCAATTAAAATATAAAAGCAAAAGATCATTTTGTTAAAGTAAGAATGCCTGGTAATTGAATGAAAAGAATATAAATATGCAGAATAATATGTGTGTGTGTATTCATTTAAGCTGTCACTTAGGACTTTTGCTCTCCATTGTGATGGGACAGAGGCTGGTGCGGCAGAGAGGCAGTGGAAGTACAGGGGGTGCTTCCTTTCTGTCGCCCCGGTACTTGAGATCTGCCGCATAGGTGCTGTTTCACTTAATTTTATCTTGTAAACAACCCTGTGGGAGATTCCCATTTTGTGAATAAGAAGCTGAGCTTCCAAAAGCTACAGTTTTTACTACTACTACTGCTACTACCATTTCTGCTGAGATACAGTTTTCTTTCCTGGATAGTCCAAAATTTGTTTCCCACAGGCTAGGGAATGAACAGGGTTTCATCCTGTCTAGAAATTTCCTGCTTGATAATCCACACAGTTTTCATGTTTGAAGCAAGAGCTACACAGTTGTTTTTCCTGACTTGTCAGCTAGGTCTCTGGAACAATGGCACTGAAGGAAGTGTGAACTTCCTTTACACTTTTCAGTGGGGCATTACCCTGAAATCTAACCAACTCCCTCTAGGGTTTCGACCAGAGAAACCTGGACTCCTGGGAAAGGAAGGATACATACTGAGCTCTGCTTAGCATTTGCCCAGCCCATTGGTTCGGTTTGTTTGAGCTGCACTTAAACAATGAGTTGCTTAAACAATAAACATTTCTTTCTCACAGTTCTGGAGACTAAGAAGTCCAAGATCAAGATGCTGGCAGATTCTGCGCCTTTTGAGAACCTACATCTTAATTCATCTTAATTCAGCTGTCATTTTGCTGTGTCCTCAGGTGGTAGAAGGGGTAAGAGTTCTCTCTGGGGTCTCTTTTCCTGTTTTAAAATTTAATTTTTTTTTTAATTTTTAAATTACAGTTTACATTTCATATTATTTTGTATTAGTTTCAGGTTTAGAGCATAATAGTTAGACATTTATATCATTTACAAAGTGATCCTCTCAATAAATCTAGTATTCACCTGGCACCATACATTACAGTATTATTGGCTATATTTAACGTGCTGTACTTTTCATCCCTGTGTCTATTTGGTAACTACCAATCTGTACTTCTTAATCCCTTCACTTTCTTCTCCCATCACCCCAGCCTCTCCCATCTGACAACTATCAGTTTGTTCTCTGTATTTGAGTCAGTTCCTGTTTTGTTTTGTTTTTCTGTTTATTTTGTTCTCTAGATTCCACATACATGAGGAATCATAAGGTATTTGTCTTTCTCTATCTGACTTATTTTACTTAGTATAATGCCATCTAGGTCCATCCATGTTGTCACAATTGGTAAGGCTTTATTCTTTGATATGGCTGAGTAATATTCCACTGCATGTATGTAACACTTCTTTTTTTAAAATATTTTTATTTTAAAAGATGTTTTATTTTTGCCCCTTAACTAACTTCCTTCCTTCCTTCCTTCCTTCCTTCCTTCCTTCCTTCCTTCCTTCCTTCCTTCCTTCCATAGTTTATTGATTATGCTATTACAGTTGTCCTGATTTTTCCCCTTTGTCCCCCTTCCACCCAGCGTGCCCCACTCCCTCAGGCAATCCCCCCACCATTGTTTATGTCCGTGGGTCATGTGTATAAGTTCTTTGACTACTCTGTTCCCTATAATGTACTTTACATCTCCTTGGCTATTCTGTAACAACCTATTTGTACTTCTTAATGCCCTTACCTCTTCACCTGCTACCCTACAGCAGCCTCCCATCTGACAACCATCAAAAAGCTCCATAATTCTGTCTCTGTTCTTCTTGTTTGCTTAGTTTGTTTTTCAGATTTGATTGTTGATAGATATGCATTTATTGCCATTTAATTGTTCATCGTTTTGATCTTCTTTTTCTTAAATAAGTACCTTTAACATTTCATATAAAATGGTTCAGTGACAATGAATTCCTTTAGTTTTACCTTGTTTGGTAAGCTCTCTATTTGCTCTTCAATTCTAAATAATATCTTTGCTGGGTAGAGTAATCTTGGCTGTAGGTCCCTGCTTTTCATGACTTTGAATATTTCTTGCCAATCCTTTCTCGCCTGCAAAGTTTCTTTTGAGAAATCAGCTGACAGTCTTAGGGGAACTCCTCTGTAGGTAACTAACTGCTTTTCTCTTGCTGCTTTTAAGATTCTCTCTTTATCTTTAAATTTTGACCTTTTAATTATGATGTATCTTGGAGTGGGCCTCTTTGCATCCATCTTGGTTGGGACTCTCTGTGCTTCCTGGACTTACATGTCTATTTACTTCACCAAATTAGGGAAGTTTTCTTTCACTATTTTTTCAGATAGATTTCCAATTTCATGCTCTTTCTCTTCTCCTTCTGACACCCCTATGATGCAAATGTTGGACCTCTTGAAGGTGTCCCAGAGGCTGCTTATACTATCCTCATTCTTTTTGGATTCTTTTTTTCTTCCTGTTGTTCTAATTGTTTTTTGCTTCCTTATGTTCCAAATCATTGATTTGATTTTTGGCTTCATCCACTCTACTGTTATTTTCTTATAAATTGTTCTTTATTTCAATTAGTGTATCCTTTGTTTCTGACTGGATCTTTTTTATGCTGCCGAGGTCCTCACTAAGTTCCTTGAGCATCCTTATAACCAGTGTTTTGAATATTGCATCTGATCATTGCTTATCTCCATTTTGCTTAGCTCTTTTTTCTAGAGTTTTGATCTGTTCTTTTATTGAGACCATATTTCTTTGTCTCCTTGTCTGGGTAGTCTTCCTGTGTTTGTTTCTATGTATTAGGTAGAGCTGCTTTGACTCTGTGTCTTGGTAGTGTGGCCTAATGTAATAGGTATCCTGTAGGGTCCAGTAGCACAGCCTCCCCTTTTACCAAGGGGTAGTCTATGTGCACCCATTGTGTGGACTTTGTATACCCTCCTCTTGTAGTTGAGCCTTGGTTGCTGTTGGCATATCAACGGGAGAGATTTACCCAGGCTAGTGAGCTGCAAGGATTGACTGTGACAACTGATCATGAACCTCCATCCTACATGGAGGATCAGCTGTGCAGGGGCAGGGTGGTGGTGCTCTGATGTGGTCTGTAGTTGTCCACTGGTTGCGCTGGTCCTGGGGTTTCCTGGGTGTTATAGGCCAAGGTCATCCCCGACCTGTGTTTGCCCAGGGCCACCCTGTCCGAGCCATAAAGCAATCTGAGATGGTTGCCACTTGTGCTGAGCTTGGAGATTCCCAGATGAAGCTAAGCTGTGAATCCAGGCTGGCTGCTGCTAGTGCTCACTGAGTCTGTTGCTAGTTTGAGAGGATTTAGGAATTTGTTCAGTATGAGTGAAGACCAGTCATTCATATGGAAAAGCAGCTTGGGTGGGCCCATAAGTTGGGTGGGGTGGAGCCTCAGAGAATCTCCAGGGCAGGTCAAACAATGTTAGCTAGGTTGATGGTCTCAGATATGGCACCCACTTGCCAGGTCTATGGGGGTAGGGTTTAGGAAAAGGTTTATGGCCTCTGCTTGCCTTGATGACAGACACTTCAATTTCTCTGTGTGCTACAGGTGCCTTTCAAGCTGTTACCCTGGTGCTGGAGCTCAAAGGAGTGAGCCTGAGTAGGTGAGTCCATGTGTGGGTTATTTAAGGGAAACTGCTTGGTGTTCTAGAAGTTTCTTCCACTGACTCAATCCCCATTGGTTTTTGCAGCCAGGAGTTGTGGGGACTTAGTTTCCTGGCAATGGAACCCTGGGCTGGGAAGCCTGATGTGGGGCTTGGATGCCTTTCTCCCTGTGATATCCTCCCTGAATTTTTATCTGCCTCACATGAGTGTGGGACCAGCTTGTTCTGTGTCCACTCCACCTACCAGACAGGATGGATGTGGTTTCTTTAATTCTATAGTTATCAGACCTCCATTCAACTCAATTTCTGATGGTTATGAGTGATGGTTGTTCTATACTTTAGTTGTAATTTTGATGTAGTTGTGTGAAGAGGTGAGCCATGTGTGCCTATGCTGCCATCTTGATTGGAAGTCAAAGATTTTTTATTTTTTAGGAAGAGAAGAACGGAGGCAGAAAGAGAGGGAGAGAAACATTGATGTGCAAGGGAAACATCAATATGCAAGAGAAACATCGATCAGTTGCCTCTCACATGCCCCCAATTGGCCCACAACCCAGGCATGTGCCCTGACCAGGAATCCAACCAGTGATCTTTTGGTTCATAGTTTGACATTCAACACACTGAGCCACACCAGCCAGGGAATATGTACTATTTCTTTATCCAATTGGCTATTGATGCTCACTTGGCTTGTTTTCATAACTTGGTTATTGTAAATAATGCTGTAGTGAACATAAGAATGTATTAATATATATCTTCTCAAATTAGTGTTTTGGATTTCTTTGGATAAATTCTACTTCTACCTAGAAGTAGAATTGCTGGGTCATAAGGTAGTTCTCTTTTTAGTTTTCTGAGGAACCTCCATACTGTTTTCCACAGTGGCTGCACCAATCTTCATCCTACCAACAGTGCACTAGGGTTCCCTTTTCTCTACATCCTTGCCAACACTTGTTGTTTGATATTGATGATATCCATTCTGACAGGTGTGAGATGATATATTGTGTTTTTAATTTGCATTTCTCTGATGACTAGTGATGTTGGGCATCTTTTTATATATCCATTGGCCATCTGTATGTGCCCTCTTTGGAGAAGTGTCTGTTCAGGTCCTCTGCCCATTTTTAATTGGACTGTTTGTTTTCTTGATGTTATTTTGTATGTTATTTATAAACTTTAGATATTAACCCCCATCAGACATATCATTGGGCAGTATCTTCTTCTGATTGCTAGGTTGTCTTTTTGTTTTGTTGATGGTTTACTTTGCTATGCAATAACTTTCTACTTTGATGTAGTCTCATTTCTTTATTCTATCATGTCTCTTGCTTAAGAGATATATAAAAAAACTACTTTCCATCCTTTTATTTTTAGTCTGTGTGTCTTTCTATCCAAAGTTGCTTTCTTGTAGACAACATATATATAGGTCTTGTTTTCTTATCCATTCAGCTATCCTATGTCTTTCAATTGGAGCATTTAATTCTTTTATATCAAAGCAGTTATTGATAGGTATGTAGTTATTGCCATTGTATTATTTGTATTTAGGTTTTGTAATACTGGGTTAGTGCTGATGAACCCCTTTAGCTTTTTCTTGTCTGGGAAACTTAACTTTGATTTTAAAAGATCGCCTTGCCAGGTAGAATAGTCTTGGTTGTAGGTCCTTGCTTTTCATCACTTTGAATATTTCATGCCTATCCCTTCTGGCCTGCAAAGTTTCTGTTCAGAAGTCAATTGACAGTATTATGGAAACTCTCTTATAGGTAACTGTTTTTCTCTTGTTGCTTTTAAGATTCTCTCATTGTCTTTAACTTTTGCTATTTTGCTATTTTGATTATGATGTGCCTTGGTGTGCATCTCTTTGGGTTCATCTTGTTTGGAACTCTATGAACTTCCTGGACTTGGGTGTCTATTTCGTTTGACAGGTTAAGGAAGTTTTCAGTCATTATTTATTCAAATAGGTTTTTAATCCTTGCTCTCTCTCTTCTCCATCAGGTACTCCTATGACACAAATTTTGTTACATTTGATGTTGCCTCTGTGGTCCCTTAAGCTATCCTTAGTTTGTTAAACTCTTTTCTCTTTTTGCTGACTTGATTGGGAATTTTTTTCTACCTTGTCTTCCAAACCTCTGATTCAGATCTCTGCTTCATCCAATCTGTTATTGATTCTTTCTAGTTTATTTTTTTAATTTCAGTTATTGCATTCCTTAATTCTGACTGGTTCTTGTTAAATAATTTCTATGTCTTTTTTTTATGCTTACCATCTCTTTGCTGAAGTTCTCACTAAGTTCCTTAAACATCTTTATAATCAGTGTTTTGAATTCTGTATCTGACAGATTGTTTGTTCTTTCTCTGGAGTCTTGTTCTGCTCTCTTCTTTCATTTGGGACATGTTTCTTTTTCTCTTAATTTTGGCTGTCTCTCTGCATTTGTTTCCATTTATTATGTATATCTGCTATGTTTCCCAGTCTTGAGAGGGTAGACTTATTTAATAGGTGTTCTGTGGGGTCCATGGTACAATCTTCCTGGTCATCTGAGCTGGGTGCTCCAGGAATATCCCTTGTGTGGATTGTGTATTGTAGTTGAACCTTGACTGCTGTTGGCATATCAATGGGTGCAGTTGTCCTTCAGGGTGACTAGCTGTGAGAATTGGCCATGACCACAGCATATGATCTGCTGTGTGGGGATTGAGCCAATGGCACATGTTTTACCCCAGCAGGGTCTGGTGCCTGCCAAGACCACCTTTTTGGTATGTTGCTTGTAGAGCTAATTGGACAGTACTCTGTTGTGGTTTGAAGCCACCAACTGGGTGCATTTGTTCTGGGGCCTCTTGGTGGGGATTGGGGGCTCTGGTGTAGGTGCTACCTGGTAAGAGGTACAACGCAATCCATAGTTGGTAGATTCTTGTGCCTGGCCTGGAAACATGAGGGAGAGGTCACACTGCAAACTGAAGTCAGCTGCCACCAGTACCCAGCCTGGTTCTGCTTAACAAAAGGCACAGGGCACCCCGAGGCTTGCCACTGTCTGCCAGCTGCCTGTGAGGCTCAACCACCAAAAGACCCTTAGGCAGTATGCAAGTTGGGTGAGGCAGGATCTCAGGGTGAGGTGAGTGGTGTTCACGGGATTAATGCAGATTCAGATTTGGCCATCTCAGGACAGGGCTCAACATAGGAAAGATGGCACTCGCCTGCTGGCTGTGTGGGAGGATAGCTTATCGCAGGGACATTGGTGGCTGTCTCTCCAGCCTTTGTCCTGAAGCCACATAACTCAGTTTATCCCTGTATGTCTCCAGTACTTCCCAAACTTCTGTTCCTCCACAGGAGCCCAGACTGAGTGCCTGAAAGTGAGTGAGTCTGTGTATGGGCCTTTTAAGGGGAATGCCTTCCGTCTCACCCAGATGAACAGAATTCTTGTTGATTTTCATAGCCAGATGTTGTGAGGATTCCTCTTCCCAGCACTGGTGCTCCAGGATGAGGAGCTTTGTGTGGGACTGGGAACCCCCCATTCCTCAGGAGAACCTCTGCAGCTGACATATCCCTTCCAGTTCTCAACCATCACATGTGGGTGTGGGGCCAGACCTTTTCTCGTCTCTGCCACTCCTACCAGTCTTGATGTGGCTTCTTTATATCCTTAGTTATAGGACTTCTGTTCAGCTTATCTTCAGATGGTTCACCAGGTTGATTGTTCTATAATTTAGTTGTATTTTTGATGTGATCATGAGTGGAGGTGAGCACACTGTTTACCTAATATGCCATCTTTATTGGAACATTGTAAGCCCTCCACTGTTTTAATTACTGATTCTCAGATCCTTCTAGCTCCATAGGGTGTATACTAGTTATCTCTGGGGCCCCCAAAAGAGCACCTTATGTGAGGTGCACCAAAATGTCTCTGACCACTAAATTTCCCATACAGCATCTGCCATGTCCTTCCTTTCCTGTTCCAAAGACATGAGGGAGCATCACCATGGCTATTGTGAATAGTGCCCTTGGAGCTAATGAGCATCATGTCAAAGGAGCTGCCTCCCTGGCTCCTGAATCATTTGTACAATACAGATCTGGACCCTGTCTGAAGAGGTCAAATACACCTTTTTCTCCCTCCCAGCACCACACCTTGGTCCCAGTAGCCCAACCTCTGTCTAGAGTCTCACATAGTCTCTCATAAAATCAGGCTCTTCCTCTTGTCCCATTTACACCTCATATCCTGCAAACAGCCTCTCAAGGAGAGTGTCTTCTAGATTCATGTACAGTCAAATAACATTTATTCAAAGACACACCTTAAAATAAAAGATATACATAGAGACAAAGATAAGACTTGATGTTTCCTAACCTACAGGGTACAAGAGCACACAATTTCAGGTTTCCAACTAGGGATCTCAATCCTGGATCCACATGGTAGTAATGCCTGTATCTTTCCCAAAACCAGTGCATGCACATTTGCTTTACCTTTAGGAAATGTAAGAGCCTATCCTGGTCATTTTTATTAAAAAAATAAAAACAAAAACCAAACAACAACAACAACAAAAAAAACAGTATGCCCCCAAAGTTCATTGATTCAATACATGTGAATTGAATTCCAACCAACTATCAACTACTAACTCATGGATGCTTGGGATCCATTGCAAAGCAACACCAATCAAGAGCTTTGCCCTTGTGTGGGTTCTATTCCAGAACAGAACCTTAGAGACAGACAATTTCTTGCAAATACTATATGGTAGTTTATTCCTTCACCCCACATTGTGCCTTCCTTTCAGAATTCCAAAGGTATTTTTTAGCTAAGTCTTAGCCAGAGCACTATATTATATACATATAGGGAGATTTTTTAAGTGTATGGTTTGTCGAGTTTTTAAAAATGTGTACACTGTGCAGTCTCCACCAGAATACATATAGAGAAAACATTTCTACCACCCCAAAAAGTTCCCATGTGCCCTTTCCCAATCAATCTTCTCTCACCACCCTACCCAAATACCAATGTGCTTGGTCATTTTTAAAGAGTTGGAAACAGCAGCCAGTCACCTGAAGATAAGAGATGTTACCTAAGACAAAGCTTGATAGCCTAAAGACAGAAGCATGAGAACCATATGCAAGGAAACAAAAGAAGCTGCACCTGCCAGTCCACAGTTAGGGGCTGGGCCAGGATGAGGGCCAAGGACCCCTGGGCTCCATCTCTGTGTTTCCCTGCTGATCCCTGCCAAAGGGCAACGTGGAAGCTCTGCCTCCAACAGATAGCACAAGTTCATCCCTCATCCACCCACTTCCGCTGTTGGAATATTGCTGGTACCTGGGGAAGGGCCCTCCCTGATGTAGGAACAGTAACTGTTATAATAGTCTGTGGTGTGTCAGGGGAAATACAATCCTGCAGCCTTGAATCTTTTTTTGGAAACAGGTGGGGTATAAATTATAAATGACTACACGTGCTAGTCCTGTAAGGGATTAAGGGACAACTAAAGAAAACACAAAACCCTACAACAATGTTAAGTTTTCAATGTATCCAGAGGCTCCAGGACTTTTAAATTTCCAACACAAGTGAAACTTTAAAAACAAAGTAACGTATTTTGGTAGCCCTTTACTTTGCCAAGGACAGTAATCAAATAATAACCACTCATTTCTTTCATCATTATGTCATAAAAAAGACAAATTACTAACCTTAAAGGTCAAAAAGACACTCTCAGAATGAGATTGCCAGGCAGAAACTACTGGTGAAGTAGAAAGTTTGTGGCCTGAAGAATCAGAAAAGTAAGTTCAAATCCCATCTCTATTACTATACCTGGAGCTTACATGGCATTCTGCTTACCTATTTATTGTTGTGTATCAAACTACCCCAAAGCTTAGTGGTCAAAATAACAACCATTTTATTACACTTATATATTCTGTGGGTCAGGAATTTGGACAGGACACTGGGGGATGGCATGGCTGCTTCAGTATATATAAAAGCTCAGCTGGGAAGACTCAAATAGCTGGGGGAGACTCTAATGACTAGTGGTTAGGATCATCTGGAGGCTTCTTCACTAACATGCCTGGTGCCTGGACTGGGATGACTTGAAGGCTGGGTTCAGCTGAGACTGTCAACTGGAGCCCCTACATGTGGCCTCTCCATGTGATTCGGGCTTTCTAATAGCATGGTGGCCTCAGTGTAGTCACAATTCTTCCATTAAGCCAGGTGGTTCAGTGCTCCAAAAATGTGCAACAGATAAGACAGAAATTGCATGGCTTAAGAAACAATTGTTCCTGGCCAAGATGAAGGCATAGGTAGAAACACTTCACTTCTTTGCACAACCAAAAGATAACAACCAATTTAAAAACAAAAGACAACCAGAAATGCCAGGGTTTCAAATTTCATTGAGGTCTGACAACCAAGGAGCTAGAGAAACATTCATCCAGACTGGCAGGAAGGGCAGAGACAGGCAGAAAGGGCAGATAGGATGCGCAGCAAGGTGGCGGGCTGTGTGGGTGAGGCTGGGGTTGGCTGACTGGGTGGTCTCACATTTGTGCACAGATGAGCTGGGAGGAACAACTGTGGAGTGAGACAGACCTTGAAACCCAGGGTTTCAGTGTGGGAAACTAAAGACTCAAAACCTCTGGCTGTAAAAACTTGTGGAGGTTGAGCTGCTGGAGAAATTCCCAGTCTCACAAGAGAGTCTGTTGGAGAGGCCCACGTGGGCCTTGGAACGTACACAAACCCACCCACCTGGAAATCAGCACCTAAAAGGGTACAATCCCCTTGTGGGAAGTGAGGAAAGTGATGGAAAATGGGGAGAGAGGCAAGCAAGTGCCATTGTTCCCTCTATGACCCCTCCCCCATAGACAGAGCCACAACGCACCAAAGGGGGTTGCCCCACCCTGGTGAATACCTAAGGCTTCCATCCCTTACAACATAACAGGTGCACCAAGACAGAGTAATATGGCCCAAATGAAAGAACAGATCAAAAACTCCAGAAAAAGAACTAATTGATGAGGAGATAGCCAACATATCAGATGCAGAGTTCAAAACACTGGTAATCAGGATGCTCACAGAATTGATTGAGCTTAGTTGCAAAATGAAGAAAGAAATGAAGGCCACACAAAGTAAAATAAAACAAAATATACAGGCAAACAACAGGGAAGGGAAGTAAACTAGGACTCAAGTCAATGATTTGGAACAAAAAGAAGAAATAAGCATCCACCAAAACAGAATAAAGAAATAAGAATGCAAAAAAAAAAAAATGAGGAGAGGCTCAGAAAGCTCTGGGACAACTTTAAACATTCCAACACCAAAATCATAGAGGTGCCAGAAGGAGAAGAGGAAGAACAAGAAATTGAAAACTTATTTAACCAAATAATGAAGGACAACTTCCCCAATCTGGTGAAGGAAATAGACTTCCAGGAAGTCCAGGAAGCTCAGCGTCCCCAAGAAATTGGATTCGAGAAGAAACACACCAAGACACATCATAATCATGTTATTCAAGATTAAAGATGAGAGAATCTTAAAAGCAGGAAGAAGAAAGGAGATAATTACATACGTATATACATACATACAAAGGAGTTCCCATGAGACTATCAGCTGATTTCTCAAAAGAAACCTTACAGGCAGGAAGGGGCTGGAAAGAAGTATTCCAAGTCATGAAAGGCAAGGACCTACATCCAAGATTACTCTATCCAGCAAAGCTATTATTTAGAATGGAAGGGCAGATAAAGTGCTTCTCAGATAAGGTCAAGTTCAAGGAGTTCATCATCACCAAGCCCTTACTATATGAAATGTTAAAGGGACTTATCTAAGAAAAAGAAGATAAAAAACTATGAACAGTAAAATGACAACAAACTCACAACTATCAACAACTGAACATAAAAAACAAAAGCTAAGCAAAGAACTAGAACAGAAACAGCCACAGAAATGGAGATCACATGGAGGGTTATCAGTGGAGAGGGGGAGGGGGAGAATGAGAGTAAAAGATGCAGGGAATAAGAAGCATAATAGGTAGGCACAAAATAGAGAGAGGTTAAGAATAGTATAAGGAATGGAGAGGCAAAAGAACTTGTATGTACAACCCATGGACATCAGCTAAGGGGTTGGGGGAATTGATGGAGGGTTGGGGTACAGAATAGAGGGGGATAGAGGGGAGAAAATAATTGGGACAATGTAATAGCATAATCAATAAAATATACCTAAAAAAAGAAACTCCATGGCCTTTATGACTCACTTCTTCTGTAAAATATTGGTTTAATTATTGATATCTTCACCCAGAGTCAACAAGATGGGACATAGACCACAACTCTTTATGGAAGACATATCAAAGAATTTGTAGCCAATGTTATTGGGGATAACATTGGTTAACGTTATAAAATTTTCAGGTGTACAAGATAATAATTTGACACTTGTATCCTATTGTATGCTCTTCACCCAAAGTCTAGTCTCCTTCTGTCATCATATATCTGACCCTATTACCCTCTTTGCCCTCTGGTAACCACTATTCTGTTGTCTACATATATGAATTTGTTTTTTTGTTGTTGTTGTTTGTTTGTTACTTTTTGTTTCATATTCCACATGAGTACATCATAGTGCTTTTGTTCTTTTTCATCTGACTTTAGCATAATACTCTCAAGATCTATCCATGTTGTCACAAATTGCAATATTTCATTGTTTCGTGGCTGAGTAGTATCCCATTGTGTATATGTACCACATCTTTTTTATCCAATTATAGACATTGGATAAAATGTCCATATGGACAATGGACATTTAGGTTGTTTTCATGTCTTGGCTATTATAAATAATGTTGCAATGAAAATAGGAGCACATATAGAAGGTTTTCATATATTCAGGTAAATACCCAGGAGAGGAATCGATGGATCATATGGTAGTTCCATTTTTAATTTTATGAGACACTTCCATACTGTCTTTCACAGTTGCTGCAATATTTTTAAAACCACTACACTGTGGTTATCCCATTTGCTCCTCACAATAACAATACAAGTTATGTATCATTATAGCATTTTATAAAAGAAAAAACTGAGGCTCATGAAGACCATAACATTCACCTCAAACTAGTAAACTACTGAGTTAATATCTGGCTCCTCACATTTTCCTGTGCTCATACCCTCTCAAGTGAATCTTTAAGCCAGCAAACCATACCTTCTCACCAAGCAGGTGATGGAGCTGCAGGTGCTTAACATTGCTCAAAGAGAGGCCTGGGACCTGCCTTCCCCCTGGTTGATCTATTCCTAACAATTAGATTCATAAACCTTTAGCTATACCTCTCATTCTTTGGTTCTCATGATGCTCTTTGGGCTCAGTGTTGGGTTTTGCCTCTCGGAGTTAAGTATCTGTTTGCCTTAAAGGACCGTGGCCTGACTTGTCCCTCTGCCTTCAGCAGGCTGAAGCATGGGGATTGACCCAACTGGCCGGCACCTGTTGCCAGGGGTTTAGACAACCTAAATATTCAACATCGATGACACAGGTATGATAAGAGTTAGCAGTGACAGCTGGGCCATTCCCCACTGAGTTCCCTAAGGAGTTGGTCTGGCCAGGAGCCCAGGGCCCTAGTTAGAGTAATTTATTAATTTCTCTTGTTTGCAAGTGCCAGAAGACCATCCGATGTCCAAAGGGACTAGTAAAGGGCTACAGCAGCATCAGACAATATGTCCTCACACAACAATGTCCAAAGAGGGAAAAGGAGCAAGGACCCATGGCATTTTTAATAAGGAGGAAATACTTCTCAGAAGCTCCCTACCCCCAGACTTCCCCTTGCATTTCAGGGGCCAGAACAGGATCAGATGGTCATACCAACCAACTCCTGGCAAAGGGAAGTAAATATACTCTCACTGCCTTGACACATTTATAATTTTTTTCTCTTGGCCAGGGCCACCTGAGAAAATGGGAAGCAGAGCTAGAGGGGTGGGAAGCTGATTTATGGGAATCATAATGGAATCAGATGGAAGACAGCACCTCGTCTCTCTTTGAGCAGTGTTAGGCACCTGAGTCAGCTAAAATGAGGAGACAAAGAAACATCCTAAATGAAAGGACAGGAGAAAACTAAGGAAAAAAAAACTGAACAAAATGGATGCAAGAAAATCTACCAGATACAGAGTTCAAAACACAGGTTATAAGGATGCTCAAGGAACTTACAAGAACAATAGGTGACTCAGTAAGAACTTATACAAGGAGACAGAAACTATAAAAAAAAAACCCAAAAAACAACTAGACAGAAATGAAAAACACCATAACTGAAATGAAGAATACTTTAGATGGAATCAACTGCAAATTAGATGGAGCCAAGAACTGAATAAGTAATTTGGAAAAAAAGGAAGTGGAAATACCCAATCAAAATAGTAAAAAAAAGGAGAGACATCAATGTGCAGTTGCTGGGGGCTGTGGCCTGCAACCCAGGCATGTGCCCTGACTGGAAATAGAACCTGCGGAGAGACTTCCAGCAAGATGGAGGAATAGGTGGACGTACCGTACTTCCTCGCACAACCAAGAACAGAACAACAATAATTTACAACAATGATTTGCAGTCATAATATCAGAACTGTCAGAGGATTTATCTAAATGGAAGTCGGATAGCCAAGAAGTTGAAGTAGACCCGTACATCCAGACTGGTAGGGGACGACTAGCCGAGTGGGCGCGGGGCTGGCGCGGGTTGCAGGCGTGCGTAGGTCGGGGGAAATTTGGCGCAAAATCGGCGCGACAGCCATCCGGGCGCGGGAGCGCAGCGGTGCAGCGGTGATCCCTGAGTACGCAAGCAGCGGTGATCCCTGAGTACGCAAGCAGCGGCTGGGGGAATCAGTGGGGCAGCAATTGTGGACCAGGGCAGAGCTCACGGCCCAGAAGCCCAGGGAAGTGTCTGGCTCCAGGAGTACGGAACGGTCGCCATTGATCCCTCCTGCCCCCACTCCCGCCCCCGCCCCCACATATAACGTCACAATCTAGCGACTGGGGTGCCCAACCCCGGTAAACACCTAAGGCTCCGCCCCCTACCATAACAAGAGCGACCAGACCGGAGGAAAAAAATAAATAAATAAATAAAATAATAGGATAAGGAAAGACAGAAGACATGTTTCCAGCAGCACAGATCAGTCCCCCAGGACTCATCCTTTTGAGTGACCAAGAAATAGCCAATCTATCAGATGCACAGTTCAAAACACTGGTGATCAGAAAGCTCACGGAACTGGTTGACTTTGGATGCAAATTACATGAAAAAATGCAGATTACCATAAAAGGGATGCAGGAAGATTCACGGAGGAGAGCCAATAGTGAAAGGAAGGAATCTGAGTCTCAAAACAACACAGTGGGCCAGAAGGAAGATAGAATCAACCAAGCAGGAAAGCATGATGAAATAAGAATTCAAAAAATCGAAGAAAAGCTTAAGACCATCGAGGACACCTTTAAACGTTCCAACATCCGAATTATAGGGGTACCAGAAGGGGAAGACCAACAAGTGGAAAAGTTATTTGAACAAATAATAAAGGAGAACTTCCCCAAACTGGCAAAGGGAACAGTCTTCCATGAAATTCAAGGAGCGCAGAGAGCCCCAAAGAAGTTGGACCCAAAAAGAAACACACCAAGGCACATCATAATTACTTTAGCCAAGGTAAAAACGAAGGAGAGAATCCTAGAAGCAGCAAGAGATAAAGGGACAGTCACCTACAAAGGAGTTCTTTTCAGACTGTCAGCTGATTTTTCAAAAGAGACCTTACAGGCAAGAAGGGGCTGGAAAGAAATATTCCAAGTCATGAAAGACAAGGACCTACATCCCAGATTGCTCTATCCAGCAAAGCTCTCATTTAGAATGGAAGAGAAGATAAAGTGCTTTTCAGATAAGGTCAAATTAAAGGAGTTCATCATCACTAAGCCCTTACTTTATGAAATGCTAAAGGGACTTATCTAAGAAAAGAAGATAAAGAAAAGACATGCATAGTAAAAGGACAGCAAACTCACAATTATTAACAACCACACCTAAAGCAAAACCAAAAGAAACTAAGCAAACAACTAGAATAGGAACAGAACCACAGAAATGGAGGGCACATGGGGGACTAGCAGTAGGGGTGGGAGGAGGAGAGAGGGGGAAAAGGTATAGAGAATAAGTAGCATCGAATGTAGGTTGAAAATAGATAGGGGGAGGGCAAGAATAGTACGGGAAAAGTAGAAGCTAAAGAACTCATAAGTATGACACATGGACATGGACTAAAGGGGGGGAACGTGGGTGGGAGAGGGGGTACAGGGTGGAGGGGAGTGAAGGGGGAAATGGGACAACTGTAATAGCATAATCAATAAAATATATTAAAAAATATAGTAAAAAAAAAGAATTAAAAAAATTAAGATAGCCTAAGGGACCTCAGGGACATCATCAAGATAACAACATCTGCATCATAGGAGTTCTAGAAGGAGATAGAGCAAGGGATTGAGAACCTATTTGAAGAAATAATGACAGCAAACTTTCCTAACCGGGTGAGGGAAATAGACCACAAGTCCAGGAAGCACAGAGATCCCCACACCAGAGCATATCAAAGTTAAAATGCCAAAGGACAAAGATGAGGAGAGAATCTTAAAAGCAGCAAGAGAAAAGCAGTTGTTTACATAAAAGGGAACTCCCATAAGACTGTTAGCTCATTTCTCAACAGAATCTTTGCAGGCCAGAAAGGATTGGCACAAAATATTCAAAATGATGAAAAGCAAGGGTCTACAATTGATTTTACTCTCCCCAGCAAGGCTCTTGTTTAGAATTGAAGGAGAGACAAAAGCTTCCCAGTCAAGAAAAAAACTAAAGGAATCAATTACCACCAAACCAGTATTACAAGAAATGTTAAAGGGCCCTTGAAGAAGAAAGAGAAGGAGGAGGAAGAAGAGAAGGAGAAGGAGGAGGGGGAAGGAGGAGGATGAGAAAGAGAAGGAGAGACAAAAATATGAATAATGAAATGGATTAAATGCCCCAATAAAAAGATACCACACCACAGGAATTTAATTGATAGTTTAGATTATTTCACCCTAAAGAAGCAGAATATATATACATCTCTCTGGAAAAAGTCCAGCCATAACAAGAATGAGAATGATTTGTGCAATATTGACATAACCTGGCAGCCAAGGAGAGTTGACTGCAATGAGCATCCATGAACAATGACAACTTCACTGTACTAGTCAGTGGGGGTGGTAGACGCTGCTGATGAGCATGTGTACTGTGTGGCTGTCACATTCAAAGTAACTGAGTGAGTAGAGCAACAAGTCTGCACCAATTTTACATTACACTTGAACATTCCTCTGTGGAAACTATTTGGATGATTGAGAAGGCTGTTGGGGATGATACAATGAATGCAGTGCAAATAAAAGTGTGGCACAAATGCTTCAAAGATGATTGAGAATCTGTTGAAAGTGATCCACATTCTGGAAGGCCTGCAACAAACAGAACACCTAAGAATACTGAACGTTTATGGGCAGCAGTCAACAAAGATCAGTGACTGCCAGTGCAAGAACTAGAAGGTGATGTGGGGATTCCAAAAACTACTGTGTCCGTGATTTTGATGCAAGATCTTGGCATGAAATGAGTCATGGCAAAATTTGTTCTGCAGCTTCTACTACCAGAGCAGAAGGAACATTGCTGTGCAGCTGGGAGAACTGTGTGAGGTCGTAAGGTGACTACTGTGAAGGGGACTGAGGCATCATTGTCCTAGTTACAATGTTTCTTGTATCTTCTTCAATAAACGTCTCTACTTTTCATATTGCGTGGCTGGATACTTTTTGGACAGACCTTGTATACCACAAGATTTCACTTAAATGTTGAATCTATAAAGCAGAAGAAATGAGCAAATAAAATGTAAAAAATTCATTACATACAAAGAACAAACTGATGGTTGCTAGGTAGGAGGAATGTTGGGGGCTGAGTGAAAAAGGTGAAGGGATAAGAAGTACAAAATAGGCAGTTACAAAATAGTCAAGAGGATGTAGAGTACAGCATAGTAAACATAGTCAATAATATTATAATAGCTCTGTATGGTGTCAGGTGGTAGTAGATTTATTGAGGGGATCACTTTGTGTTATAATTGTCTAATCATTATGCTGTATGTCTGGAACTATTATCATATTGAATGTCACCTTTAATTGAAAAGTTTAAAGAAGTTGTTAAAAAACTTAATGCCAAGATCCTCCATAAAATGAATATATAGTCTAAGTTAGGTGCAAAATAAGTGAGGAAATTCATTGAAAACTGAGTACTTTTTCCCTAGCTGCTATAGCTCAGTGAATTGAGTGCCAGCCTGCAAATCAAGAGGTTGCTGGTTTGATTCCTGGGCAGGGCACTTGCCTGCATTGCAGGCCAGGAGAGACAGTGTACTGATGTTTCTCTTGCACATCTATGTTTCTCTCTTTCTCCTTCCCTTCTCTCTCTAAAAAAGAAATAAAATCTTTTTTTTTAAATGAGTACTTTTAATGTACAGAAGGCTTATTTAAGCATAATTACAAACCTCAGAACCCACAGAAAATACATAAATAGGACCATATAAAATTTTTGAGCAGTTTGAAAAAAAAATACAGTGATCAATTGTCCAAAGGAAAAAAATGGCAAATTGGGAAAAAAACATTTTCAATGTGGATTGAAAGGCTTATTTTCAGCCCTGGCTGGCGTAGCTCAGTGGATTGAGCGCGGGCTGGGAACCAAAGTGTCCCAGGTTCGATTCCCAGCCAGGGTACATTGCTGGATTGCAGGCCATAACCCCCAGCAACCGCACATTGATGTTCCTCTCTCTCTCTGTCCCTCCCTTCCTTCTCTCTCTAAAAATAAATAAATAAAATCTTAAAAAAAATTAAAAAAAAAGTTATAAAAAAAAAAGAAAGGCTTATTTTCGGAATGTGTAAAAATTTAAGTCAATCAATAAGAAAAAAGTGAATTAAAAAACATTGTTACTGCCCTGGCTGGTATGACTCAGTTGGCTGGAGTGCAGTCCCATAACCAAAAGGTTGTGGGTTCGAATCCCTGTCAGGACACATACCTAGGTTTCAGGTTTGATTCCTGGTCGGGGTGTGGACGGTGCCCCCTCCGGTTGAATATGGAGGCAACCAATTGATGCTTCTCTCTCAAACTGATGTTTTACTCTCTCTCTTCCTTCCTCTTTTTAAAAAAGCCATGAAAAATTATGTGGGGCAAGGATAAAAAAAACAAAAAAGGTTACTGAACTTCACAAAGTACATCATAAATATTTTTTTTCTGATTTTTAAAATTACCTTTACTGAAGTATAATTCATATACAATAAAATTCACCAATTTTAAGTGTACAGTTTTGTGAGTTTTGACATATGTATATGGTTATACAATCTGAATATAGAATTTTTCTATCACTCCAAATTTTCCTCTTACCATTTTGCATTTTTCTTTTCCCATCCTGAGGCAGGAGATGGAATAGGAAATCCTGAAACATCACAGCTGCCATCAGTCAGCATCCTGATTTCTGAGAATCACCTTGTGACACCTGATAATAATTCGCTTTGTGGATTCCTTCCCGAGTGGACAATCAAAGAGGATTGTGAGAAATTGCATGTGTAGAAGCTTAAGTAAAAATCCTATAAAGCCTATAGCCGTTCAACAGAAGAGAGCCATTCCCTGGCCAGAGATGGCTTGCTCCCATGTCTTGGGAAGTGTACTTTCCTAAATAAATTTCCTGCTTGCTTTGCTTTATAATATCTGTGTGGTCATTCAATTTTTTGTTGGTAACCACAAAGAGCCTGGACCTCATCTCCATCTACAGCAATACCTTGCATCTGAGAACTACTGATATATTTTCTATCACTATGATAGAGTTCAGGGAGGCATGAGCAGCTTGAACTTGTAGAGTAAAACATTTTGTTATGTTTAGAGTATCATTTAAATGGAATTATATAGTGTGAGTCTTTTGTATATGGCTTCTTACATTTAGCACAATGCTTTTTAGATTCATCCATATTGTTGCAAACTACTGCAATCATCAGTAGTTTGTTCCTTTTTATTGCTGTGTAGTATTCCATTGAAGGAATATACTGTAGTCCCCCTTAGCCTCAGTGGATACACTTCAAGACCCCAGTGGGTGCCTAAAACCACGAATAGTACCAAATCCTATATATACTTTGTTTTTTCCTATACATACATACACATATGTACATACACACCTTTTCATTTAGATTTTTCTTTTATCCTCACTTGAGGACATTTTCATTTGCTTCTTTAGAGAGAAAGAGGAAGGGAGACAGGAAGGGAAAAAGAGAAACATTGATACAAGAGAAGCATGGATTGTTTGCCTCCCTGAGCACCCAGACTGAGAGTTCTCGCTGGGACTGGGGATCGTATGGTCTAGACTGGGAGTCACATACACCCGCCCCTGGAACAAGGATGAACTCACAACCTAGGTATGTGTCCTGACCTGTAATTGAACCTACAACCATTCAGTTATGGGATGATGCTCCAAAAACTGAACCATACTGGCCACGGCCATACATGCCTTTTCATGTAAGGGAAGCACTTTATGGGTTCTCTTTGGCATATTTGAATTTCCAGTACCACTACTCTTATACTTTAGTGTCATTATTAAGTAAAATTAGAGTTACTTGAATATAAGCACTGTGATACCAAGACAGTCAATCTGATGACTGAGATGCCTACTAAGTGACTAGTAGGTGGGTAAGTGTACAGCCTGGCAATTCTGGACAAAGAAATGAGCCATGTCCTGTTGGGAACTGCCCTGCCTGGTTTCAGAAGCTGTAACCCCCCATAGCTAAGGCTGAGTGAGAGACCTTGGGACCCTAAGCCACTAAGGAGACAAAGCTTATCCCCCTGGCAGGAGCACCACCTTTTCCCACTTTACTTCACCCTGCCTGGCCCCCAGTGCATGACCAGTTAGCCAATGATGGGTAAGATTCTTCAAGGGAGGGATGACCTAAGACAGGCATGGTCATGAGGGGTCCCTCAGGGAAGGACTTGGGGGGCTATGAAGAAAGAGGGTGATGGACCTTTGCCCCTTGGCTTTGACATAGTCCTCATCCTGAGTCCTCATTCTGTCTGCAAGAAGTCTCCTAGTCTCTTGGCTGCCTTACTTCCCCTGCCTGACTTAAACCTGAAACAATGCTGGAGGTGGGTGCAGCCCTGTGCTGGAAAGGTTCCTTGGGGCAATCAGGCCTAAGAAAGAATGCATAAAATCCTGTGAAACCTGCTTTGCTAATACCCTCAATTTAAATGATAAAGGTCCAAACATGAAATGAGTTTGTTTCTCCAAAGTTTTATGGCCCTTTAGCTATCTGACCCTGACTCAAAATAGGCCCTCAGAGTTCTTTGAATGTCATCTATTTGATCATTACTGCCTGACAATGATTGATGAGCTTTCCATATGTGCCCTGTATTCCTATGCAAATTAAAGCCAAGAAAAGTTTGTCAAGGCAAGGGTTGGAGTGTCTCCTCTTGAGAGAGTGACCAAAGTGCTCCGAGGCGCTCTCCCCTTGAGTGGCCGTGCGGTCCCTTTTCTTCCACAGGACTCGGTAGTCCGTGTGAATTTGTCTCATTTCAGCCATGATGCCATGGACACTGTGGACATATGTCCATGTCAATGTCCCTGACAGAATGAGTCAGATCAGCTGGAGATTAATTATACTACTGAGGATGGCACATAGTTTAAAACTATGAGCCACTTATTTCTGGAATTTTTTATTTAATATTTTTGGGCTGAGGTTAACCACAGGTAGCTAAAGCCATGGAAAAGAAAACCCAAGATAAAGGAGAACCAATGTATCATAATGGATCACAATTTGTTTATCCATTTACCAGTTGATGAACATTTTGTTCCATTTTGGTGTCATTATAAATAGAGCTGCTATGAACAGGTTTTTATATGGACATGTGTGTTCATTTCTCTTGGCTGAATATGTAAAAGGTGGCATTTCTAAGTTACATATAAATGTATGTTCAACTTTAAAAGAAACTGCTAAACCACAAAATTGTTTACAAAATTGTTGTGCCATTTTACACCCCACTGCAGCAGAGTATAAGAGTTCTATTGCTCTGCAGCCTTGTCAGAACTGAATATGATCAATCTTCTTAATTTCAGCCATTCTTATCAGTGTATCTCACTGTGGTTTTAAGTTGTATTTCCCTAATGTTGTTGAGCATCTTTTCACACTTTTTTGCATTTAAACATCTTCTTTGGTGAAATGTCTGTTCAGATATTATATATTTTAAGGTCTTTGTATGCTAATTCCATTATTTCTGTCATTCCTTGGTCTGTTTCTACTGATAGATTTTTTTCCTTGCTATGAGTCATGTTCTTTTCATGCCTGATTACTTTTGTCTACATGTTGTACATTGTGAATTTTATCTTACTGAGTATTGGATTTTGTTGTTTTTCATTAAATACTGTTGAACTGCTTTTTTTTTTTTCTGGAGCACAGTTACTTGGGATGACCTTGATCCTTTGGAGTCTTGCTTTTTAAGCTATGTTAGTCCAGTCACAGATCAGTTTTGAATATAGAGCTAATTTTGCCCTAATACTAAGTCCACTTTTGAGGACTCTATACAATGCTTCATATTTTAAGAGGTCTTTCCATTTGAGCTGGTGTGAAGACAAAATATTCCCAGCCCTGTGTGAGCTTCAGGAAATGTTTGGTATAATGCTTTCTGGTGGTTTTCTCCCTGGCCTCCTAGAATTTCACCCCTGCATGCCCTGAAGAGTATTCAGGCAAATACTTGAGGTACTCCCTCTCCAGATCTCTGGAGCTCTCTCTCCATGCCCTCCTCTCTGACACTCTGCTCCACAAACTCTCACGGCTTCAGTTTTCCTGAACTCTGATCTGTCTCCAGAACTCTGTGAGATTGCTGGACCCTGGAGTCCCCCTCCCACAGTGATAGCTGCTTTGAGACAGCAGTCTGTGGCAATTGTAGGACTAACATTATTTGTTTCCCTTTTCATGGTTATCATAAGCCCATGCTGCCTGTTGTCCAATGCTTGAAAGCAGTTGCTGGATGCATTTCTTTGTTTTTCTAGCTGTTTACAATGGGTGGAAATTCCCACAGCAGTTGGTGCTTCAACTTTAAAAATCCTGGGGGGGAATACTTTGACTCAGCTTATGTCCAGTGATCAGGAACCAATCAAGATAGTAAGAACATGTGAGGATATAGCACTTTTAAAGACTGGAGTGTGGGAAGAATCATTCTCCAATACAAAATGGAAAGGACTTCCCAGAAGAAGGGGGGAAGGGTGCAGGCAAAAACAGATAATAAGCATCCACTATAAACAGCAGTTCAGTGGAACCAAAAAAGACCCTGAATGGCCTCAGCAATCTTGAGAAAGAAGAACAAAGTTGGAGGGATCATAATACCTGATATCAAATTATACTACAAAGCAACTGTAACAAAACAGTCTGGTACTGGCATAAGAATAGACACATAGATCAATGGAACAGTATAGAGGGCCCAGAAATAAAGCCATGTCTTTATGGTCAATTGATATTTGACAAAGGAGGCAAGAGCATACAATGGAGTAAAAACAGTCTCTTCAATAAACAGTGTTGGGAGAACTGGACTGATACATGCAAAGACAGGAAACTAGACTAGCAACTTACACCATATACTGGAATAAACTCAAAATGGATAAAAGACTTAAATATAAGTCGTGATACTATAAAAACCCTAGCAGAAAACATAGGCAGTAAAATTTCAGACAGCTCACATAGCAATATTTTTGACGAATATTTTATATCTCCTAGGGCAAGGGAAATAAAGGAAAAAGTAAACAAGTGGGACTACACTAACTTGGGGCTGTGAGAGGCGACCAACCAATGTATCTCTCCCACATTGCTATTTCTCTCCCTCTCTCTCTCTCCCTTCCCCTCTCTCTAAAAGTAAATAAATAAAATCTTTTTAAAAATTTAAAAATAGAACTGCCTGTTGACCCAGTGATTCCACTGCTGAGAATATACCCTAAGAATCCCAAAACACCAATTCAAAAGAATTTATGCACCCTTTTGTTCACAGCAGTGCTATTTACAACAGCCAAGATTTGTAAACAGCCTAAGTGCTGATCAGCAGATGAGTGGAAAAAAATCTGTGGTACTTTTACACAATGGAATATTACATAACAGAAAAAAATAAGGAATTCCTACCTTTTGTGACAGCATGGATTGAACTGGAGACTATTATGCTAATGAAATAAGTCAGTTAGTGAGAGACAAATATGTGATCTCACTTATAAGAAGAATGTAATGAACAAAATAAACTAATGAGCAAAATAGAACCAGAGGCATGGAATCATGGAACAGACTGACAGCTGTCAGAGGGGCGAGAAGAGGTGGGAACTGATGGCAAGAAGGTGAAGGGATTAGTCAAAGAACTTACATACGCGGACAACCGTTCGGGGATTGACTGTGGAAGTGGGGGTGGGCTGGGTGGAGGGCGGTGAAGGGGGTGGAAAATGAAACAACTGTAATAGCATAAACAATAAAACATTAAAAAATAACAGCAGTCCATGTGAAAAAGAACTTCAAATGAACCAACTAATAAGGCTATAAGAATCCCATTGTTTAGAAGGCTGTATCTATTTCCTGGCCTCACGTTTTCCAGGGTCAAGGACAAACTGGAGGAAGTCTAGGATAGAGATATGCAATATGTGTGACAGCTACACTGAAAGAGACACAGTGAAATAAAAAATAAATTTCTTCTCTCTTTGTTCTTTCCCCAACTCTCTGTCAAAACTTTCTCCGTGGAACATGTTTTGTCCCACCCCTGAGTGCCAGCTGGGGTTGGTGCCACTAGTTTTCTGTTTCTCTTGAGATAACAGAAGGACCTCCAGACTTTAATACCATGAGTAGTCTCATTTTATTAATTAAAATGTCCAGCTCTGTGTGATAGTCAAACTTGAGAATTTCATTTACAAGAACAGGGGACATGCTCCAGGAGAGAAACAGCATGTATAGAGCTCTTCCTCTATTTTTCCACCAGAGGAGGATCTCTTTGGACCATAGTATTTCAACCCCTAAGATTGTTAACAGCACATTCTGACCTGTTTGGGAAGGGGTAAGGAATTGGTCTCAGGAAGGTCCTATTTGCTTGGTACTATCCTGTTCTTCCTCTTAGGTATTCCAAGTTTTCTCTGTGGGGTATTGTTTTAACTATATTATCTTAGGTAAGATATGGTGAGGCTACACATAGGTCAAGAGAAAGAAACCAGAAAGTTTAACTGTTATACGTACGGTTCCCCGGATAGAATACCACATGCCATGCGGGGCCACTCAGGGTCAACACTGGGGTGGGTTACAAGGCAGAGGGAGAGAGGGTGACCGGTTTCTGCAGGAAGAAAAGGGCAAGGCAGGACAAGCAGTCTGACTAGCTGGTTGGAATAATTTCAGTGAGCTCTAAGGCACAGGGGCTGTCCCTGGTTGTCTAGCACCTGGCTCTGGGGTGATTAGGGTGGGTTTATAGTGGTCTGGATTTTACAGCCTGATAAGAGAGGTGTTTGGGGAAGTGGATTTAATTGGCTAAGAAGAGGAACTAACTGGCCTCTAGCCAGGGTCTCAAAACTGGGTCAAGACAGTATTTAAAAAAAAATACAGGTATTTTATGGGTTCTTTTGAGACCCCTTGTCATAGAAGATGTCTCATCTGCAGTCACCTTATTGTGGTACATTTCCAGCCCCTGTCTGCGGAAATCTGAGGTTCTCTAGCCTCTGCTAGGAAACTGTCTTGGGCAGCGTTCCTTTAAAGAACACTCCAAGCTAGCTCTCTCCTGTGTCTCTCACATCTGACACTGAATTATACATGACTTGAGCATCAGCAAGGGAGAACAGTGCTCTTAGAGAGACCACAACGGGAGGTGAGGAAGGCAGCAGCAGAGCTGAAGAGCAGGGATCAAAGGTTTTCCTTTGAAGAGAGCAGAAGAAAATAATGTGGACAAGGACTTATGTAATCGGGGCCAGTGCTAGGGTGAGGAGAGTGAGGCACTTGCCTCAGGGGCAAAAATCAAGGGAATGCCATAAAATGCAATAATCAAGATAAATAAAGGCTATCACCTGAGGACACGATTCCATTGATTTTAGAAAGAGAGGGAAAGAGAGAAACATTGATGTAAGAGAGAAAGATGGATCAGTTGCCCCATTATGTGCCCTGGCTTGGGATAGGACCAGCAACTTAGGTACGTGCTTTCGCCTGAAATCAAACTGGGAACACTTCAGTGCCCAGGATGATGCTCCAACCACCTGAGCTATGTGGCCAGGGTGCAAGGTATATGTTTTTAAATACAAATAAGGAGTGTGTGTCGGATGCACAATTTCCCTTCTGCCTGAGCTCCAAGATGGCTCAGCAGGACACTCGTGCTATGCAATAGCAACTTCTAGCTCCCTCTTGGCCGGATTGTACCTCCGAGCCAATTCCACACCAAAACGCTAAAGCAGTCCCCTAATGAAAGGCCTTCCTTAGGAAGTAACCTTTTATCTGAGCCTTGAAAAAGATGGGGCATGGAGTATAGCATGGAGGAAACAGCGTATTTGTAAGTCCAAAATGCCTCAAGTAAAAAGAGCTACAGGGATGTCTGGGGAATGGTGATGGCAGTGAGTTTGTAGGCAGAGACCACATCATGTAGGAACTCTAGAATTTTCAATAGGGGAGACACATGCTTGGGTTTGTTTCTTACGAAGTTAATGCCTTGTTGAGGGGAACAGGTCTGGGTACAGGTAAACCCATCATGAGGCTCGCGCTATACCTACGGGATGACTGAATCCCATCCAGAGCAGGTAGACAGATTCCCGAAGTCCAGGTCCAGTTTCCCACCTTAACACTGAGGGGAGGGAGACACCGGGGCTCCAGCCTCGTCAACTGCACCACCTCAGGGTTCCACTTGAGTGGCTAGTGCCCCAGGGCGCGAGGAGGAACCGCCCGAAATCAGCGGCGGGCCGGGTCAATTGGGGCGGGGCGTGTCCAGCTGGTGCCCGATCTGCTCGCCGCCCAATCGCCGCGGGCCCACCGAGCCCCGGGGGCTGGGGCCGCCGCCGCCGCAACGTGCCGCGGCTGCGCCGACGCGCGAGCGCCGGGCAGCGCGGCGGGCGCGCTCAGTCTGGCGGCGGCGGCCGTGCGCGATCGGACGTGCCCGGAGCCCCGCAGCCGCCCTGCCGCCCTGCCACCCGCGGCCGCCCCGCCGCGCGAGCCGCGCCGCCCGCCATGGTGTCGTGGATCATCTCCAGACTCGTGGTGTAAGTGGCCTTCTTCCCCGCGTCCCTTCCATTCCCTTCTTCTCCGCCCCCGGCCCCGGGCTGTGTCCGCCCCCCGGCGCTGCGGCTATTAATACCCGGCGGCCGCTAATTTTAGTAGGTACAGTAGCTGCTGAGGTCGCCGGCTGGCGTGCGGGCGGTGCAGGACGCGGCTACTGCCCTGCGGGGCCCGGCCCGGGCGCGGGGGGCCCGTGGTGGGGGCACGAGGGCTGGGGCGCACGGAGCCTCCGCTGGGGGCTCGTCTCGCCGCGCCCCTGCGGCTTTGTTCAGCGGGTGGTGGGATTTGCAGGAGCCCCGAATGGGCGCGCCGCGATGACAAGCTTCTCTCTCCTTTGGGAGATTAGCTGGCTGGGGTCGCCGGTCGCCGCGACCCGCGGGCCGCCACGCTTTTGTCAAGCAAAACTGACAGACAGCCCAGAGGAGCCTGGGGCGCTGCCTGGAGGGGTCAGCGCGGAGAAGGGCGGAGAGATAGAGGCGGAGCTCTCAGTGGGGTTGAAAACACTCCTTTTTAGGTTTCTCAAATTGACAGTGGCAAAGGCAAGTCCCCGGTGTCTGATTCCTTTGGCGGAGGGGGTAGGGTGGGGTGGAGGGTGTTGACACAGGAGAGAGAGCGCGCATCTTCAGGTATTGACGGGAAATTCCCCAGTGACAGCCAGCTGGATGGTGGCGAGCACACCTCCCAGGCCTTGCAGGAGAGCTCAGAGTCATCTGGGGCGAGGCCTGTGTGAAGTCATTGGGTGCGGGCTTGGGGTCGTTTTTCTCTGTCAAGCCCCAGAGCTGAGTAGACGTTTGAAGAGCTCCTTCCCTCGTGAATTTATTCCCCTTTGGACGTGGCTGTTATAATTCTTCTTCCCTAACCGTTCTCGCCAGAGAACGATTTTGACACCTGCTCCGAAGAGCCGCGTCTGAAATCCCTCTGGGGAGCTGGGGTAGGAGGTGTACCTAAGGCTTTTTCTTTGTCTGAGGAAGAGGGGTTCCGGAGCCCAGTCATCAGGCACCATTACTCCTGCCGTTTTGAAACATCGCCCATTTCCTACAGTTCTTCACGGATTTTCCAAGAAGCAGTGAGGGGCTGCCTTCCCAAGTCTTTCTCAGCATTGTCTCCTGGCCACCATTCTGGGCTTTCCTACCAAAGCCAGAGTGTATGTGCCTCTCAGCCCCCAAGTCTGTCATGCCGTGCAGGCCTCTCCACAGCTGTTGCAGACTTCTGGGGGTTTGTGTTATACCTCGAGGCGGCATGTTAAATATTTAAGAGATTTCTGCGGGCAGAACTGGCATGAATAATACAGGGAAGAAGCTGGCACGCCTTGCCCCACCTCATGCCTGACCAAAGCCTCTCTTGCCTTCAGGGTGATATTTGCTCTCCTGAAGTGGTGCTGTGATCTTCATATTTGCCTGTGACTTCTGGGAGGGCCTCAGGTGGGGCCAGAGAGCTTAAGTCAGCCCGACTGGAGGGCTCACTCTCTGTGAGTTTCTGGTCTTGGGTCCATGTGACTTTTTTACATTTTATTCACATACCCCAACTGTACAAAGCAGTTGAGGGGTCTGGAGAGGGAGGTATATATTTGGGAGGGGTCTCAGGAATTTGCTTTTACTTTCTAAAACACCCATACTCCCCAGAGGTAGAGCTTCAGAGAACTGCCCCTCAAGTCAGCTTGGTACCCTCTCAAGTGAGAGTTTGTGGGATTTAGGATTGTTATTCCCACTGCCAGCTCCAGAAGGTCAAAGATACCACATGTGCCCCCCAATCCCTAGTTCTCTGTAGAAAACCAACATGGAAGTGTCAGTTGATAGTTATGAAAACCATTTTAGTTAGCAGCAGTTGTTTTGTGTAAATGATACCTGTTCATTATAGGAAAATTAGAAAATATAGGTAAATAGACTGATAGTCATTCACATTATTACCACACAGAGACAGCTCATGGTAATTTTGAGACGTATATTCTCAAGATGGTTTTCCATATGCGTATATGCACATTTATATTTACAGTTGAAGCAAACTGTCCACTGAGCCTAAACTTCCATATCCTTCTTAGCAAGGAGTAGGAATACCACATTAGGAGCCACAAAATCTTGTTCAAATCCCAGCTCTGGTTCTCATCAACACATTGTAGTTTACAGGAGACCGCAGTTCACAGGCTAGTTTACCTCATGTTGCTGCTGCAAAGATTTCAGTGATGCATGGTATAATAAATTGCTGAGCACCACAAAGAGCAGTACATCAATGATAATTTCTTTTGTCTTGCCAGGTATCTAAGTGGGTGTAAGTTCTGGAAGGGGTTCTCAACCTACTCTGGTGGTTTTTAAACTGGCTTCCCTGAGGGCCACCCACCTCTAGGCTCCCCCACCCTGATTCAGCACAAGCAAGTTGGGGTTCTAGATGAAATAGAATTTGCAAAATATATGGGTTTCACTAATAAAAACTACTGTTCCTCCACCCCCCCGCCCCCGCCCCGCCTGCCCTCGTATCTGTAGAGCTGCAGAGGGACTGTGCCCTGCCCAAGGACACGAGGTCTGCTGGTAAAGAAGCAGGCCTTGGATTTTTGGTCCGACACCCTTTCCACTGGAGCTTGGCCTCGACAGTGGTCCTAAATTTA